>NC_022024.1:31588269-31609528 GCF_000317375.1 Microtus ochrogaster | reverse complement strand
CAGGGACAGGTGGTACAGAGACTGAGAATCCAGGGATGGATGGTAGAGAGGCTGAGAACTCAGGAATGGATGGTACAGAGGTGCATGGTGATAGCTTTTTGATTCTTTTTAGGGCAGTCAGTCTGGCAAGACCTTCAGATGACTAGACGAGGCCCTTCCCGGGTATAGGAAGTAATCCACTTTATGTAAATCTACTGGTCCACTTGCCAACATCGTCTTGGAAGTACCATCACAGAAACATCTAGAGTATTCAGCCAGATGCTGAATATGATGCTCTAGTCAAACTGACGATAGCAGATGCTTCAATGACGCTTCTTGAATGGATATGTTGATTAAAAAAAAAACCTGTAAATAGTTGAAGGAGATAGTTATGTCTAACGGGAGAAGACTCTGAATAAAATAATGATTGTCTTTAAATATCTGAAGAACTTGGCAATACTGTACTAAATAGGATTCTAGGTAGGACATGAGTCTTCAGGCAGAAGTGAAGTGGGTGGAAAAATTAGGTATGAAACAGACCTCTCTTCATTCCTGTGCATAGGTATCACCATGTAGGAACTTTCCAGAAACAGTCAACATATTCAGCTCTTAAAATATCAGTTGCAAGGACTCGTGGGTAGATGTAGATGGTAGATAAGAAGTAGTTACATCTGCGTGACAGCTATTAATGGAGAGCCTGGATAATAAAGGGTTGACTCGGATAAAAGTGAGGAAGATAAGAAACCACAAGAGAAGCAACATGACTACCAAATATCGTGCAGAGACAGAAAGAGTATGCTATGAAATGAAGCCTGGGGTGCCTGTCCTGACTTCCAGGGTGGGGAAGTAAGCTGCAACCTCACTTACAAAGTAAGCCAGGCCTCTGTGGAGGATGTTGCATTATCACACAGAGGTAAATGAAACCGATTTATTAAGGGGTTGCAATGGAAGGGGACAAACCCACAAATACAGAGAAAAGGCTGAAGCCAACTGCGGGTCCTGTGCTGTCTCTCCATCATCCTGGGTCTCCCTTAATGCTAAGTAAGAACCAGAGCAAGCACACTTCTTATTGCAGCATACCTAGCCCCCCACCCACTGCAGACCATGCCCAAAAGGCTGATAGTCCAAAAGCTAGTTGGTTGAATGAATTCCCACAACAATTTCTCCTTTTATCTAAATCTAATGCAAAACTACATATGATAAGAACAAATATCAAGTAATATCTGGGAGAAAGAAAAGGTAAAAATCTACACAAAAGTGGAACTATAACCAACATGAACAACATCAAGCAAGAAGCCCATGCTAATGTCCAGTCTATAGATCATTAGCAAATAACAGAGATTATTTCAATAGTTGTCCTATCCTGAGGAGTCTAAGTCTTGTACCTAAAATGTCTTAGCTAAGTTATGAGAGGAAAGTAGCTGTGACTCTCTGGTGTTCAGCCCCATCAAATACCTAAGAAGGAAAATAATGTTATCTGACTTAGCAGGAAGTGCAAGCAAGGGGCTTTCAGAATGTGGAAGAAATGACAGAACTTCATTTGTACCATTGAGTCCCGTCATCGGTACGTGTGAAGGGGGAAGTGTAGGGCCCAGTCAGTTTGGTACACACCTGCCAAGACAGGTTCTATAGAGACCAACTAGAAAGTAGTCTTGAGTCTCAGTTTACCCTGAAGCAACACCTGACTCCAGGGAAGACCACAAACTGGGACCACCCAGGAATGGACTAAACAGAATCCAAAGGAAATACCTAATGCTCCAACAACTGGAGACAGGATCACCTGATGTCCCTTAGCTTTTCACCGGGGCACCCCTAAACAAATATCAGCTAATCAGGGGTCCTGAACCTTACAAATTCCTCACCCCAACCCCCCAACTGAGCTCAGGGCTCTCTGATTGTGCCAATTCATTGAACACAGAGAGAGTCCAAGTTCGAGCTTGAATAAGAATAAAGACTCTTTGCTTATACATAAGCTACTTGGTCTTCTTGTTGGTTTTTGGGGGACTCTGTGATCTGAACCAATCCACAATGCTCACAAAACTTTAATTTAGTTGGAGGAGTTGGTGTGATGGTGACTTCTGTGTGAAGGTCAACACTGGAAAACAAATTTATTTTGTTTTTTTCTTGATCCTTAGAGAGCTATTGCCAAGTATCATATTGAGAGGAAATGTTTTTTTTTTTTTTTGAGACTGAACTACCCAGAAAGCAAAGAGCAATTGCAAGTCAGGGCGCCTATGGCACCCTACTCTTGTCATAATACTCTCTGTCACAAGAGATAGCCAGTTGAGACTCCATATCCCCAATTATTAGAAGACCTCGTTAGGATCACCTTCATGTGTTTCTGTAAGTTTCCACTGCGCTGGGTTTCCATCTCATTCCTCCAGTGCCTCTCAATTCCAGATGTCTCTTCCTGCATTCTTTCCCTTTACTGTAGCCCCCTCTCTACACAATCCTCCTGTTCATGTCCCCAGTCCACCCATAAATTCTGTATTCCATGTACCTTCCCGCCTTTCCTCTGTACCTAAGTAGTCTAGGCCTGTGGATGGTAGCTTGGTTATCATTTACTTAATGGCTAATATCCACATATAAATTAATGAATATCATATTTATCTTTGTGGGTCTGGGTTATCTCACTCGGGATTTTTTTTCTAGTTCCATTCATTTGCCTGTAAATTTCATTCTTTTAACAGCTAAGTTATACTCCATTGTATAAATATAAACGTATCACATTTTCTTTATCGATTCCTCTGTTGAAGGACATTTTGATTGCTTGCAGGTTCTGGCTATTATGAACAAAGCAGCAATGAATACAGTTGAGCACGTGTCCTTGTGGTTGGATAGAGCATCCTTTGGGCAAATGTCCAAGGGTGGTATAGCTGGCTCTTGAGATAGATCAATTCCCAGCCTTCTGAGGAAATGCCATACTGAATTCCATAGTAGCTGTACAATTTTTTCACTCCCACCAGGGGTGGAGGAAGGTTCCCCTTGCTCCGTATCCTCATCAGCATGAGCTGTCACTTGTGTTATTGCCCTTGGCCATTCTGACAGGTGTAAGATGGAATCTCAACATAGTTCGATTTGCATTTCTCTAATGGCTATGGTTGTCGAACATTTTTTTTAAGTGTTTCTCTGCCACTTGAGTCTCCTTTGTTGAGAATTTTCTATTTAGATCTGTATCCCGTTTTTAATTGGATTATTTGGTGTTTTGATATTTAGTTCCTTGAGTTCTTTATATATTTTGGATATTATCAGGTATAAAGTTGGTGAAAATTTTTTTACATTCTGTAGGCTTCTGTCTTGTACGAACAACAGTGTCCTTGGCATTACAGAAGCTTGTCACTTTCGTGAGTTCCCATTAATTAATTGTTGATCTTGGCGCCTGTGCTTTTGCTGTTCTGTTCAGGAAGTTTTCTCCTGTGCCAATGCATTCAAGGCTATTCCCCACTTTTTCTTCTATCAGGCTCAGTTATTACACAGATTTTTAAAATCTTTTGTTCTTTTTTCTTTTACCAACATTTAAAAAAATCCTTTAATTTTTTTTTACTTTACCATATTGTTTATATGGTTTATAAAGAATTTCTAATCATATATAACTATGTATTCATGTTTAAGTAGTACATATTCTTCCTTTCCCCATTTTTCTGTCCCTTCATTTGTTTTTCTTTACCTTTATCCCAATTACTATTTGCCTTCATGGCTCCCTCATTGTCATTTTTGCCATATTTGTTTCTATGGTCATGGCTGATAGGGATGTCTTTCTGTATATGCATTGCTTTAATGGTTGATGAATAAGGCTGTTTTGGCCTATGGCTTACCAGAGTAAAGCCAGATGGGAAATCCAAACAGAGATGAATATATAGTGAGAAAGGAGGCAGAGTCAAAGAGATACCATGTACCTGCTGAAGGAGAAGGATGCCAGAACTTATCATTAAGCCATAGCCTCGTGGCAATACACAGATTAATAGAAATGGGTTAGTTTAAGATGTAAGAGTTAGCTAGGAATATGCCTGAGCCATTGACCAAACAGTGTTGTAATTATTAATACAGCTTCTGTGTGATTTTTTTTTTGGGTCTGGGCGGCCAGGAAATGAACAAGCATTCTCAGCTTACAAGCTTTAACTTTAAATATATATTTATATTTTGTGTGTTGTATTCTTACTAATAGAGCAGTTTGTTATTTGAGTGATTTGGGGGTTGATCCCTAAGAAAAGATCCCAATCAAGTATTAACATATATAAATAGTAGCCCAATATATGAATACTATGAAAAAACAAGACAATGTGATTCCTACAAAATATCCTAGCTCCCTCATAAATGGAGTTCAAAATCAATTTGAAGATGCTAAAATGGTTCAATTCCTGGACAGAGAATTCAGCGACTGACCTGCAAAATTGATCAGTAGTATCCAAGAGGATGCAACAGGCAGATGAGTGGGCACAGAAATCAATGCAACTCATTTCCAAAAGCTAAAATATCGGAATAACAAAACCTGTCTGCAGTAACTTTAAGCCAGAAAAGTACAGAATGATATATTCCATTCCAAGAGAGTAAGGACTGCCAACCAAAATAACTTTATGAAGTACAGCTATCTTTTAAATTTTAAGGAGAAATAAAGTCATTCTACTATAAGCACAAACTAAAGCGATTCATGACAATGATCTAATGTTGGATACTTAAAGTAATCTTGCACACCGTTGGGGAGGGAAGATGTCTACGAACAGAAGAGTTCAGGAAAAAATATGTTTCATAAAAGGTGTAAACAAAGGAGAACTAAGAAGGAATTAGTCATACCCAACCCAGCAAAGCAGCAATTCTTATTACAAATAGGACAGAAAAATATCTTTTAAAAATGGTATTTGAACCAACTTTGAAAGTAACCGCCAAGATTATAGAAATATCAGACATCTGCCGATGATAACTCTGGTAGCTGGTTGTCCGCCAAGGCGGTGTAACTTCCCAGTGTGGCCACAAGGGAAGTCTGTGCCAAGAATCCCTTCCTTTTGGTCATAGCCTTCTATCCTCCTCCAGTGTTTCCTTAACTGATTCTCATGGCACCCATCCGATCCCTCCGATGTGGGCGCAAATGACGTCATCCTCATTTGCCAGATGTGGAAACCAAAGCACAGACTAAGAAATTTACTCAAGAATGAAGTGTGTTGATAAGCAAGCTAGTATTTGAACCTTGTCCCACTGACAACGGATTTATAGATCTGGGGCTTGTGAGGAAGACATTTCATCTTGTAATATGTGTAGACTTTTTGTGAAAACTGAGAATGAGATGTCATGATTTTACTTTTTAAAGTTTGCCTATGATTTGTGTAATGCTGTGTGCAGTTTTCCTAAAAAGCAATAGAAGCCCAACCAATAGCATATAGAGAAAGGGGCAAACTGTGGAGTGTTTGGCTAATGATTTGACATAATTTTCAGGGTTGGGCACTCATTCTTTAGTTCTTTATCCAGGGTTTGTGCAAGCTGAGGAGCATTTCAGATACCTTAAAACCATTGTGCATTTCCTAGGTTTATGAGGGTCAAGTGAGCGCATCATTGGTACTTTGGCTTACAAATCAGGTCCTTTCTTCACTCATTACTGCCAGTAATAAATGGTTTTCCAGAGCCTGGGTGGAAACTTCTGACTTCATTTCACACTAGTGATTTTTCTCTCATCTCTTTTTTGGTTCCCCCTGATTTACTCTTTAAATCTTGGGAACACGATGCATACTAAACGGACAGTCATTGTAAGTGTACACAGCATTATGAATGGCTGCAGAGGCAAAGCCAGTGTAAGAGCTACTTAAAGCAAGAAACAAGATTGCCAGCACTAAGAAACACACATGCCCTTTATGCCCTTTGCTTTTTTCTAATGGTAGTAACACACACACACACACACACACACACACACACACACACACACACACACACACACACTCTGTTGGATATCTACCTAGTAAAGATATTGCTAGGTTATAGTGTTACATATTTGTTTAGATATTTCCCCAGAGTGATTATACAGAACTTCTTTTCTACTGGCTTAGAAGTTTGTGTTGAAAATATCACTCTGAGCCAGGTGGTGGCAGTACACACCTTTAATTCTAGTACTTGGGAGGCAGAGACAGCAGATCTCTGAGTTCAAGTCCAGCCTGGTCTACAGATTGAGTGCTAGGACCGTCAAAACCACACAGAGAACTCCTGGCTCAAAAACCAGAAGAAAAAAAAGAGAATATATCGCTTGTTATTGGCAGTCTTAAGTTTTAACCATCTTAACAGCTATATTTCTTCTCCATCTTTGGTTTGCCTTTACTTTCTGATTATGTCTTTCCTAATTTTCATTAATTCAAGTTAATCTTTTACCTAGCGATTATGATTTTTGTATGTATTATGTTTCCTGTATGTTAACTTTTGAGAAGTCGATTATTTTCATGGTACACCTGTTATTTGCTAATAATTACATTTGTATTCTACAATATGTTTACAAACACGCATTCTCTCCTTGTCATATTGGTATTCATTTGATCAAAGTGTTGTTTATGAAAAGGTCACTGTTTCTCTACTGCTCTTCAGTGAAACTTAGGAAAGGTGATGGTTATTCTACGTTTCTCTTCTCGTCTTTACAGCAATACCTCTGTTACTACACTTAGCTGGTAGCATTCTCAATTCTTCAAAAGGATCTTGTTTTTTTCCCATATCAATTTTAGACTAATTTTTGTCAACTTCCAAAAAAATAGCTTGAAATTTTGATTACATTGACTCTATAAAATATTTTGGGGATATTAACATTGTCAATATATAATTATTCTTTATCATGGTCTGTCTCATCATTTCTTTAAGTATACTTTAGTTAATGAATTTATTGTGGGGCTAAGGAGTGAATTCAGGGCCATGTGTGCATGTGTGTGTGCATGTGTGTGCATATGTGTGTGTGCGTGCACATGTGTGCATATGTGTGTGTGTGTGCGTGCGTGCGTGTGTATGTTAGGCAATCCCTCTAACACTGACTCATACCTCCAGCCCAATGTCTACTTTTATTTGGGGGAGTTGTAATAACAGAGGATCAAGTCGATATTTTATACCTATTTTTTAAATTTAAAATTTTAGTATTTACTACAGAGCTTACATGTTTTCATTAATTTTTTTCCTACGTGTTTGATTTTTTTTGTTATAAGTGATACTTTTTAGAAGCTTTTTTTGTTGACTGCTTTCGTTGTTATTGTTGTTTCTTTTTTATTTGGGGGAAAGAGAACTTTTCATGTATTTTTTTTTTTAACTTGCTATTCTTGCTTAGGGCTTCTAGCCAGTTGCTGAAGAGTGGTGGTTTGAATGGCATCCCCATTTAATTCCCAGTCTCAAGAGGAAAGTCTTCATTATTTCCCACGGGCTTATTTGTGATTGATTATAGAAGCACACACAGAGGAAAGTGCATATGTTTTGTTTGTGCAACTCAGTGGATTCTCGTGAAGTGGATGCACTCATGTTAAATACACAGATCCAGAAATATTTCTCCCGAAGCTCTTCTCTTATTCCCCAAAGGATGGCCATTCCCATGACAGCTTCATGCATCCGGCAGTCTGAGGCAGTTCCATTTTTCATGTTGAATTTTATAAAATATCTTTTCCTTATCAGCTTAATTGTTTTCCTTTCATATAGTATAGCAAATTACGTTGTTTTGGGTTACAGCCAGTGTGATCATGATTTATTATTCTTTAAGTATATGTCACAGGATTTGATATCCTGATATTTCGGCCTTGTACCCGTGTTCAAGAGCATTATTTATCACAAATGCTGTCTTGCAACAATCATGTAAGTTTTTCCTATCAACATTATTCTGCTTTAAAAAAAACATGTTTGGAAAAAATAGCTGGGGAAAAAAAATCAAGTGGTAGGATTCTTTAATTTAAGGTTTAGGAGAAAATTTGGTTTGGGGGCTGTTGAGTTAAAAGTATTTAAAGAAGTCTCTGGCAAAGCCCACAAGTGAATGGTTGGGTTGTGTGGAACTCAGAAATCGGTAGAAATTTGAAAGCACATGCAGAGAAGAGTACCAGGGCGAAACCAAACCCCAACCAGCCAGCAGCAGCAGCAACAAAAATCACGTGAAGTTAGTCTATCTCTAAGTGATTGGACATCTGTGATGTGAAGAATGACATGTGTTCTTCCCTGGGGTAGCCCCTCCTCCCTTTAATGACGGTTGGGTCTATCATAGAGGGCTCTGTTCTCTGATATCATTCTCATCTAGCTGTAGATTACTGGGTCAGTAACTGAATTTCAGGGATGTGAGTCCTTCTCCTTCTGCACGTCCATCAGTTTTCCTCCTGAACACTGACCCTTCTCCTTTCTCGCCCACTTGGACTTACGTAGACTCATACTTACTGTTTACAGCAGAATTTTTGGTGGACTAAGAAAAAAACTTATATAAAATATAACAATTTATATAAGATGGGTTATATAAATTTGGATATTGAGTGGAAAGATGAAAGCAGTATACAAGGAATAATTTATCATTTGTATTAGAGATCCTAATAATTACCTAAACTTGAATGGCGGGCATATTTTTTTATAATGGAATATCACTTAACAAATTTTATTAGCATTAGTGAAGACATGAATAAGCTAGACTAGTGGCATCATATAAATATTAGCCAAATAAATATGATATAAATGCACATATTAGTGTACATTTGTCTTTGCAGAATAATAGCACCCTTCTCAAGTGACTATTAGATAAATGTAAATATTTCACAAAGGGAACGTTCTTTAGCTTAGAAAAAAAACTTTGTATTTCTGACTGTATATTAGCAACAGATAACTTTGTATTTTTGACCGAATATATTTTACCAACACAATCCACAAGTCCTTTGTTTTTTCTTCTACCTCTAAGAACGTGCTGGTTGAAAGCATATTGTGTGTGAAGATCGTCAGTTGTTCAGTTCTGTGTACTGATGGTGAGTGGGAAAACCTTCCCAGCATTTTTATAAAAAAGTAATTTAATACAGCACTACCCTTAAGATTCAGGGTTAACAGTAAAATTAGTTCTCGAGCTATTAAAATGAAGAACAAGAGGGAAAATTTTGCTAAAATGAATAATGCATTTATTTTAATCTTTGTATCCCCTATCCCCACTTGGCTACTAAAAGCCATGCAGCAGAATTCCCCAGAAGTGTTAATCTTTTTCCTGGAGCTCCTCCAGTGGCATGTCAAAAGAATTTTGAAAGGAATATCCATTTATGCATAGCTGCTTTGGAATGCATAATAGCACACATTACTACTATGCTTTTAAAAGGAGCATGGGAAGCTCATGAAATGCATGAAAGAAGTGTGTGCGCCCCTTTATGGTTGTTCACGAGGAAACCTAATTTGTTTGCGTGCGCACAGATTTCATTGTTTACAAAAATCTGCATAGTATTAGCAGCAGCAGTGGGATGATAGGGGAGGCGGAACACAAAACTTGGGGACTTCTGAAAGACTGCTTATTATTCATAGAGGTTTCCATAATGGACAGCTTTGCCCAAAATAATCTGGAAGAAAAATAACAATGAGGACAATTAAAATCAGTTCTGAGATATTTCGAGTTGTCGGTGTGTTTGGATCGGAGGGGTAATAAGACTCCAGAAAGTGATTAAGGTTTTAAGAGATGCAGTGCTCCTTCTTTTGAAGAAAATTGCCTTTCTTTATAGTTTTGATTTTTTTATACTGTGTGTGGGAGTGTGTGTGTGCGTGCATGTGTACGTGTGCACACACACACAGCAGTGTAGTCCAGTTGCCGAGACTGGTTTGAAAATAATCAGCTTTATATTTCTGTCTCCTTTGTGTGTTGGGATATGCAACATACACCTGATTGTAATGAGCTTCATTGTTTATTATTATTATTATTATTATTATTATTATTATTATTATTATTATTATATCTTTGATGCCCTCTGAAAAGCAGTAGGAAGGCCTGAGAAGATTATTCAGCAGGAAAAAGCATTTGTTGTACAAGCGTCAGAAGGTAGGGTTTCCAGTACCCATTAAAAGCCACTGTCTATAGTGATGTGCTCCTGTCATCACCCCAACATGAAGGAGACAGAGACGGGTGGATCCCAGGAGCTTATTGGGCAGCCAGGGCAGCCGGTATAACAAACCAGAAGCATACTTAGAATCTTTTAGTTTAGGATTAGAAAATTCCAATTTTCTAGTTCATACTGGTTTATACAGACTTCAAAAGAACAAAGGCAACAATAACAGTATTTATTTATAAAAGCATGGAATTATTGGTGTGTTTTAAGCATGAGAAATTGATTTAGTTAACAGAATTTGGTTTATTATATGTATGGTGATTTGGATAAAAATAGCCCCCATAGGCCCATAAGGAGTGGCACTAGTAGGAAGTATGGCCTTGTTGGAGGAAGTGTGTCACTGGGGACCCACTTTGAGGTCTCGGACCCAGTGTGGTATTCTCTTCCTGCTGCCTGCAGATCCAGATGGAGAACTTTCAGCTACCTCTCCAGCACCATGTCTGCCTGTGTGCCACCATGCTTCCCGCCATGATGATAATTGACTGACCCTCTGAACTGTAAGCCAGACCCAATTAAACGTTTTTATAAGAGTTTATAAGAGTTGCCCTATTCATGGTGTCTCGTCACATCAATAAAACCCTAAGTCAATGATATTATACTTACAAAGATTCTAACTAGTGAATGGAACTTTCCAGTGACTAGATCTAGAATAAATGTTACAAAAAAGAAGGAACTCAGAAGCAATGTATGAAACACTTTAAAACTTAACCAGTTATTTAAAATCAATTAGATTTACTGTTTCATAAGGCAGAGGAAAAGACACAAAAAGAATAATGGAAGAATAATGATAAGTTTATAGATTTAAAAAACCCCAAAAAAACCTCAAGTCAGGGGTGGAGAGATGGTTTCACACTTAAGAGCACTGGCTGCTCTTCCAGAGGACCTGGCTTTGTTCCCAGCAACCACAGCCATCTGTGACACTAGTTCTAGGGGGTCTGATGCCCTCTTCTACCTTCTGTGGGTATCAGGTACCAACATGTATGCTTTTATTCTTTTTCTTTTGGTCTCTACTGTATTTTTTATGTCACTAACGGCAGGCATTGAAGGTCAGTTCTTTCATACAGATGTGGGATTGATTCAGGATCAGTTAAGGCAAAGATGTGTTTTGACTCAATATGCTTCCACGTTAGGTTTTCCACAAATCAAGGAACCATTGTCAATGTAAAAACACAGCTCTAATCTCAAAGGAAATAGATGGTTTATTCTTGAGCCAAATACCAATGACCATGGCCAGGGAATGTGGATTCAGGTCACCCCCAGATACCGTGCCTCAGTGTAGAGATGGCTTCACGAAGCTCTTATAGTTATGGAACACAATGAAGGAAGGTTAATTTTCAAATACTTTGGTAGAAACATCAGTTATCTGGGTTTAGGCCAAGCATTAAAATCACTTCTGTTGGTCTAAGATGCTTTAGGATGACATTTTTAGTTATGGGATTGGTGGACTCTTATGGTCTTTAGAGTTAATACGCCCTGAAAGACTTTGCATGATGATCACAAAGATTTTAGGTCAGATGAGCAGCGAGTGGCTACTACAGGCACTCACGATAGCCCAAGATAACTCAGTTCTGAATTTGCACCATCCCAACCACCCAAGGTCACAAAGTTCTTCACCAGCCAATCTGGTCTAGAGAACCCTTCACATAGACACAGGGGAAAAAATTGGGCTTGTTTTTTTTTTGTTGCATTCATTTATATTTCTCTGTGACCATTTTTGATTTAGCTACAAGCCAGCTTGACATATTTTAGTTTAAATATTTCAGACCTATTTGAAAACACCATCCTCGTGTTTCATTTGAAGTTTCCTCTCTTTGCCCAAACAGCACCATATTGTCACCTACTCCTCGCTTCCATCTCCCCCTCTTCATTTTCCTGTCATTTCTGCCCCTGATCTCCTCCCTGTTCTCCGTGGGAAGATGGTCCAGAGGGAAACCGGGCTGTCTTCTCCCACAAACTGCCCAGGGCAAGGTTGCTGACCCTTTCTCCTTGTCCCGGGCCCAGAGCAGTTTGGTCAGTAACCTCCCACTGATAGAAGCTGCCAGCCCAGTAAGGAGCCTTCGGCTGTTTTCTTCTCTTGCTTGTTTACCTCCTGCACATTGATTGATGGCTAGCCAGTGGCTGCCAAACTCATCTACAATTTGCTGCCCCAATTCAGCCTCCTCCGGGTCTGGGTAATATCCATATTCCATACATTTTAAAAACTGCACTTTCTGACCAGGAGTGGTGGGTCCCTTTTGCCTGTTTCTCTATCTTTCTCCCTACGTTTATTTATACTTTGTCCCAACTTCAGGAGTTCTAGGGTAGCCTAAGCAAAGAGAAAGTCAGAAGCATGGCTGAACTTGAGAGTTTGTCCTTCCCAACCTAGACACTGTTCTTAAAAAAAAAAAAAAAACAAAAAAAACAAATAAAAACTTTGGTTTTCTTTGTAAAGGAAACCCACTGAGTGGTTTTAAATTCCTTATATTCCAGAGCCTAACAGCATAGACTCTGCCACTCATCCTCAAGTATGCAAATTAAGGGCAAGTATTAGAAAAAGCAGAGAAAGAACCTCCCCACCCCATGTGTCTACACTGGGAAGAGGAACAGACAAAGAGGCCAGTTGATATTGGGCAAACTGGGGTCTCCTCTGGGAGAGGGGGCTTTTAGTCTTATTAAGAAAATAATTTAACAACAGACTCAAACAGAAGCTCAAGGTTCATGTTTCGGCAGCTGAGGGAGAGAGTGGGAAAGAAAAAGAAAGAGCAGTGCCATGTTCTTTGAGGTCAAGCCAGCGTGGAGGACAGCTGGATGGCAGGAAAGCAACTGCATGGCAGGGAGGCAGCTCAAGCCCCACGTGTGAAGGAAAAGGGAGCCTGGCCGAGAGACAGAAAGAAGAAAAGGGAAAGTCATGCTTTTTTTGAGGACTTCAGAAGGGCAGCAGACACACCTGTAAAGCACTGGAGAGGTGGGAATTCTGTGAAGGAGGAGCTCGTTAACTCATTAAGGAGACAATTATTCCACCTGTCTCGCTAGCATGGCGTAAAGAGAACCCAGCTTCATAGGGATGGTCCCTTGGCTAGCGTTAACTCAGTTTCCTCTTGACCAGAAGTTTTCCCTTAAGGGACCTTAGATGTTGCTGTGTCACAGCCCCACGTCTGTCAGCTGGGTCCTGGCATGAGGTTAAAGTTTCAACAGAGCACAGAGAGATGCTTAAGTACGCAGCCCTGGTCATCATGTGTTCCTGCCCATGCTTGGCTACTTGGGCTCCTGATCTACCCTACAAGCTCTGAACAAAAATTCCTGACAAGAAGCTGTGTCTGCATGAACAAAACTGATGGACCAAGTGGAATTTCAGCACCGTGTGTGGAGAGACTGGGATTTAGCCGGTTCAGAGGTTAATTTCCTCATCTCTGGCTAGTTTTAACCTTCCAGCACAGCCATTTCTTGCTACATTCTGTATCGGAGCTGACATCTTGTGACAATAGATAAAAACCTTTTAGAACCCCTTGATTTAACAGAACGCTAGCTTCGGCCAATCCAAAAGCTAAAAATGTCATCAGATAGCATCTTCAGGCTATAGAAGAGCCTACCCCATCTCGTACCTGCCTCTCTGGTCTTGATTTGTGACTCTTTCTGCCCTATACAACTATAAAAACCTCATAAAACATGTTGGAACTTAGAATTTGGGGGTAACCTCTATTCTGGAGCAAATCTGTACTTTTGGATCAATCTCTTTTCTCTGGCCATGGTCACTCAGAATGGCCCCAGAATAAACTATGTCTGATTCCTTTAAGATGAAAGCTGTGGTTTTTTTTTTTCCATTGGCAATGATAATGAGAACAATTATCAGAACTGTGCGAAATCATTACTGGGAAGAAAATCTCCTCTTCTACCTGATCCCAGGACCTCAGTCTTTTCCTTTTTCAGCTTCAAACTTAGAGAAGTTCCAATTTGGGGAGATCCATCGTCTCAGTAGGTCTTATAGCTTGAAGGAAAGGGCAGAGGTGTTTCTAGAATATCTCCATTCCTACAAGACTGTTGCAACTTACGAGGGAAAGGAGCAGAGAAACTTCCCACGCCAGTTGCACTCCCTGAAATGTGATAGGTTTTCTAGTCCTTTAATGTCTTTCAGAGTAAATGACCTCCTCTGGTGCAGGGGTGGGAGACAGTTCTTTCAGTCTCTAGGGCATCTTCCTGTGAAACAGACACCGAGAAGCAGAATTAAAAACCGGACCTTTCTGAATTCCTTTTGTGTTTCTCTGTCTGCTTTCCTTTGGCTTAAGGTTCAGAGGTAAACCATTGCCCTAAACCTGTGGTTGCTCTGGATTCCAAGAAGCACAAAACTTGGTAAGACAGACTGTGCCCCTTCCCGCATGTCAGAACTGTCTTGGATAGTAGGTTGCATGATGGCGTAAACTCAGCTGTTTCCTGGGACCACATCGGCCCCCTCAGGCAGCATTATTCCTATAAGGACTTCTTCACACTCCCTCACAGGACCAGAAAGAGAGAATGACCACTCTGCAACCTTCATCATGCAGATTTTGTTCCAGATCCCCCCCCCCCCCGTTTAAACTAAACTCCATGTCAGTATCTTGGAGATTCACTTGGGGGTCATTGGATCTCTTTATTTTTTCTTCTCAGTGTGGCCTCCTTGAGTAACTCTCCGGTCTTTGAAGTGTGTATATTGGGAACAAATGGCTAAGTTTAAATTTTCAGGGGCTGCCAGAGTTCAGGCAATACCTGCAGGACCCCTTTAAAGATGGTATGATAGAGACAGAAGACAATTAAATGTTCAGGCAGAACTATACCAGTTTAAATGGAAGCAAAGAGAAAACAGGGGTAGCATAAGGTATAGTACAAGGTAAAGAACATTCAGTAGAGCTAAGTGGAAAAAATATGTAATCATAAATGTAATGTTCTGCTTTACTTAAATAGTAAAACACCTGAAACAAATTTAGAAAGTATAAAGGAAGTCTGTTAATAGTTCAGTCACAGTTTATACTGTGTCTAGCAACATTTATTAGAATTCGAGGGTAAGATTAAAGAAATAAACAGGTCATATGTAGTTTTAATTGTGCAATTAAGCTAAAAGTGTGCCTTTCGCCCTAAACAGCGGAATGTGCTTTTTAATGCGCGTGTGTTATAAATGTGTTCTACATCGTTTGCTAGAGGTAAGATGACTTCATTCTGGAGTATCCCGAGAGCCATGAGGACTGCTGCACTGAACAGTTGACCTCACCTATTAAATATAGACTGGATAAACATTAATTCATAGCCAGGAGCATGATACAGGGCAGTACGTGAAAAACAAAGCATCAAGGATGTGGTAAATCCTTACCAGGTGGTCCTATCAGGGTTTCAGCTGAGGATATACTGTAGTGGGTAGCCTTCATTGCGGGGATGGTGGAGGATTAGGAACCTGATCCATTATCGAGGGTGATGAGCTATTGAGTGGGGATTTCTGTTAAAGTGGTTTATCAGGGTTCTTCCCCAAACTGGATTTTCTAAGGAAATACTCAGATGGGCCCATGAGAGGGCTCAGGAGAATGATCAAAATTTGGTCAAGTGCTGGGTGGTGGCACACTCCTTTAATTCCAGCCCCCGGAAGACAGAGACAGGCAGATCTCTGTGAGTTCCAGAACAGCCTGGTTTCCAGAGCGAGTTCCAGGACATCCTCCAAAGTCACACGGAGAAACCTTGTACATGTTAAGTATTTTTCCTTAACCGACAAGCCTCCCCGCCATAATTCCAATCAGACCAAATCAGACTGAATTAGAAGACACCCAGGTTTAGTGGATGGCAATACTTCCCGGTGGCCACCCCAGGAAAATATGGAGAGGCAGAACAGAGACCTGAAAGCACACTGAAAACTGTGAGACCACGAGTTCGTTCTCTGGGGGACAGTTTAAATAGTCTGTGGTCTCGACCTTCCCTGGGCAGGGGTCACCCTTTGGTGGGCTTTCTTGGAGGTGGAGTCTGGACTGTGGCCGCTCCCAGGGGAGGGGGCTTGGAATGGAACTTTCCATCCAACATTCCAAAAATGGATGCCAGGGGGCTGGAGTCCATAAATAGTATCAAAAAATAATGCAAAACAAAAACTCGGTCACGCAAAGAAGCCTTCTTATACGACAAAATGTTCTACATAATTGTTCTCAATGAAAAATTAAAGAATTTATTTAAAGTTCATAATTCTGACTATAATATGGTTCCACTAGAAATATTAAGAGGTGATCAATCATATCAGTTAGATACTTTTAAAACACTAAATTCTTAGGGCAAAAGGAAGTAAAATCAGAATTACAGATTATATATGGATGGAGTTACTAGAATTGTTAGGGTCAGGGCCGAGGTTCCGGCAACCTGTAGTCTTGGGCACCTGTCCCTAGCGTGCCAAGTGGACAAGTGTGTGAAAAGCAGAGCTACAGTAGCTACCCATTGTTGTCATTGTCACAGTGGGAAGGGAAAGGAATAACACGGTCAGTGACTCCCTCCAAATGAGGGTTTGGTTTATATATAGGGTACACGATAATTAAGGTGCCCTGACCCATTTGGGATGCAGACTCTCATGCAAGCCCATCTGACAGGTTGTCAGAACCGAGTAAAATCGTTTTCTGTGAAGCAGGCTTCTCATCCGGGGCTGGGCAAGAAGCTTCAGCCCTTCAATTCTAGTTTCTTGGGGTCCATTGCCTCCATAGAGCCAGGGGGCACAAGTGTCTGTCTCTGTAGAATTTCATCGTCCCTGCCAGGACACTTAGACATAGGGATGGAAATATGACTTGTCAAGACCCAAGTGATATGGACAAAATCACAGCAGGAATGTCAGTGCCTGTAGTCTTTTACTTGTAGGCAAGAAAGAATAAATTAATTGAATGAAGCATTAAACTAAAGGAACTACAGGAAGAAAGAACACAATAGTTGGCCGAATGAGTTTGCTTAGTTTAAGAGTAGAAAGTAAACTAAAGAAATAAATGCTCAAATGAACAAAGGACATACTTAACATGCATTTGATAAAAAAAATAAAGACATTGACATCTCTGAGTCGGTCAAGAGAACAGACTCACATAGGCCGACAGAGGGAAACACTGAGCACAGATCTTCAGGTATCATGATGGGGGCAGAGCTCTAAGTACAGAAAACGACAATTCCTATAAAGTATATACAGCGTTAACATACATTAGGAAAATTAAAGTAGTTAATTTCCTAGAATAATGTAAATTATTTATATAGGATAATATTGACTGGTAAGACAGAAGGAGAAGCAGCATTTAATGTTGGCGGTTTAGATGTATGCTTTCTTTGCATTGTGTTTTTCTGTTTCTTTGTTCCTTACTGAGGGTCCTTAGTGTTTTAAGAGCTATTTATGAGACTCCACCAGTAGCTGTTGCAACGAATGATGAAACCCTGCTAGGCACGCCGTTCAATTCATTAAATTCATTAGCAGGACAAAATTATCTCTTATTTACTTTAGGGATTCTAGCCAGTGCAGTTAACAAAGGAAACACAATGGAATGATTATTAGAAAGAAAGATTTGTAGTTGCTGCATCTAGAAAATTCAGGAGAAACTCCTCTGGGTCTTACTCAGATGATAGAATATGTGTATGAATACATTCACATATATACTTTTATGTAACATAACTCATAAATAATTATAAATGGCTTTCTGGTTGTGCAGGGCAGAAATCTGACTTGTTTCCCTCATTCTGTAAAGCGGAATAAAGAATAAACCACTTGGTAGCCTTCTACCACATAGCATGTCTTGATCTGTAAAGCAAGCCCCCGCCCCCGCAGACTGACACATACACCCTGGGTTCTCAGTATCTCTTTCATAAATGGCTGTACTTTCCTAGCCGATGTCCTTCTTTATTATTTTTTTCAACTTGCAGTGCGCACCCCCACACAAACATACATGCATACATACGTGTTTTGCATGTGTGTATATTCACATCTATGGGGCATGTGCACACACGTGGGCACATGCAGGCGGAGCCCAAGCTCCCAGCCAGGGGTCATCCTGCATCATTCTTCAACCTTATTCATTGAGGCAGGGTCTCTCGGTCTGACTCAAGCTCACCTTGTTCTAGGGATTCACCCATCGCTGCCTTCCAGGGATGGGATTATAGGTAGGCTGCCAAGTCCACCCAACACTTACACAGGTTTCTGTATCTGAGCTCCAGTTCTTTACCCTTAAACCCTATGTGCTTTAACTACTTAGCCCCCAGACTCTTAGCAGAGTAGCTGAATGACCTTTTCATGTATTTATCTTCACAGTGCTGGGGATGGGACTCAGGGCAGTGTTCATAGTAGGCAAGCATTCTACCACGGAGCTGCATCCCCAGCCTGATATTTTAAAGCGTGTAATATTGAATCGGTCCATTTCTTTGTTCACAACCCTTAAGTGGCTTTAAGGCCATAAGATCCTACATGACCTGGCCTTGGGTTTCTGAGTTCCTTTTCCCCTTGGCGTTGTTGCTCCAGCCATGCTGGCCTTTTTCTATTCTGGAACATGTCAAAGCCCCCTTTCTGCATGAAATGCTCTCTCCAGAGTCGTCACTGTCTACAGTATATGAAATAGCACTCTGGTTCTTTCTGTTGCCGTATTTTGCTCTTATTTGCTATGACCTGTTGTCTGGTGTATTTATTGTTCGAGTATTGAGATCTAAGGAGCACGGGGCAGGAAAGTTTGCCTTTGTCGTCCCTTCCCCCTGTTGTGCCATCAGTGACAAGGACAGCGAGGACGTTGCCTGTGCAGAGGAGGTATTCAATAATGAGTTTTTGCATGAATTAATTAAAAACAAGATTTCTTAATTAGCCCAATAATGGAAGGATATGAAAACTAAGACGTCCATAATAGCAGTGAGCAACTAAAGTTACTAGGCTTAGAGAAGTGATACATGCCTTTAGTGCCCACTACTCCGGAGGATAAGGACCGTCTGTGTAAGGCAGCGAGACTTTGCAGAAAGCAACCAAATATCATTTGTTTGGAATTTAAATGGCCGGGTAATGTTGGGATATGACTTAGTGGTAGAGCACTTGCTTAGCATTCTCAAGACCTTGATTCCCAATACCAGAAGAACTGAGGACAAACTAACTAGCCAGCCAACCAACCAACCATCCAACCAGTGGACCCAGCCCAGAACGCAGTGATTCTTAGGCTGTGGGTTGTGTCCCCTTCGTGGGGGGTTGAAAGACCCTTTCACAGGGTTTGTGTATCAGATGTCTTGTATACCAGATATTTACATCACAAATCATAGCAGTAGGATTACAGTTATGAAGTAGCAATAAAGGTAATTTTATGGTTGGGGGTCACCACAACATGAGGGACTGTATTAAAGAGTCACAGCAATAGGAAGGTTGAGAACCTCCGCTGCGAAGGAGGAATGTTGTTGTACTTAGTGTTGGGGCATTGCAACCCCATGCAAGTCAGTTCATGTTTCTGAGCCTTCTTTATGTAATCTGTACAGCGGACGAATTATAGTCTTCATTTGATAGCTTTACTATGAGGATTTAATGAATTCACATTTTTAAATAATAGATTTAGGAATACGACTCACACTAGTATTAAGTGTATAAGTATGTTCAAGAAAACAATTCAAGGATATTTTTAAAGAATGATATAATGTATAGATAAGTTATTCAATTAAATCACATTGAATAAGAAGTAACTTCTATATTAAGAGATCAATTTATGACATGAATGTTAATAAAAAATCACTTCTTTGTTGTGGTATCATGGTGAGAAACAGCACAGATTTTGATTCAGTCAATGTCTATGGTAAGGCAAAGACACAGTGAAGTCAATGGAAGCTTTAGCTGAAGGAAACAGAGCAATAGGAACAGTAAATAGTTATTGAAAAAGTAAAATGGGTCCTTCATATCCTTAAGAACAATAGCATATTGGAAAACACAATGGAAAAATGAGGCACTCACAGAAGAAATAGAATCGAACTCAAAGCGTAGCCCGTCTCCGTTTTATAATAATGAAGAGGTATTCTACGACAGTGTGGTTGGATGGAGAGCTTGAGTATCTCGGTCTCTGGAGACAGACGGCTTGGTTTCAAACCTGGCTGTCAGTGCTAACTGCCTGTGTAATCTTGGAAAAGAGCTGTTTTGTCATTTACTTCCTCATTTAAAAAGCCCCAGTAGTAATTATGGAAGTTAAAAATCGATGCATATATAAGCACTTTACATATTTTATAGCGTGCAGCATGCCCGAGTATCTAGACGTATCTGAGTGTCTTGTGTTTTAGGGTTGTTTCCATAATAAATTCCTGTATTAGTTTCCGGTTGCTGATATGGTAAATTATCACAGATTTAGTGGTTTAAATCGTGTGAGTCTGGTGTGTTATAGTCACAGAGGTCAGGAGGTGTCAGCGGGCTTAAACTAAGGGGTCAGTGGGGCTGCATTGTCTTGGGAATGCTCTGGGAAGTCCATTTTCTTGCTCTTCCCACGTTCTAGTGCGGTGGCTCTCAACTTTTGTTTTCTGTAACTAAACCATCATGTTTCTGTAATAGCGGAAAACTTCATCTATTCAGTAAAAACACTACCTCAGCTGTGAGTCTGAACCAAAGTATTTCAGACCGCGTGTGCGGGCGGGTGTGGTGTGAGAGCATGCGCAGTAGCAGCACATGGTGTTTGTTCAGAACCAAATGGCTTGAGATGCATCATGGGAGAGCAGGGCCGGGACACCTGGAGTTCGTTGTGTGTCCTTTTGAATTCGTTTTTGGTTGTTGTCACATTAGGAAATGTTTACTGTTGCCAACCGCCCCCCCCCCACTGTAGTCCAGCTGTGTGCTCGCTCCCATATGAGGTTATGCCATATTGTTTCAGAAGTGTGCTATGCCCATGGAGGTGACATACACCTTTAATCCCAGCACTCAGGAGGAGGCAGGAGGATCCTTGATAGTCAGAGCTACACAGTGAGACCTGGTCTGGAACACAAAAATGAAGAAGAGATACTACTACTACTAATAATAATAATATAGTCTATAAAATGTATGTCTGTATCAAATATATATGTATAATATATTTTATAAAGGGGAATTTATTAGATTGTTTTATACTATAAGGAGTGAATTATCCAAAACTGACATTTTGCAGGCTGGAGAAGCAGAGAATTTGATATCTTTTCAGTGCCAAAAAGTGAATGGCTCAGTAGTTCCAATTTAATCCTGAAAGTCTAGACATTAGAGAGTTGCTGGAATTGAGAACACACCAGAAGGCTGAAGAAGATGGAGTCTGATGGAGGAGGAGGAG
>NC_022024.1:31581645-31586729 GCF_000317375.1 Microtus ochrogaster | reverse complement strand
GCAGGCTGGGGAAGATGGAGTCTGATGGAGGAGTGCAGGCTGGAGAAGCTGCAGTCTGATGGAGGAGGAGAATCGAAGGCTGAGGAAGATGGAGTCTGATGGTCGTGGAGAATGTAGCAGCTGCCTTGGTGTTAGGGGCGTCCGCTCAAGAAGTAGTGTGAGGGAGTGCACACATTCTGCATTTTCTTGGGATTCCTACTTCTGGGCTGCTCCCTTCGGGAGTGGATCCCTTCAGTTGATCCTGCCTGGGAACGCAGGCACAGAGAACACTAGTGTGTCTCCTCGTGGCTGTGAAAACCAATCACATCACGTTACCCTTGAGTTTTCCTTCCTCCTTTCCCTCAATAATAATATAGAGCTGCCCTGTACCGTTTACCGGGATAGTCTCTGTCCACACTAGGCTATCAATCACTAGTCTAAGAGCATCTAGGGCTCTCTCTCCAGTGGCCTATTTCCTCAGCTCCGTTCAAGCGCTCCAGAACAAGCTGACGCTCTTACCTGGTTAAGAATGGATTTCCCCCATAGATCCGTGAAGACTATAACAACGACCAACTTGTGCGGTAGCTATTATTTAAAACGTATTTGCTATACATGTATCAGTCCAAGAAACTCAAGGTGGCATTTCCTTTAAGGATTAACCTCTTTGATTTGTAAAAGCCGAGGGAATAAAACAGTCTCATGTATATCCTGGCCACTTGAAAGTTCAGGCGAAATCCTATTTCATAGGAATCTGGCTACATTAGTGCATGTGCTATAGCCAAGGAAATGGTGTCTTTGGAAACTTTGGCTGTCATTGAAGGCATTCATTTTGGGGAAGATTGCTGACAGGAAGAATTTAAAATATTTATAAATGGTATTTGAGGCTCTATTAGAATAAGACCAAGAATCTGGGATTTCTTTAAAAAAAAACCAGATATATAATGAGCTTCTGAAATCTTTTCAGCACATCTCCTAAAAGTACTTATTATGGATTGAGTAAAGGAGGAATGTATTTTTAAAAAGTTGGAATGAATGGGCTGTTGTCTCAAGACATGAGCTTTTAAAAGTCAAGGTTTCTTTTTTCAGTTTTGAGTTTGAGGTTTGGGGCCTGGCTTATTTATAGCCTCCCAATGTGTAGAGATGTTCTGTGGATGTATGCCCACAGGCTCTGTCAATAGGTGCAGCTGAATTTAGCTTCCTGGCACACATGCCAAATTTCTATTCCGAACCTCCTTGTTTATGAGAATATGTGCCTATCTTCATTCTGCCTAGAAGAAGAGACATTCATTAGAAAACCTTCCACGTTTCTATTACAATGAATATATTTTTTTTTGATAGAATGGAAGCTAGATGCAAGAGGAACCTCAATCTTGTGCTAGTAATGAATATCAATGTCTTTCCCCGCTAAATACTCATAAGATCTAATAACATGCAGGAAATTAAAAACATATTGGTTTATTTATAGCGTCTTGTAATTTGTTTTCCATGCTTTGTGAGGGGATTCTGAACAGCACAGGGCTCCTGGCAGCTTTCTCTGAAATTGGGCTTTCCCCAAGGGTACCACTGCCCTTGAAGGTCCTGCTAGCAGAGCTATCTCACCACAGACGTGCCGCTCACGGTAGGGACCCCAGTCATCTGCCATGCTTACTCTTTCCCACATGTTACCATGTCTCAGAGGTTTTCTTTTAGACCTAAGAATTTGAATTTCCTCCCTCGTCTTTCTTAATTTGCCCATTATGCTTCCATTAGTTCGACTCCCCCCCCCCTCTCTCTCTCCCTCCCTCTCTCCCTCCCTCTCTCCATCCCTCTTTCCTTTCCTCCCTCACTCCACTCCTCTTTCTTTCTTTCTGTTCTATTAAAATTGACTGTTAACTCAATTCCCTTTTCGGTCACTTTCCAAACCCCATCAGCCGAGCTGTCACTCTGAGATGCTGATCTTATTATGCCGGAAGTGTTCAGTTTCAAGTTGACTACAGAATCATTTCCAAGTTTCTCGGAGCATTATGAATCTCCTCATAATCTGGAGTAAAGCTACCATGGTGGTAATTCTTTGTTGCCAACCTGACCAGATTTAGCATCATCTCGTAGACCCCTGGGGCGTGTCTATCAGTGCATTTTCAGAGAGGAATGGCAGAAGAGGGTAGACTCACCTTGCTATAGGGCAGCATTCCATGTGGTAGGTTCCTGACCTGATTACAAAAGGAAAAAGCAGAAAGCCAGATGAATACTGACATTGTCTTTTCTATATTTTCTAAGCTGTTGAGATGTGGGCAAGTGGCTGCTGCCTCAACCACGGGCTACACCTGCGGCCATGCCTTCCTCGGTGTGATGGGCTGTGCCTGGACTGTCCTCCAGTGTAAACTTCTCTTTTATGTTAGATATTTGGCCGCAGGTGAAAAAAGTGACTAGTGAACCTGCCTTTTCTCCTAACCTTTACCCCCTCCTTCGATGATATTATTCAAACATTAAATGAGTTGAATGTATCTTTGTATGCATTTTTTTCCACCAAGGATTTTAACCAAAAGGCCGAGAAGGAATTGTATGTGTTTTTCTAAAAAAAAAATGCTAATATTGCTCATTTGTATGTAGATGCA
This sequence comes from Microtus ochrogaster, assembly GCF_000317375.1. Lineage (NCBI taxonomy): Eukaryota > Metazoa > Chordata > Mammalia > Rodentia > Cricetidae > Microtus > Microtus ochrogaster. Next base: position 31,584,156 of record NC_022024.1, on the reverse strand, counting down.
AAGGAGTTATTGCATATAAAGCATTTGGAATTCTGAATCAAAGGAAAGATTTTGTAGTTTGTTTTTTCACTTACTATGGTTTTGTTAACTTTTGAGGTGCACACAAAGAGATGACAGTTATTTACACTAGCAGTTATGCAGCCTTCCATAGTCCAGAGAATCCGCAGGGAACCAATTCCACAGTGCTGATAAATCCTTATTCTCTTTTTGAAGGTGCTCATATGATTCTCTTTCTATCATTAAAGCCACAAATCATATTTGCAGTCTTTATATCAATACTTTTATGTCATGTGTGTCAGTTCCCCAGAGGTGGGTTGTTGGGTTGAATAATATTTGTATTTGAAAGAAATTTGGATTATGTCATGGTAACTTCTAAGAATGTTGTTGAATTCAATTAGCAGCCTATAAAATGGCTTCCTTTGTTTCCTCCATTGTTTATCATAAATGATATTTTTAAGATGTATGGTATTTACATATATGTATATGTATGGACATGTATATGAATGTTTTCTTACACGTATGTATGTTGAGCAGAATCTTCCACGTTTCTCTGCTCCATACCTTCCTTACCTTTACTCTTTTGTTTAGTTTCATTTGAACATTTTTCTTATATAAATATGTGTGTGTGTGTGTATTTTTATTAAATACACATTTTTAGGTGTCTCTCTAAAAATCTAGAAACCACAAAATAGAGAAAGCTTGATACTGGTTGTTCTGTGACTGACTTAATTTGCTTGATACTGTTCTTTGAGGTTTTATCCATCTTTCTACAAGTGATGTAACTCCGTTCTTCTTTCTGGCTGAACAACTTCCCTTGTGTATCTAGACCACATTTTCTTGGCCCTTGGACACCTAGGCTGGTTCCCACGTAGGCATTGTGAATAGTGTTTCAACCAACATTGATGTACAGTACTTCTCTTCCTGTGTCTGACTGTTTCTCTTAGGGTGTCGTTCTCTGTGCTCATCCACGCTGTAGCAAATGGCAGGCTGTGCCTTCTTTGACACTAGTGGTTTTCCTTTATATGTTTATGCCACACTTGCTTTATTCATTTGTTGGTTGACAGGCATCGAGGTGGTTTAACTAGCTCGGCTATTCTTGGATAGTGATGCTAGTGCACACAAGAGTGTTATCTTTAGTGCCACAATGGTAATTTTATTTCTTTTGGTATATGTTCAGAAATGCGATTGGCGGGCTCTTTGAAGTTCTATTTTTAATTTATTTTAAATCCTCCGTAGTGTTTTCATAGATACTGTATCATTGCTAGCATATACAGACACTTTCTAGTCCCACAACTTTTGGAAGTACTTTTTGACTTTGTAGAAACAGCTATGAATAGATTGAGAACAACCATCCTAATGCTGGTGTTAATAGTTCATCCTGTTTTTGACTTGTGAAAGTGATGATTGGTGAGATCTGGTGATTAAAGAAATTATATGCTTTCTCGTATGCCTCTTGTCTATTTTTATATTTCCTTTGGAGAATAAGTATTCAAGATTTATCCTTATTTTAGCTCTTTTTTTTTTTGCTAAAGTGTTCTATGATTTAAAAGATTTTTTACTGGTGTGTGTCTCTGTGTCTGTGTGTGTGCACACACATATGCATGCGTTCGTGCACATGTTTCTGCCATGTGTGGTGCAGGTGCCATTGGAGGGTAGAAAAGGGACCCTGGAAGACAGGCTGAGATTACATGGATGCTGGAAATGCAGCTCATGTCCTGTAGAATCTGAGTGTGAGCCTTTAATGGCTGAACTATCTCTCTAGCTCTGTTTTTCTGTTTCCTAAAGTAGAAGCTGAGGTGATCAATTTGAGGCCTTTCTTCTGACTTAACTAGGCATTTTAGTGATACCAGCTTCCCTTTTAGTACACTGTCATATGAGTTTTTGTCTGTTGTGTTTTCTTTAAGTTTAAAATACTTTGCAATTTCCTTTTTGTTATCTCCTTGACATAGATGTTATTTAGCTGATAGCACTGGGGTTTCCAGATACCTCGATGCTAGTGATTTCTAATTTAATTTCACTGTAGTTAGAGAATGCAGCTTGATCTGAATACTTTCATATATACTGAGACTGTTTTATGGTTCACAGTTTGCTGTGTTTTGATAAATATCCTGAGTTTATTGCAAAAAAAAAACTTTTATTGTTCTATCGTTATTGCATAGACTGTTCCATATATTTTAGTTAGGTAAAATTGGTTGATAATATTATTTAATCCCTTACTGATTTTGTTTTCATTTTATCAATTGAGGCGTTTAATCTTTTTTAAGGATAAAGGTGTGTAGGTCTGTTTTTTTCTTTCCAGTGGTGTCAGGTTTTGTTTAATTTATTTTGAAGATCTCTTGTTATATGTAAAAAAAAAACCATTTAAAATATTCTGTATTCTTGTCAAATCAGGTTCCTAATCGTTGTGAAATGACCCTTCCTGTCTTTTGTTTAACTATGTTGTGAGCTCTCATTTGGAACAGTTTTTCATTCTTTGTGAAGGAAATCATTACGGTATCTTTGTTTTCTTTT
>NC_022024.1:31574442-31581209 GCF_000317375.1 Microtus ochrogaster | reverse complement strand
CCCGGCTGTTTGTTTATTTTTTGAGACCATATTTTACACTGTAGTTTGGCGTGGTCTGGAACTCACTGTATAACTGAGTCCGGCTTTCTAACTGTCCTCTCTCTGTGCCCTATTAAGATTCGAGGTCTCTGCCAGCAACCGGACTTCCTGTGGGCCTTATCAGCATTGGTTTGTTTGACCCTCACAAGGACACTGGAAAATGGGGTTAATATTGTCATCCCCATTTTACCAAATGAAGAGCCGAACTTCAGAGGGGTGTTGTTTAGCTCTTTAAAACCACTCCTTGAAGGTAACAGGACCAGGTTTTGAAGAGAAAATGCATTCTAAATATTTCGTGAATATGAATTTGTCATCAGTTAGTATCTTTTATAATTTCAGTGTCAGCATGAACAACAGATAAAGTCATTTTCATCTTGATCTTAGAAAAGCATCTTCCAATGCTTTATTTTTTCCAAAGGCGAAAAACAATTTCTTTAATTGCAGTGATCAACTATAGAAAGATCTTTTCTATTTCCATGTTAGCTCCAGAATAGATTGCATAGTAAAGCCCATAGTAGGTACATAATTGTTGGGATTTTGCGGTTTGCAGTGGACCAAATCTTCAATTTTATTTGTAGTTTAGAAAATATGAGTTACACTTTCTTGGTAGCAATGGGACATCAAGAAGAGTTTATGTTCTTCCCAGGATGTAAAAATGTGCAATAGTGCGCACAAATCTCTGCCACGCCGGAGTGAGTGACATAGAAGAGTGGAGACAAGTGTCACAATCTTTATTCTTTAGTGTATAATATCTGAATGTTAACACTTAAGTGATAAGAGGGAGTAAGGGGGAAATATTGGACCCAAACTTAATGCGTGGCAGTGAACATACACTCACCAATAATTTTCGAAGATGGTTACATTTGCTGTTGAATTTCTCTATGAATGTCAAATAAATGCAGTTGCCCTCTGGGGTATGCATGAAAGATGGCGTTCATTTCCTTCAGAACTGCGGATTTCATGTGCTCTGTACCGCCTGCTGTGGGACTGTGCAGCTGCACAGCGGTTAACCCTGTGCCTGTGTTTTGTTTGCAGCATCTGGCGAGGTCCCAATGTGAACTGCACGGACAGTTCGGGTTACACCGCTTTACACCACGCAGCCTTAAATGGACATAAGTAAGTGCCGCTTGTCTGGACTGGAAGTTGCATGTATTTAGTTACGTGTAATCTGATAACATTAGCTCTGTCTGTTGATGCCTCTCTTCTGGTCTTAGGCAATTTAGAGAGGATAACGCTGACGAATTAAGCTTGGGAGGGATATCATTGAGTATGAATGTATTTAGAATGTTAATTCAAAGAAGCAGTCCGAGAGGTAGTAAAACATATCACACAGGGGTGGTAGAAGCAGAGACAGGACTTTGTTAATCCTGTGTGGTTTTAGGGAAAGAATGGGATAAGAACCACTGATTATCTTCTCTTGACATTTGCCTATACCCACTCAACACTGAAGTAGATTCTTGCTAGAGTCCTGCCCTTATAAGCCATTGGCACTTACGTAATATTTTCTCTACCATCCACAATCACGTGTCTCAGCTCTGAACTGTTTGATCCTACAGAATTAATGTTTTAATTGCTGTGCTAGTTTATGCTATGGTGCACAAGAGAACATACAGCTACAACCAGTACTTTATATCTGGTATTTTATCGAGGTAACCTAATGGTTTAGTGATAAGATGTGCTGTCTTTTCTCGGGGACACAAATGTTCTGTCTTTTGCTACCAGAAGAAGAAGGTCGCCTTTTCTGTGTCTCCCTTTCCTTTTTTTCTTTCTTCTGCAGGAATGGTGCAAGTTAGTTTCCCCAGATTTGGCTCTTCTCATTTCACTTTAGTGTTTTGGGTGGAGTGTGCTAGTCAAATCTTGCCTGTATCCCAGCACTTGGGAAGCCCAGGCTGGAAAATCGGGAGTTCAAGATCATCCTTGGCTACTTCATGAGTTCAAGGGCAGGCTGAGCTACTTGAGAGCCTATAGCAAAAAAAAAAAAAACACATACAATAAAACAAAAAGGCATATGTATATTCCCCTCCCACCAAATATTTATTTAAATTTGAAACACGCAGGCCTTACTTATACTTGATTTGCCTGGTGACCAGAAAGCTCCAACTTCAAAAAATTTACAGTTTGTCATTATTTATTACTACAACAGTTTTGATAATTAAAACTTACTATGTAAATCTAATGTTATCAGTACATTTAAACAATCATTTGAATTGCATAAAATATTATAAGTGTAATGTTTTCTTATTTGGATTCTTAGTACTAGATTGCAACATTACGTTTATTTTTATGTGTTAATTTTTTATATTGTGTAATCATATCCCATCTATCTTAGAATGTTTTGTTTTCACAGGATTTTTTATTACTAAATTGTTTTTCTATAGAATGGGAAATACGTTTGCACGTCTGTCTGTCTGTCTGTCTGTCTGTCTGTCCTTATTCTCCTTTGGAAGATAGGCTCTTGCCTATATAGTCCCACCTTGCTTCAGTCTCGTGACCCTCCTCCTGTACCTGGGAAAAGCAGATTTCAGGTCTGAGTCACCATGCTCTGCTCACACCACACTTCTCTTTAAAAGGTGAAATTATTATTTATCCTTATTGTATCTGCATGATTCCAAGGCAAATGTAAATCAGGTGAAGTCACAAATAATAATGTTTCTTTTTCACTTAATTCAGAGTTTAGGTTTCTGATGAAGGGAAAGTCTATGGGGCCTGATGTATCCAGTGTCTGGGGCCTGACTCTGAGTTACACTCATTTCTTGCTTTCTTACAGGGTCACTCACTATAAACACTTACAGACTGCAAGAAAGCAGGTTAGGACTCGGACACTTTCTCAATTTTCAGCAAATTTATTTAGTGAACGTTGCTGTTTTGCACATGATGGCCTGGAAAATATAACTGTTTGTTCCTGTTATCTGTATATAAAGTGAAGAAGATAATGTAAAGGAATTGAACACTAACCACTAAGATTGGCATAAAGAAAATAGGGTCCAGCTCAGTATTTCCAAGCCTCCTGTTCAATGCAGAAATTCTTTACTTATTTGTTTTTGATTTTATCTGATGAGCTCATTTATCTCTCAAATACTTTCTAGTAACAATTTTCTCAATATCATCTCATAGAATGTGCTTTGGGAAAAGCACAGAAATATTTAACTTGCTAGCTGCTTGCCTTTAAGCTGTGTTAACTGTAACATTTTTAGGCCTCAGTTCAGTGTGTATCAAACACATTGGCTACATAGTCTCCATTGTTTCCATTTTTGATATATACATTGTACATTGCTTGTTTCTCGGTTATGTATTATGATGTAGTAGTCCTGAAAGTTGGATTATAAGGGCTATTTCTTGAGTCTGGTATGTTTAATTTACCTATAAACGGTTACAGTTAGACACCACTTATCCCACCCAATCCCTCTTATTGGATAGATGGACAAAGCGGGCCATTCTGGATAAACGATGCGGTGGCCACATTGATGGTCAGGCGGGTGTGTACTGAGACCCTCAGCATTCTGTTTACATGTGTATGCCCTTGTCAGTTCTCCATGCTACGTCCCCCAGCGTTTAACTTCTTCTGGGCTTGTCTAGGACACATTATGTATTTCTAAGATATCTCTCAGGATTATCAATTAGTATATCCTGTGGGTATTCTAAATAATATTGTCTTAAGTAAAAAAAATATATATATTTCAAGGAGATAAAATTATCATCGACGGTATAAAGGAACGACACTTCTTTTGTTGGCTAGTGTTACTTAGTATAGGCCATTAACACTTTATTATGTTGTATTTTTCTCTAGTAAACCTGAGCAGATAATATCAAAGCATTTTCGGTTCTTGTTGCTGTTGTGGTTCCTAGATTGTTTCTGTACATGTAATCTCTAGGCTAAAGTTCATGAACTCACAAAGCCGGGGAGAATGTTGCAGGGTCCTGTATTTTATTCTTTTCCTTTCCGTACAGATTTCCCCCATTCCCAACATGTGACCAGCCCTAAGCCTTCACACTGCAAATTGAATCCACTTCTTCCTCCTTGGAGCATTTCCCTGGGGGTCCTTGTTAATCCACAAAGGGACAAGCATTTCCTCCTCCCCTGTGATTTGTTGCTTCTTACAGAGCAATTCCTCTCCAATCAGCCACGCTGGAGCCAACAGAAACTGTGCTCTATTGGTGGTTTCCTGGATCATTTGCAAAATGACAAAATGGAAAGTTATTACTTTCAAATGACAGAAAAATCATGGTCAAGAGAACAAAGTCTACCAGGAATGCTTGTCAACAATTCACACTGCGAACACGAATCCCTTCATTCTCTTCTGAGAAGAAGAGAATAGAGTAATATTCCCAGTCTTCCCTCACCCCCCAACTCCCCACATCTTCTCTTTCCATCCTCTCCTACCCTGTGTTTTCTCACTCCCATGCCTCTTTCCTGTTTGATTTTCCTTCTTCCTTCTGAACTGTTGTCTTATTTTTGTAACTAAATAGTTAATTAATACCTGGGGTGGGAATCAAGACCTCATACACGCTAGGCAAGCTCTCTACTGACAGGTACAGCTCCCTTAATAGGCGCTTCCCTCTCCCCCCTTCTATTCTTTCTTTTCTGTTGTTGCTTGCTTGTCTTTTTCTTTGGGGAGGGGCGATTCTTACAAGCTGATTCTGAGAGACTTATTATTCTCCTGTCTCCATCTTCCAAGGGCCGGGATTGCATGCCTAGCTATTTTTCAAAAAATAATTTTATCTTTCTCAATAATGTTTTTCAAAATTAAACTCAAGTACTTTTATTTCCTTTCTTTAATTAGGAAATGGCTTCTTATTTGTCTTCAGTCATTTCTCAAACTATATTGGCTGTGTTGTGATAGTACTTGGATACTAAATAAAAGTGTCAATGAATTTCTTTATTCCTTGGAAATATATAATATATTGTATATAATAATTATAATATATGATATGGTATGTGTAGAGTTAAAATAGTTTCTATTCTTCTATTTCTTTTAGGATTTAATACTTTATAGACTCTAGAATCTGTAATCTAAATTCTGTGTTAAATTGTGGCTAGAATTGAAAGAGTAAGTTATTTATAGTTTTGCTTTTGCTTCTTTTTTAGTTTTTTTTTAAATGAAAGGAATATTCTAAAATTTTATAATCGATTATCTGAAGATGTTGGTATATCTAGAAGCACCTTCTATTTTATTGCCTTTATTCCCACAATCTAGAAATTGTAAGTGTGAATTCAGTCTATAAAGAAACCTCAGTGAGAGTGGAGTGTGTGTCCCCTAGTCTTCTGGGCACCCCGCAGACCTGAGGCTTAGCTTTGGAGAGAAGTGGATAGCCTCGGGGAAGTCTCAGATCTAGCCTTATGGACTCTGAGCGATTCTTTGCTTAATTTTGTAGCCAGAGGAAGCTGCTATTCTGAGACTTACTGACAAGCAGCAGGACAAAAAAAACATTGTTGGCTGTAATGTAGTTACATGGGATCTTGTTAAGAAAAAAGGAAAAAAAAATTAAAGTTGGTCCTACCAACTACTTTAATTTTGCTTAGAATTTATTCTGAAGTTTTTCAAACTAATTTAATATTAATCAGAAATGTTTTTATATTTATCAGAACATAGATACAAGTGAAAGTAGAAAAAGCCAGTACTTTAAAATTTTGTATTTTTATCTGAATTTACATATATTACCTTAAAGCCACAAAAGAATGAAATTATCTAAATTGGATTACTTTTTGATTTAATATTTTATTTTGCCTCTGGCAATAAAATTACTTTCTCTGTGACCCCATCCACCACATTTATATTAGGATTTCTGAACGTCTTGTGTGTGTGTGTGTGTGTGTGTGTGTGTGTGTGTGTGTGTGTGTGTTGGGGCTAGTATCGCAAGCATGTTGTACATGCTAAGTGTGTACTTTGTCACAAGTCACACCTTTAACCCTGGATCACAGTCAGTTATCAGATGCTGACTGTATCTTACAGCCCACTATTGAATGGTGACTGTAAGAAACATTGTTACTTTACTTGTAAAATGCAGGGATTGCTTTGCTACTTGCTAGTCTATAGACATCATCAGTGAACTTAATATCTTATCCTAAGAATGAAGCACGCTCAGCACAGTCTGTTGGCACCTCTGAACACACGATTAGATACACTCTAATTGAAAATAAAAAGTCATAACATTGAGCTAGTATTTCTGTGATTTTTTTCAAATTTAAATAATATAAAAAGTACTCAAATTTTAATTCGCTCTTTATAAGCCTGTATGAAAAGGCTATTTCATTATCATTAGGTTTGATACATTTAGATACAGCATGAAAAGGGTTAATGACAGTTTACTAATTCCTCAGTGTGTTTACCGTTCAGTAAAACCGCCAGGTACTTCCTTGATTAGGAGTCTAATAAGTGTGTTTCCAAACTGAACCTAAACTCAGCTGGTTCACTAGCTAACGTGTCTGGATAAGGTCATAAAACTCAACTTAAATAAAGGTTTAAAGGGAAATTTAAATTTAAAGGTGTGCACGTTTATCGAGTGGTACATATTTACTTCCAGGCCCTCGGGGGTTGACACAGGCGTATCCCAGATTGAAGAGCATCCTTTAGCTGGGCAGGACCTTTTCTCAGAATAAGGTAAAACATGTCAGGCATGTTAGCTAAAGCATTTGCTTACACATCCAGGGTCCTGGATCCAATCCCTTGATATTGTAGAAAAATAAGAACTTGAATGAACACATTTAAAAATAGAGACAGCAGCAGGGC
>NC_022024.1:31570935-31574208 GCF_000317375.1 Microtus ochrogaster | reverse complement strand
TAAGACATCAAGCAAGAGGGATCAGTTGGCAAAGGCTTTTGCTGTCAAGCTCGATGACCCGGGTTCTATCCCCAGTGCTAACACGATGGAAGGAGACATCCTACTTTGGCAAGGTGCCCTCTGACCTCTACACATGGGTGTCCCCTAATCAAATAAACGAATGTAGTAAATTTAAAAAGATAATATTTGGTTATGACCTTGTCACTTATAAGCATATAGATTATCCCTTTCTGATTTAGGTATTAAATAATCACAATGTTACGTATACACTACAGATGTTTAGAATAAATCACTGTTTAGAAAGAAACACTTGTCAGTGTATCATAAATTTTCGCGGTAAACAATGAGTGCTTATGGCCTATAAAAACTGGAGTTAAAGGACAAATTCTGAATTTTGGGTGGGAGTTAAAGACAAGAGAAGCTTCGTTCCCATCGATGTTTCCTTTTGTTATCTCCCTCTTGAAAGGTGTTTCAGCCTGTGTTATATTACTGTGATGAGCTATCCAAGGCTGGGTAACTTTAGAAAGAGGGAAAACGCAGGCATCATTTTGCTGCCAGTTATTCTGCAGATGTCAATTATATAACAGGATTTTATTCCAGGTGGTGAAGCACTGTCAGCATCTTCGTTTGCTGATATTTCTAAATGAGAATGTCTCAACTAAATAAAAATAAAAATACGGAGTATGCATTCTCCTACACCTTAATTTAGGAGCTATAGAAAGTGCCTGAAATTTAATTTTGTGTGGCATTAAAGGCCCTCATCTGGTGATGCTATTCTAGATGGCAGAGCCCCAAGGTGACGCACGTTACCACAAGGCTAGTGGATGTGCATGTTTGTTTCTTCCTGTCTTTCTTAGAGAGCCAGTGATATCCATAGGCGGCTCTACCACAGTTACCTTACTCATTTCTATTCATGCCCCCTAGGGCCCATTTCTAGATAGCAGAGTTAGATTGGGTCTCCACTGTCTTAATATTTTATAATAGTAAGTAAATTTGATTTATAAATTCTTGGGCATAAAACCGATCTATATCAAAACTAAGAAACATTTTTTTTTACAAAAAGTTAGTTTTAAGATTGTTTTTATTTGCATAGATATTAAGAAATGAAATTAAAGGCTTTCTCATAATTGTCTTTACCATGAATTTGGAGAAATTGATTTTATTCTAGGACACTTTCTTCTTAGAACTAGGTATTTAGTTTGACCACCTCCTTTGGTTTTATTTTACCTCCCCCACACCCGTTTTTAAAAGAATCACTGGAATTGTTCAACAGGACAACAGCCTGTCCTGAGACTAGTTTGGATGATCCACAGCCATAGCCTTCTCGTTTGGTTTGTATCGCAGCCCTTTGGGACTGATAGCAGAACGTAATATCTAAATTCCATAATAGCAGTCAAAGAGGTAAGGAAAGACTTGATTAGCTTCAAGTAACTAAGTTTTTAACTGGTAGAGATTTGGGACATCAAGTTAGATTCTTAGTGGGTTTTTCTTACTCAGAACTATTGATTGAATCCTCTTTTCTCACCGGTCATTTACTTATCTCAGAATCGAAGACTCCAGAACAGCTCTTACGTGGCCGCGACAGGAGAATCATGGGAACCAAGTCCAAGTCTCAAAGTCTGATTCCACTTCTCCTTGTCTATGTTCTTATTAGATACAATCCTCATGCTTACACAGTGGGTTCCAAGTCATCCCATTTTGTAGCCTTACCAGGCTGCAGCTGTCAGGACTGCTTTGTTGCTCCAGAGTCTTTTCCAGAAAGGAAGAGAAAACGCCGCCAAAATTAAGAGTTGGGTAATTTGCATAGCCGCGTCACAAATCCCAGCCTTCTAAATTCAGATCCTGTTAAATAATAAATTCTAAAGGACATGTCAGGAAATAATTTATGGGCCTGGAAGGAGGGCTCAGCCGTTAAGAACACTTCCAGAGGGCTTGTTCCCAGCACCCACGCTGGGCGGCAGACAATTGCCTGTAACTCCAACTCATGGGGATCTGATATATTCTGGTCTCCACAGTCACCCCATCTATACTGTGCACATCCGGACATGCATATCCACACATGTGAAAATACAATCAGCTCTTAAAAGAGATAGAATTTATGTCTTTGTTTCTCAGAAATCTCACCATTAGAAGATTAAGATTCTTCGGAACGCGTATGTATTTCTATGACACATTCTCTCTTTCGTCATGGCAATTTCACATGTCCTGCAGCTGCTGTCTGGGCTGCATTTTGGGCAGTGTGATTTACCATTTATTGCTATGTTGTGTTACATCCATTTCTTGTGAACTAATGGGATTCTGACCTCATTTCTTTCTAAATAGTCGCTCATTTTTCTCATTTATGACTCTTAGTTTAACCTCATGAAAAATTTAAATTCAGGTCTTGCTGTTATGTTCATTCTTTCTATTGGTGATTTTTTTTTAACCTAAAGATAAACTTCAGTTTATAATGGTACATACATAACTATTTTTGCCTGCCTTTACTCATAAGTATGTCTGGGGTTTCACTTAGTGAATTATTAGAATTTGCGTCCAAATGCAGCCAAATGAAAATGCAACTTTGGTTTAGAGTTACATTTTTGGATCGTGTTATGCAAAGTTCAGTATAATGTATACTAGGTATTATTAATCAGTTCTTTCTAAGGTTATGTCAATGAAGGTTTTTACTCTGGGAGTCTGGTGGGTTTGAAATAAAGAAGCCTTATGGGTAGCATGGGAGCTGTCCCAAGACTACGCCACTAATGGAACTTCCATTCTTGGGGTCACTTCCTGGATTTGAAGAAGAAAAAGGAAAGCAGGATGGACCAGACATTCAACCGCATTGTGTGCTCTGTGTGATCAGCTAGCAGAGCTTGCTTTTGAATCGTGTCTAGTACTGTACTTAGCTTGTTGGCTCCTCTACCCGTGGACCTAAAGTTCTCTTACATACATTTTACCTCCTTCACTCCTGTTTTCTCTAGGGGTGACATTTAAGTCCCCCAAATTCATCTTGGTATGTGGTAGTTTTGGGAAACAGTGGGTTTGCTTATAAATTCAGCTTTGGTTCAGGCTGGTCCTTAGATTTAGGTTCTTTGGAAAGATAAATCATTCACAGGATGGGAGGAGGTGATGATGTGATGTTTCATTGACTTAACTCATCTATTCATGAAATAAGATATATGTTGTCCAAATGGATTCTATTAAGTAATTTAACTGCCTAGTTAATGTTCTAGGTATATGGATACCCATGTGCATGTGTGTGTGTATGATATGTCCATGTGTGTGTGTGCTTGT
>NC_022024.1:31567660-31570816 GCF_000317375.1 Microtus ochrogaster | reverse complement strand
TAAGTAAAATAGTATATCCACTATGTGAACTCTTAATCCCAATCTTAAATGGTAGTGCCTTGAATGGCTGCTATAAGAGCCAGCTAGTCTCTAGTAAGCCCAACTGGTTATCTAATAAAATCTGCGTTGTTCAGCCTCTTTTCTTTTCTGTTGTTTTCTTCTCTCCTTTTGTTTTCTCTTTCCCTCAGGGATATAGTTCTCAAGCTCCTTCAGTACGAGGCATCGACAAACGTAGCAGACAACAAAGGCTACTTCCCCATCCACCTGGCTGCCTGGAGAGGAGACGTGGAGATCGTGAAGATCCTCATCCACCACGGACCTTCCCATTCCAGAGTCAATGAACAGGTGCCCTCGCCGAACGCTTGCTCACCTTGTCACTTTCTTTCTCATTCTGCAAGGGCAAAGCCATGTTGAAATAATGAATACGTTGTTCTTTACCTGTTCCAAGTCATGCTACTTCTGAACTCCCTTAAGGAGAAATTGGAACAATTCTTTGGGTTTGGATGTGATGAGCAGAAACTACAGGCTTGACTATGATGCATAGGTTCTAACACGTTTGGGAAGATACTTGGTTAGAAAAGATCACACATAAAGGAAATCACTGCACAATTTTTGCATGCCTTACACAATCATCCATTTTTATCTCCTGAATATTTAAAGATAGAACAGTATTTGTGTTTGTCACGAGAATTAGTGTTCTTTAATAAAATCTCACATGCAAACACAGTGTTTACAATGATCATTTGCATAATGCTTTCCATTTACATAGTATTTTCACAGTTAAGTAGTTTTTGGGAATCAGTATGTAAAATGCAATGTACACCGTTTCTAGACTCATAGTTAAAAATTTCCTCTAACTCCCCCCCACACACACACATACACACATGCACATATATACACACAGGAGAAAGAGAGAGAGAGAGAGAGAGGAGAGAAAGAGTTGTCTAGAGTAAGCTGAACACCACAGAGCATTATAATCAAGGCAGAGAAAGGCAGAGTTTTTGCAGAACATAATGTCTGTATTATAAACAATGAACATACTTAAAGAGGAATTTAACCTTGAGAGCATTGAAACAGGTAAGAGTGCAGATCTGAAAGAGTGAAACAGGCCTCCTAATACAGTATAATAGACATCTCGAGCTCCGCGTGCCCTCTACTGTTCCCATTTTGTAAAACTCTATCTGAAATCAGCATGCAGTCCGACAATTGAGCTACAGCGATGGTATTAAGCGGCAGGTTGGCGGTTGTCCAGTACCGATGTAAACAGATTACTGTAGTGCCAACGTTTCTAATTAAGGAACAATTACCATATTATTTAAATAGCTGTAGACTTCGCAGACCTTCGGCTGAAATTAAGAGCAAGTAAGAATGCAAAATAACACTAGCTTTAAATAACAAAGGTAAAGAAATTATTTTTCTAATCAGATATAATATTGGAAGGATTAATCAGCAAAATGTATTTTATTTGTTGGGAAAGCACCTCATTAATTTCTATGCCAATTAATATTTGGGGTTTGTTATGTTACCCAAATGCAGGATTTCGAAATTAGAATGTGTTCATCTTTTTAAAAATGTCAGATATGGGTATCTTTATCATCGTCCTAGGCTAAAAGGAAGTCCGTGAGAATTCTTTTCTGTTCCTGAGAAGTTAGAATTTAGCTCCTTTGCAGAATGAGCCATCTGGTGGGTTATCCTTAAAACTGTCGGCGTGGCACAAGGCCAGCCTGAGAGAACCAAGTGGAAAAACAATCCGAGGTTAAAGAAAAGGATGTTAGTTCATATAAACAACTGTTCTGTAAAGGACACAAAAATAAGAAGCATCTAGTATCCACTTATAATTAAAAGTTGAAATTTTTAGATGATATAACTATATTGGTAGGATTTGAGAGAAAAACTTGTTTTTGGTTATATTGAACATTGATCCAATTATGAAAATTTTTCCTTTTAAGGAGATTGGAACTTAATTTTTTTTTGCATTTCTATTACTGTGTGCTGTAGTTTTGTTGGTAGCAAGTTGAACCTTTTTTGAGACTGTTTTGTGGTTGGTGTCTGTGCAGGCACATGCAGGTATAAATGTATAGCCCAGTGTGTCGTGTGTGTGTGTGTGTGTGTGTGTACCCACTTGCCCTAGTGCACAGGTACTTGTGTGTAAATGTGCATAGAGAAGCGGAGGCAGGTGTTATTTCTCAGGTACTGCCTACCTTGTTTGGGACCTGGGGCTCACTGACTGGATTTTCTGGCTGGCTGGTGAGGCCAGGGACCCTTCTGCGTCTGCTCCCTCAGCACCAGGACTACAAGCCTGAGGATGGAGCGTAGAGCCCCATGCTTGTGCGGATGTTACTCAGCTGAACTGTCCTCCCTGCACCTTGGGACGTTTAATTCGAAATCCATCTTCCCCCTCCATACCTCTACTCCCGAGAGTCAGATGTGAGGATTTTATTCTTATATGTAACTTGAATTTTAGCTCCCTCCCAATGGCACAGAAGTGTTCTAGCTAATGAGAAACATTTACGTATTCAAACAGCACCGAGAAAGAACAAAACCCCACATTTAGTAAGGGAAGTCAGTCATTGTTGTGAGTGCGTCCACCTGCACAGTGTTACTTCATTCTTACAGTAGTTTTCCGGAATGAAATTACCTTTCCTATTTTATAGATGAAAAACCAAGCTCAGTAAAGCTAAGTAACTTGTTTAAGGCCACATGCCCTGGGTGACCCAAACTTGAACTCGGATTCCAGGGCTTCACTCTAATGTTGCCATCATACATCTTATTACTTATGGAGCGTTTGCCGTGTGGCAGGAGCTGGGCAGAGGACCGTATCTGCCTTACCTTAATCCATATCACGCCCTAGTCAAGTAGGGATTTTCATCCCTGCTGTCTGTATAGGGCTGTGGCCTTAGAGAAGAAGAAGCTGCCCATGATCTATCTATTGAGAAACGCAGTCGATATTTAAAAAGGGTTTTCAGCTCCTTAGCCAATCACACAGTCATGACATTGAAATTATGCACCGTAGTGTTTCACTGTGGTTTCTGAAGAGGACCTTTGACTTCTTATATGTTTGACCCCCTTTCTCTATGTGGGGTACATTGTTGTCCAATACCCCTGGTGGAAGTCTTGGTACCAATAATCCCCTATGTCCCTTTAGATTTTCTTTTT
>NC_022024.1:31561497-31567290 GCF_000317375.1 Microtus ochrogaster | reverse complement strand
ATCCTAGAGAAGCTAAATAAGAAGTTGAACCCAAAGAAAAACATATAGTCATCCTCCTGGATATGGGAAGTAGACAAGATTGCTGGGCAAAAATTGGGAACTGGGGGGTGGGGTGGGATGGAGGTAAGGGGAAATGGGGAGAGAAAAGTGAGAAGGGGAGGATAGGGGAAGCTTGGGGGAATGGGATGGTTGGGATAAAGGAAGGGCGGATATGGGAGCAGGGAAGTATATATCCTAATTAAGGGAGCCATCTTAGGGTTGGCAAGCGACTTGACTCTAGAGGAGCTTGCAGGTGTCCAGGAAGATGTCCCCAGCTAGTACCGTGGGCAACTGAGGAGACAGATTTTCTTTTAGAAAGCATTTGTAAGCTATTCCGTTTCAAAATGCTTTCGTCATTACTTGGAAAAGCGCCAATGCTTATGTTATATTTCACTAGTTATCCCCCCCCCTTTTTTTAATGATCTCACTTAATGCTTTTCTCATACTTTTGCTGCGTTGCCACACTGTGCCAGAGTTTGTGTGTCCATCTGCGTTTCGCATCATGGTCCTCATTTGCATCATTGCTTCCGTGCCGTGGGTGACTTCGTACGAGCTCTGCAGTAGCGCGGTGGGTCTGATGAATGAGATGACCAGTAAGTGTGGTCAGGGATGATGCGTGTCAGGACTGAGCTAGCGCGGAATGGTCAAGACTCCATCATGCTCAGATCAGCATGTGATTTAGGGCGTACGAGTTATTTCTGGAATTCTCCGTTTAATATTTCAGACCTTTGCTGAGAATAACTGACCGGAATTGCGGACTGTGACGTCATTGGTTTGTATGCACTCACTGTACGTTTAGTAACACCAGTTAGCAGGGCATGGTTTTCTATGTCGTATTCTCGTGCTCTAAAATAACCTTGGGGCTCCTACCGAGCTCATAAAGCATCCAGATTAAAAATATCAGGGAGTCCATGTTTAAAAATAATCCAGTCTTACATTTTAATGTTTGAAAGAGAATCCGTACATGTGATTGTTTGGTTTGTGAACCACACTGCATGGTTTGTAGAGAAGACAATGTTCATGTTACACAGATGAGGATGGTTCCGGGATCAAATGGGTTGTGGATGAGGGGATTGCTAACACTTCCAGGTAAGTCCTGTTTGCCATTCTATTTTGTTCAAAAGCAGTGATGCAAATGACAGCCATGGAATAAAACGGGGAAGGACATCCTCGGACTCACGCACATACAGGCCAGTGCTAAATGGGGGGATGGATTTGTAGGGAGGGGCAGTGGGGAGGAGTTGGAGATGGGAAGGGAAGGGTGGTAGGATGCTGTAGATGCAGTGCTCATGAATGAAGCTCTCCACAATTAATTAAGAGTAAGACAAACTCTGGTACTATATGGCAATGATGTAGAAAGTATGGTCTTATCTTTTTTTCTCATGCCCTGTGGTCTATGCCCGTTTACCTGCCTCTCCTTTCACCTTGTCTTCATTTTCCTCCTTAATTTACTTTTGGGGCAAAAAAATTAGAGGACCCTCATCTCAAAGGGACTTTGTCCTTGCCGTTTCCTGGAGCTTGAGCTCTCCTTGTGGTGGGTAGTTCACATTGAACTCAGGTCTTTGGGTACATGGGTTTTGTCGGCCGTTTTCTTCGGTCACTCATTGTCACACTCTTGAGTATTCAGAGAACACGGATTTGGTTAAAGACGGAGAACCGAGAACCTTTGAAGAGCGTTCTCTATAGATACACGAGCGATTGATAATCAATACATCATCACTATCTTTTTAAAGACTCCATAATTTTAATCTCCACTGATAAGAAAACCCAAGCATGTGTTGATAGTGGATAAAAATCTCTGAACATTGTCTCCTAAATAGGTCTTTAATGATGGAGATGATTTCTCCTGAGATTTGAATAGCACTAATTGGTATTATTAGAAGGACTTCGGATTTTGCTCTTATTTTTCTAGGCTAAGGGCTGTGGAAATGTAGACCTTTGAGGAGCCGTTACTTCATGATTGGCCTTTCTCTTTCCCGGAGAGATGTTACAGTTTGAGAAATGAACCTCAGTCCTTTTTCAGACCAAGGGGAAATTGGGTTGGTCAGGAAGCATATTTTTCTGTCATATTTTCATGCGTGAAAGTAATAAGCTTGGGGGCTCTTGTCAAGTCGGTCGAATGATGAGATTAGAAAATTAGGAAGTATAAAACTGTAGGTAGTCAGTCTCCGTGAGGACGGAAATGCTACTAGACCATCCAAACTAAACACAAGGTTAATTCTGAGAAACAATGGGAGAAACACCTGCAGGAAGATTCCCTTCCATCTGTCTGACCCCAGCTACGTGTCCACTGTCTCTCAAGAGTAGCTTGCCTCCATGTTCTTTTCCCTCCCATTGCCCTGTCTTGATACTAGACACACAGAGTCAGGAGCCTCTCTCTCCCAGTGCACCTCACCCCACCCCACCCACTCCACTTCTCTTTAAGTTTTCAAATCTTTCCTCTGGCCCCTTAATTTACTGGTTTATATTTTTCTTTGGTCCAGCACAAGTCTGGGGTGGTGTTTTCTGTTCCTGGAAGATTAAGATCTGTTTGGGTTTGAATTGTTCTTTTTGTTTCTGTAGGAGCTACTATTTAAGAAGCCATTTTCTCTCAACTCAGTGCTTTTTGGGTGGAATCTCTGGAAAATTTTAAGATTGCCTTGTAGCCCCAGATGGAGGCAGCGAGAATGTGGGCTTTAGGTTTTGACAGGTACAAAAGATCCCGATTCTTCTTCGATGTAGCGTGACATTTTCAATTTTAGTCTCCTTATCCGTGAAGCCTATATATTAGTACCAAACTTGTAAGATTTGTCTAGGAGTTAATGAGACAGCTTTTGATAGTTTGTACCTATTTGGCCAGTGTGTATAATCCCCACCGTTGTGACGGAAGGTGGTATATGTTGGTAGTTCAGACTTCAGGTCGGGGCTACTTGTTTAAATCCTGGGCTACATGCAACCTCAATTGCTGTCCTCAGGGTCCTGTGGGAAGAGATGTGAGCTGTCAAGTGAGTCTTAGCTGCACATTAATAGTGATGCTGTCCCACCACAGGCTGTAGGGAAACACAAAGAAACTTGAAGCATAGTGTCTAACTTCATGCTCCCCCACACACCATGGAATGTCTATGGAATCAAAGACCTACTATCCAGTTGCTCGGTGCCTTAGTTACCTCACCCTGCAGGTGAGGGTGATGATAATGATTGCTCCCATCTTCTAACGAGGACCAAGTGAGTAGAGACACGAGATGCGCCTGTGTCTGATGCCCAGCGTTAACTATGGTAAGGGCAGCTGAGCTTTCTCTCTAGAGCCCTTATTCAGTATCACTTCACTTCTGTCGTTAATATTTCTTCACAGTTCTCCCGACTGATAAGACCCCCATCTATCTGTGCCAATTGGATGACGGGTCAATTTGCCTTGTTACTGAATTCATTAAAAAACAAAAACAGAAACCTTGTTAAATTTCTAGAGAAATCTGTTTGGTTGTTCAATAGGAGTTGCTGTCGGGTCAGATGCCATACTCTGGTGTTCTTGGCTGCTTGCCTGACTGTGGTTCTAGGCTTGGTTTTTACCTGTGTTTCTGAAAGGATCTTATCTTAAGGACAGGATTCTTCATTTTTTTTTTTTTGCCAAGAAGAGAAGCAATGATTTATATTTATTACTGACCATGTTGATAATGAAAGCAATGTTTTTTTACTTATCTAAAATAAAATGAAACAAGTTGGGTAACATTTCTGTAAATCTCTCATCATCAAGAATTTATCATCTCAAGTCTTGTCTGCAAAGTCAGGCATTAAAAGTATGTTATAATTGTTATTAATCTTCCTTATTAACAAATATAATGGAGGCATGTACAGTGCAGGGAACACTGACTATCTGGATTCAGGAGGGGAACTGACTATCATGGCTAAATCATCATTCTTGGAAGTTGGACTATGTGATATAGACAAAAGTTTAATTTCTCACATTGAAGTGATAAGACTAAAACATGATGATTATTTTATCAAATATAATAAGACCAGGTATATTTTCCTAATATATTGCATTTAAATTTACTTTCCCACACATGCCAAGTTTTAAATCGTTGTTTCTGATAGCTAATCACATCTCTGAAGACATGCCTTTTGTACCTTCGCCCTTAACAGAACAATGAGAACGAAACCGCCCTGCACTGTGCCGCTCAATACGGACACTCGGAAGTCGTTGCTGTTCTCCTGGAAGAGCTCACGGACCCCACGATTAGGAACAGCAAGCTCGAGACCCCGTTGGACTTGGCAGCCCTCTACGGACGGCTAAGAGTGGTGAAGATGATCATAACCGCACACCCAAACCTGATGAGCTGTAACACCCGGAAGCACACACCGCTTCACCTCGCCGCCCGCAATGGTCACAAGGCAGTGGTCCAGGTGCTGCTGGAGGCAGGAATGGATGTGAGCTGTCAAGTGAGTGTTTTAGCCCTCCGTGCATTCAAAGGTGATGCTGCTCCCCGGCTAGTATGGATGGTAGGAGTTGAGCAGGCAGCTCGCTGTTGGTGCTCTTTTCCCTTGACTATGGTAGCATCTAACCTGCCCTGTATCAGCGAGTCTTTCACTTCTATTATACATCTCAGTAAATTCTTTAAACCTCTCCCAGACTCTTGGGTATTCTCGGTTCAACTTACTAAAAAAAATTTTAAAATTCTGTTTTATGTTTATGTTGCTTTGCCTGCATTGTGTGTGTGTGTGTGTGTGTGTGTGTGTGTGTGTGTGTGTGTGTGTGTGTGTGTGTATGCACCATGGCAGGTGTGGAGGTCAGAGGAGAACTTGCAAGGAGTCAGAGGAGTCAGTCTGTCCTTCTACCTCGTCATTCAGGGGATTGAGCTCGGGCGCTGAGACATCTCACAGACCCGTCTCTCCTTCCTGGTCCTTTAAGTGAACTTCCTCTTTATAACCATTCAGCGCTACACTCGTACCTTTGGGTCTGGCTCCCCTGTCTACTGGGATAGGTCATGCCGGCAATAGTCCCACTCTCTTTAACTTTGTTTTTCCTTCTCAACTGTATCATTCACACAAGGACGCAACAAAATTAGCATATTTCTTGTCTTTAAAACGAACGCTCATGATCTCACAATTCCTTTTAGTTGTTATCCCCTGTCTCTGATTTGATTTATATTTGTCTATTTTTGTGATTACTTGTTGAAATAAGATAGCCCGAACTCAGTATTATTAGGTTACATATCCCATAATTCTTGAGGTATAGCTGCAACAGGAAAACACAAGTTCTAGTATGTGTTTGGGATGGACACAAGTGGCCATGTCCCAGCGTAGTAATGCAGAATCAACTCGCTGTGGCCAGGAGTGATTGAGAACTGTTAGCTAATAACTTAGAGGCTCTAGCGTATGGAAGAAGAGTGGGAGCTGGCAGCAGAGACAGACATTTGTAGGTTTTCATGGGATGGCGCAATGAGGAAAACCCTTAAAAATCAAGGTGGTCCTGTCAGGAGCATAGAGGACACATGTGTGTAAGCAATCCCGTCGTCTTAGTGGTTTCCATGTAAAATATGCAGACTAGCAAATTCATATTGTGGAAGGCATACAGCAGGAGGAACCAAACGGTAGCCTCTCACCTCATCCCTTGCTCCCTGCTGCCATCTGATCTCCACAGGTCAGTATCCCACGACCTGACACGCAGACATGCTTCCTTTTTGTCTGCTCTTATTTCTGTGTTGACCCCATTTAGCCTCTTAGCTCCAAAGACATATTTATTTCCTAAGTACCAAATTTCTTTCCTTTCTTTTGTCC
>NC_022024.1:31542002-31561278 GCF_000317375.1 Microtus ochrogaster | reverse complement strand
CCCTCTCTCTCCCTTCCCTTCTTCTCTCCCTGTCTCCCTTTCCCTTTCTCTTTATTTCTTTTTTTTCCCTGGACTTTACTCTGAACTCTAAACTACTGTGTGTAATTACCTCCTGGATGTGTTACTGGATGGCTAATGAGCATCGCGGACTCATTATTTCCCAAACCGAACGTTTAGCTGTTATATCCATTTCTTTCTACGGCTGCCAAGTCTTTGCCCGTTCCCATTTCAGCCAGGGACGTTCTTCCGCTGTCACCAGACTTTGGGCATCTTTCATGCTTTGCCTTCGTTTCCTCAGAGCAACATCCTCCAGGCTCTGAGGTTAAGCTGTGTTTAACAGTACCGTCCACAGGATCACCTTAGCCCACATCCTCTCCATCTCTCGCTTCCTATGTTTCTCTGGTTTCCCCTGGCCTCTCTTCACTGTTCAAGCTGCTCTGACAAATACCCTAGGCTGAGTAGCTTAGGTAAGAGGCATTCATCCCCCCCCCTCCCCCACAGGTTACCAAGTCTAGATCAGGGTCTCAGCCAAACTAGTTCTTGGCAAGCAACCTCCTCCTGCCTTGTTAATTCCTTCCTTCACGTGACCTTTCTTCCACATAGAAATGGAGAGTGAGTTCTCTGCTGTGGCATCATCTTAGAAGGACCCTGGTACCATCAGATTAGCGCTCTATTCTTAGTAGAGAAGCTCCCCGTGACAAAGTTACAAGAGGCACACCAACAGTGTAGCTTCATGCAGTCGTGTGTTCACATGTGTTCACTGAGTGTGAGCAGAGTACCAGGCCTTTGCCTGCCATGCATCAGGGTTGCAGCAGCAAGAAGACTAGACAGGGACTTCCGCTGTGCTTGAAGGGGACTCCTGACAGAGCAGAGTAAAGAGAAGTAAGATCTTGGGGAGAAGGTTGAAGCAGTAGCAGGTTCACAGGGAGCGTCTTTGGTTATTTTCGTTTTGTTTTAGGCTAGTGTTAAGATTGCATGCCACAATGAGACTCACATGCAAACCATGCTCCCCTCGTGGTGACTAGCACGAGAAACATGGTGGGGTGGCGGCTCGATGTGCCTGTTGTGTCAGCACGAGGATGTGAATAGATGCGTATCATCTACTTAAAACCAGACATGGCCGTTCACATCTGCAACCTCAGAGCTGGCAGGCGGAAGCAGGTGGCTCCGGGGGATGCTGACCCGCCAGTTTAGCCAAAATAGCGAGCTCCAGGTTCAGTGAGAGACCCTGCCGAAAAGACTGGTGGAAGAGCCAAAGAGGAAGACGAGGCAGCATCAACCTCTGTTTCTAGTAGGTGCGCATATACCCCTCGCACACGAGAAACTTCTATTAGTTGTTTTTTATTTTTTTAAATTAAAAAGAAGTTAAAGAAACCAGGGTCCCACAATATCCTTCAAATGCATCTTTATTACGACCTATTTCTTAAAGGTCATCATCTGGTGCCCAAGCCTTCAACACATGGCCCTGGAGAAACATTTGATACCCAAACTGCAACACACAGATTAAAGTGGACACTTATTATCTACTCTCAAGAACTGGGGAAAATGCCTCTGTCCACATAGAAACACTTTTTAAAGAGTTGAAGCTGTTTCTACAGTTTTTTCTTCAGTTCAGAGCTGTATATTTATGAACTGCTTTTTTATTTCCTTTTATATAATCGCCTGCCATAGCAGTCACATTTTAATTCAGAGAACTTGAGTCATACTTCTGGAAGATACATACAGATCTCATTGATATTCCATGTTCTCTAATCCTTTTCCCCAATATGCTTATTTTGGGTTGTTTTAACTACAGAATACATATTTATTAATTAAAAAAACATTTGCATCTTACGTTATCATGAGTGATAGTGTGTTTCAAATCGAGGTTTTAACATCAACTTCGTGGCTACCTTATAAGGCAGAAAGACAAAGTTGCCAGATTAACCTTACTCACAGCAAACACTGAGGAACTAATTGGCATTCGTTAGATTCCTAGGAGAGAAAGAAAAATCAAAACAGAGGACATTTGTGTTAGCCTAAAAATCCCTTTCTCTTTGAAATCTTTCCTGATCTTCCTCAAGGAAGAATATTGGAAAAAAAGAGATGCTGTTTGCCTTTCCGCTGAGCCTATGGTTGATTCGGGGAGCATAATTATGATGTGTTATTTATTATAAATGCTAGGGGAAGAAAATACGTATGGATATGAAGTACACAGAAAAACCATGGATTTCTGGGGGCAACGAACAGTTTCCTTAGTGAAATAATGTTAAGCTAAGATTCTGACTGTCATGTAGTTGACTGTTCTCAAAGTATATTCCTTTGGACTCGGGGCATCATGGGGACCTGCTAGAGATTGAGATTCTTGGAGCTCATCTCTGGTCAGTGAAGCAGAAACTGGGAATGGGGTTTCAGGAGTCTAAGGACTTGCTTCTTCCCTCCCTGCCTCCTTTTCTCCCTTACAATATCTCCTACCTCCCTCCCTCTCTTCCTCCTTCCCTCCATCTCTCTTTCCCTCCCTTCATCCCTGTCTTCCTTCCGACCTATCTGCTCCTGCCTTTCTTCTTTTCTTTCTTCATTTCATCATGATTATTATTTTATGTGTGTGGGTGTTTTGCTTGTATTTGTGTCTGTAGAGCACGTACGTGTCGTGTGCCTGAGGAGGACAGAAGAGGGAGTCAGATGCCCTGGAATGGGAGTTGCAAGGCCCGAGAGCTGCCAAGAGAGTATTGGGAATCGAACCCGGGTCTTCTGGAAGAGTTGGCCAGTGTTCTTAGCTCGCTCAGCCATCATCCCCTTCTCAGTCCTGCCGTCTTTCTTCTTTTTCAGTTTTTAGATGAAGTCACGGGTCATTCTATGTGTCCCAGACTGGCCTTGAGCTCGCTATGTGAGCCTTTGAACTTGGAGTGATCCTTTCCCTCAGTTTCTCAAATGCTGGGATTACAGGAATGTGTCACCATGCGTGGCTAGGATTATGTTTTTTTTTTTTTTTTAACAAGTTCTCCTAGTGAGTCCAAGAACTCATGTTGACCATTGAAAAACAAGCAGTTAGTTGAGCGTTATCCAAATCCAGAGGGCTGAGAGCTGGAGCTGCCTGTTCAGGAACGGATCTGAGATCCTTGGCAGGAACAGCAGAGAACAGCGTTGAGAATGAATAAGGTCAGTGTTCCTGGAGCGCGGAGTATGGGTCAGCTGGAGGTTTATGGGTAAAGGAGAGAGTGTGCGGAGGAAAATGGAGGTCATCCAGGAGTTGAGAGCCACTTCAAACTGTTTAGATTTCATTCACCACAGACGCTTATCTGCAGATTTGTCTTCTTCAATGCGGTGGGAATATACAAGGTCCAGGAGATATTTCTGTGTTGAGAACGCCCTTTGCTCGATGGACATATAATCATGTTTAATAGATGTCCGCTGAGTGAACTCGTGGGCACTCACAAGAGCCTGCTGCAAAGGGCGTTCAGCTCCTAGTTGATGTTTGAGCACAGCTAAGGCAAGGAGAAGGTGAGTCACTTCCTTAACATACCGTAATTATTTGAACATAGGTCTCTGGGTGTTGTTCCTGGAACACCTCCCTCCCTGCTGCTTCTCTGACCCAGAGTGCTGAGAATGTACAGAATCTGTAAGAGTGGCTGTTTGTACAGTCTGTGGGAATTCCATATGCAGCTCTGTCTTTTTTTCTTTTTCTTCTCAGACAGAAAAGGGGAGTGCTCTCCACGAAGCGGCTTTGTTTGGGAAGGTGGACGTGGTACGAGTCCTGTTAGAAACAGGTAGTTATCTGTGCTCCCAGGAGCCTGTCCTTGCCAGCTACTGTGGCTGTTTCAGGGGTTAAAGATGGCGGCCTTCTTCACAAACGACCCCTTCCTCCAAATTGCAGAGAGGGAGTCCCACCGTGTAGAACTGGGCTTTGATGTTCAGATAAGGTTGATATAAATATCCAAGCAAGCCGAAGAAACCGCCAAGAGGAGAAGGAAGAGCTCTGCTTTCGGCAAGATGGAGGGACTGGCCCCTGAGGAGTTATGGCAGTGGTGTGGACTCTTGGTCTTTTCCACTGTGACTCGTGGTCGTACAGATTTGGGTCCCTGCTCCTTAGGGCAAATTCTCCTTCTCGCTACTCCTTGGCTGAGTAGCTGTTCATTGGCCATAAAGGTTTATTTTTAAAAGGAGCATTTTAGAGGGAGTATTTTGAAGGAAAAACAAAGGTAGGCTTACTTATCGTCTCTATATATTCTGACTGGAATGGGATAGGTTGAAATCGAGGTCAGACTTTTGAGACCAGAAAGATACAAGTGCAAATCATTACTCCACACAGTTGATGTGAGCCGTGGTCTGTAGCACAGTGTGTTTCATTGGCTCTGTAAACGGAAGCCATGGTCAGGCTATCGTGCCTTTTTCCTGTGTTCACCGTGTTAAATGTTCGTGTTACTTAATTTTGACATGCAGCATAGTAATAGAATAAATGACCTGAGACGCCAATTAAATACATCTACCTATATCCTCACATAAACTTAAGCTGGTGTTTAATAATCTTACAGTGCTCCAACATCTGGGGTAAAATACTCCACACTGGCTTCATTTGAAATCAGGTATTCACAAAGTTCACAAACTGGATTAGAGTGCTGGAACTCTAATGGCTGTATCAAAATATATTTTTTTTAGTGTGACACATAATTTTAGAACTAAATCATATCAGAAATGTTTCAGTCACACAGTTAAGTTGGTTTGATGAAATAGCTTATGAGTGTGGCCGGCCCTGGAGATAATCTGAAAGAAATGAGCATCCAGGGTATCTGAAGTATACAGTCCATAGACACTTGAAATAATTAGACTTTTCCAAATTTGCTTGCATTGAATATTCTAAGCGTTCTTACATCATAATATGTATGATTATCATTTATTAACATTTTAAAATTGAATTATACAGATTATACAAATCACTTTGCTATTACACTTTAGAATTTTAGCTTATAAGTAGGAAATATTTTTTACTTTGATAATATACTATTTATTTAATATACTAGCCACAACCCCAAAGAGACTGTGTGGTCCTGCAAAGCAATCTTTATAACAGTGTCGGAGAACTCTAAGAGTCAATTCATTATCAAGAATTTTCCACATTATTAGCAACATTTGGCCCCTGCCTTCTCTCCTGTTAAAGCCTTATGTGTGTAACTTAGTTTCTAAGGCACCTTCGGTGCTTGGCCTATATGCGTGTGAAATTAGAACAGTTACATATTGGCAGTATCATCCGAGGACACTCCAGTGGTACATCTAGTTTCTCTTTTCCCTCCAGGAATTGATGCCAACATCAAGGACAGTTTAGGTAGAACTGTCTTAGACATTCTGAAAGAGCATCCGTCCCAGAAATCTCTCCAGATTGCAACGCTCTTGCAAGGTAAGCAATATCGGATGGTGGATGACTTTGCCTTACAGCCACGGTTAAATTGAAGCTGTCATAAGTTTTAATCGGGGCTTTGAGTTAGTGTTTGATTTTTAATTAGCTCATTATTTCTATATTTTTCCTGGCATATTTTAAGATGAATAATACTTCATTTAAATGTTTTCGTTCTGTGTTTACTCTGTACTGAAAGAGTTACTCATGTACTACTTGATATTAAAATGTTTAAAAAATCATGTAGTAAATGTGGAACCTGCTAGCTTGATGTTAATTAATAGTCCCTAGGAACTGGTAATGATCCAATATTATCTTCCCTTTGAATAACACTATAAGATATTTTTCAGAGACTTTTCTATAATTTTGTCTGATTTCTACAATTATGAAGTAGCTATGTATCATTGACCTTACGCACAAGGGACACTGGAGCTCTGATAGATTTTTTTTTGCTTGCTCACAGTCCTATTTCTGCCCTGTGCAGTGTAGCAGAGATAGTGCATGAAGGCTGAACTGCCAACAGCCGAAAGTGTAGTTGGCCGAAAGAACGCCAGTCATTCCTCCTGCAGGTAGATTGGTCACAAGGGCAATAGTGGAGAGAGAAGCAAGACAGCTCCTTATCAGATGGGAAAGTGAAGAACAGCATTGCTTTGTAAGAAAACTTCTGAATGAAAACCAGATGGGGCTATGGAAATGTGGATACAAGGGTCAGGGAAAGCCATATGGGTATGGAGGTTAAATGGTCACCATGCTCCTTTCTTAACTGACTTCTAAAGCCTTTCCTGGAAGCTTAGGCCCCTATAATTTTGTTTCTTTGTCAATAAAGAAGATGAATGCAAGTCAGAACACCTCCAGATGAATCAGAGAATCCAAGTATGACTTTTCATATTAATTCTAATTAAGTCAAGTTGGAGGAACACTAAAAAGAAAAATGGCATACCTTGTTCTTATCTATCGTCGACCCTCAATGCATTTGTATTTCAGGTTAGACTTTTGCCTTCAACGGAACTTTAAAAATCCTGACTTTTGTGGATATTATATTTTTGGAGAAAGCAAAATAAAATTTTCTTACTAAAAGGGGGCAAGATAAAATTTTAGGGGTTTCAAACATATTACATGGTTCAGTATGATAAAAATATCCTGTCGGAGCAAACTGTCTGCTTCATTACAGGCCAAGGTTGATTGAGTGTATCAGTTTGCACTGGGGTGTATTAGGAGAATTTTTAGTATTTCCTATCACTGGAAAATACCTTACATTATTTCCTTTCTTGGATGTTTTTGGTATTGAAATAAAGTCAATTTATCAATGGCTTTTCCAATTATAAATTGCCAATTTGTAATTACAAATTACAAGGATTTTTGTTGTTGTTGTTAATATTGCTGTTAAATTTACATAGTTACTGCATGGTCCAGAAATTTTCAGGATACGATTCTGCAGGTTACTTTCTTTTCCTGGTCGAATTTGCCTTGTAGACTTGTCCTTTGATCTAAACTATTCTAAGGGTGCGGGGACACAATTGGCTGGCGTACAACACACATATTCACAAGTGGATTCTCATGAAGCAGATTCTTTCTGAATAAAGAATACAAGCAAAGGACCCCAGTGGGAGATCTGATTCACTCCATCAGAAGAGGGCTATAAACCAGCCCTACACAGGCTGAACTCTTTTGGGGTGTGGCAGATATGTTTCCTTTAGGTCACACATATTTTACGAGCACAGTTCTCTGAAGAACAAAATTAGTTGCTGACATTTAAAAAAAATCCAGAATTATAGCTAAATCTTTAGAATTTTGGCGTCTGTGAAAATACAGGCTCCTGGCTTATGTAAGTGTCGAACTTTTAGATGGAGCACCTGCCATTAAACATGTCTTGCACATGCCCCGTGCTTCCTGTGTTAGCCAGGCTGAATATTCTTTGACATTTATCCGGGTCTCCAGCGTAGTTTCCCTTAGCATTACGATAAAGGTGACATGTTTTCATGTCCTGTGTCTATCAGGCTCTGCCATTTGTTAGCAGAATGAATTAATAACGCTCCTCTTCTAAGTTGTCATCTTTAAGATTGAGGTAGAGCTGGGTGTGGTGGTGGATACCTGGAATCTCAGAACTCCTGAAGCTAAGCCAGAAGGGTCACAAGTTCAAGGTTAGCCCGGGCCACATAATGGGTCCCTGTCTCAGATCTCGAATGCAACATCAACGCCCTAGACCTATGCAAACTGAGCTAGCAATAGTGAACATGCCAGTTTTGTAAGGATTACACAGGCGAACGTATGAAGTATTTAGAACTAGGCTGTTATTATTATGACTTTATAGAAAAAGCAAAAGCAAAAGATAAGTTGCATGCAGGACATTATTTCAAGAGTAACAGGGGTGAGTATTTTTTCTGTATATAAGAAAAATGTAACGCAGATATTATGCTTATCTTTCAAGCCTACACCACCTTTTTTTTCTGTTACTAAAGAGGTTGGTTATAGTCATCTGGTTTGAAGTCTCTGTGTTAGTGACAGGGTCTACTTGAAACGTCTTCTGGGGGACTTTAAATTGCGAAACAAAAAATATTTAACAAGAGCAAGAGGCACTTGTGTCTCCAATGAACATGTTTATCTTTAAGGAAACACACATTTTGTTTATCTTTAAGGAAACACACGTTTTTACTTAAACGTTTTATTAAGCTTCTCTTTGAAGTTCTCCGGGTTTGGTTCAGTTTCGTTTTATTCTTTTTTTGAAGAACTCGTGATAGCTATTGATTTTTATTACACACGCATCCAAGTGCATAACCTGGGAAATTTGTATTCTCAGACTATTTAGAAGGTGTGGGAAGGTCAGCCGTCCTGGGAGAGCATGCGCAGGAAGACACGCCGCAAGAGACACACCTTTCGTCTCCCGCCGAGTCTCCTTCCCAAAAGAGTAAAAGTGCGTACCTCACGAAAGCCCAGGAAACAGTCATACCTGACTTCTCCAGTCACATCAGCCGAAGTGCAGTAGATGGGCCAACACCAGTGGACCTTTCCAGTCTAGTTATTTGTGGCTTGCGCTTTGCATTTTGTGTACTTACTTACTCAGTCAACATTTGTAGATTTTCTGCTGCTTGCTTGGGAGGGCTCGTGGCGCTGACATAGGGCACTGATCTAAGCAGTTAGCAATCCTTGCCGAAATAAAGTTTATGTGGAGTAGAAATGGCTATTTTCATGAGTGTATCTTCTCTAGCTTTATTGAGGCATATCTGGCAAATAATAATTTTATGTTTGTAGCATAGATTGTGAAGTTTTGACATGCACACACACACACTGTGACTTTACTGTCGCATTCAAACTAATTAACATATGGATCACTTTGCATAATGACAGCTTTATGTGGTGAGAACAATATCAAATGTCCTGGGGAATTCCGGGACATACGATAGTATTTTTACCCATCTTCACTGCACTGCGCTATACATTAGATGCCCTGAGTTGACTTGTTCACCCCTAACTGAAACCGTGAGTGCTTTAATCACTAGATCCATCATTCCCTTCTCACCAAGAGTGGCCCCTGGTAACCACTGTCCCACTGTCTGCCTTGATAAGTTAACCTTTATATGTTGCCCATATATGCGAGATCAAGCAGTATTTGTTTATTTCAGCCTCATTCAGCTCAGCAAAAATCACTGCCAGTTTCGTTAGTGTTTCTCAAAAGAAAGGGGCCCTTCGTTTAAGCGTTCACAATGGTCTGTTATTTATTTTTCTTTTTTTCCCTATCCATCTCTCCAACCATGGACGTTTAACTTTTCCTCATATTTCAGTCATCCTAAGTAGGGTTTCAGCTAAAATGGGGCTATGTGTATTTCTCTTAAAGATGTTGACTTCATTTACTTGAGGTCAGCTCTAGAAGTAGGATGCTGGTACCGAAGAACACGCGTGTTTTCTACAGTGGCGCGTGTATTCGCACAGCAGCGTGCAGGCTCTCCTTGACCCACAGCCTCACCAACACCTGCTCTCTTCCATCATTTTGATGATATCCATGAGATATGAGATCCCTTTGTGATTTTAATTCCTGGTTCCCTGATTGTCAGTGATGCTGAACTTTTTTTTTTTTATGCATCCACTGGCCAATTATATTTCTTTTTTGGAGAAATAGAAGTCTAGGCATTTAGCCCATTTGTCAATTGACAGATGAGAAAATTGTCTATTCCTGCGTTTCCCCCTTTTTCTCATATATCACAATCCCAATTGTCCACATGTGTAATTATTTGTTTAAGGAAGTTAATACTATTTATGTCCATTGAAAATAGGAAGTAAGTTTTTGACATTATTTTAAGCTTGTTAATGAGTCATGGATCCTGTCAGTGGAGTAAAATGCCAGTAAGAATGGAGATATAGATCCAAGTGTCAGCAGTTAGCTCTGGCCTAGCCTGTGTGGAGCCCTGGGTTCACTGCCCAGTCTGCCGCCACAGAATGTCAGATCCTATCATAAGTAAAGCTGTGGTTAGTTAGGACTATTTGTCCTTAAGCTTTCAATATTGATTTCTATTTTGACAAAGAATAGCTATAGCCAAACTTTGAACTTCCTCTGTCTGTTAGCATGCTCATGTTCATTTCTTACTTTATGTTAATATATCATATGCATTATATAAACATGTGGCTATGTATTATGTAAATATATGAATATGCAAATATGTTAATTATGCTTAGTACTTTGCTTTGGCCAGATTTTTCTACCTACTTACTTGCTGTGTTTTGTCTTCTGTCAACATAGCAGTCTCATTTATATTATTTATATTAATTTATATTATTTATATAATAATTATATTATTTAACATTACACTTTAGTAATACTATTTCTTGTAACATCTGAAAAAAAACATTGTTTTCTTCTAGGCGAAACTGTCACCGGGGAACTATCAAAACTCCTGGATGAAATAAAACTCTGTCAGGAGAAGGATTATTCCTTCGAAGATTTGTGCCATACGATTTCAGACCACTACCTAGATAATTTGAGCAAGATTTCAGAGGAAGAACTTGGGAAAAATGGAAGCCAGAGTGTAGTAAGTAAGGGGGGGGGGCATGAAGACAACGCGTGCGTCCGTCTGTCTTTCCGCGTCTGTCTTTCCAGTGTGGCGCATGGTTATCAGGTTCGCTCTCATCGAATGTCAGTCAGTCTCCCTGTGAGCTTTTCCCCACTGTTCACGGGGTTGTCTCTCTGCAGCGGGTGCAGGGGGAGAAGAATGCTGGGGACGGACTGAGGGGGTGGCCCAGGGCTGATCGTTTGTCATGGTGTCACTAGGGTTAGACTTCCTTCTGTGACATGCAAGTTGCAGTTTCTTTGAGAATGGATATTTAAGTTAATTGAGCATCATTTCCTCGACTCCTGAAGGAAAAAAAAAACAACATTTCTTTTGTCTGTCCTCTCTGCTGTCTCTATAACTCCTTCTTAAGAACAAAATACAGCAGAACCACATGTGTAATTCTTTAGTTACGGTGGGACAGCTCAGCTTACATGTTTTCATGACGTTAGATGCCCAGGGAGTCCCATTTGTGACCTCAGGATCTAAAGTATGAGTTAGATATCCTCGTTCATTGTGGCTTTTTCTATCAACAATAGCAAAAATAAAATGTAATTGATCAGTTTTAAATTATGGGCTATAAGCCCACTTTTGGCCATGAAGGCATGATTCATAGTCTGTAGAGGATTGAAGGAAACAGGTTGTTTGATACAAACTATTTACTCACTTTTCGGACTTGATTTGCTAGAGCAGTCCCGCACGTTACTCGAGAGTGTATGATAGAGTACACCGTGATAAGTATGTCATATTATTTTAAAAATTCAAAACAATTTTAAGTATGGTGCTTGTCCCTTTCGGGAACTTGTACTTCGTTTTGCTCCTGGAAGGGAGGCGTGACACCGTTTCTCCGGAAAGCACCTGCTGATCTAGTTCAACAGCTAAACTTACCTCCCAGCCCTCCTTTTTTTGGTTGTTGTTCCATTTTTTTCCTCTGCGGCTGTCCCATTACTGCCCTTCCTGCAGTCCATTACAAATAACTGGAATAGTTATATATACCTTACACCAGAAGTTTATAGGTTTTACAAAATGAAAATCCTTTATTAATGAGCTATTTATATTCATCAGCATAAAATGCCCCTTTTAGAAGTCAAAACCTGCCTTCAAAGTACAGATTATTGTAGCCTAACATCTATTGGGAAGCCACTTAGAACTTGGAGCGTAGTTGAACCATAGAACTAATACAGGATGCCTGGATTTTTGTAGCCATCCCTAAAGCTTTCTATCAATCAATTGCCAAATTCTAGATCATCCTTCGAAACCCACAGATTTCCACAAAGCCCTAATGTTCTAGGTCAAAAGGCTTTTTATTAAATATGTTCACAAACATAGACAAACATTCCTCGTGTGTTGATAGATATGTGTTGATGTAGATATAGATATACACACACACCACTAATATCTATCTATATGCACATACATGCACACACACTATCCTAGTGCTACATATGCAAACCAAGAGAGATTAAGAAATTCAGTTAGGAAAACAGAGACTAAGTCAAGCAGAAGCTCTAAATTTTTTTTTTTTTTTTTACCCTGCATCCTGTGTGCCTGGGCTCTGTGTTCTTTTTGGAGAGTGTGAGATAAGCATATATGTTTTAGGGAGTGAGGATAGGGGCTCTTGGCGCACATACGTTTTGGAGAAGGTGGCTACTTTGCATCATTAACGGAAGACTGCGTTGTGGTAGCAGCAAGGGAGAAGCTAACGCTCATGGTTGAAACTAAGTCTTCCCTAGTTGAGCCCAGACATTCCTACACTCCTAGTTCTGGTGACAAATAATCTAACCGTATTCCTTGAAATTACTGTTGTATGAAAACACCAAAGGTTAAGTAAGGCGGGGTAGCAGAAAGTATTCATAGGAGCAAGAGATTCCATTTATTTGTAATAGAATTTACCGAGGACAAGAACGAGAAATACAATTAAAGGGATGAATGTTGTTAGGTGGTAGGTGGTGTGAATACTGGGCTTAGAGTTTTGACATTTATTCTTTAGGAAATGAGGAAAACATAAAAAAAAAATTTGGGCAGATAAAAGCCATCATCGGAACTGGTCTTTCAGAAGATAAATCTGGCAGAAAAATCACTGAATGTTCACAAGGCCATCCAATACCTTGACCTACTCTATCGCCTATTTCTTGTCTGTATTCATCTGTTCTTGTCTCTTGTTTGTTTCCATTTGTTGAAATATCTTTCCTAGAGCATTGCTAAGGATTGTCCCCTCATTATACAAACAGCTTAATAAAGTGCTTTTAGGTCGCCTAGTATAGGCGGCCATTGCCATGTTCAAAATTATAGGTATGTAGATTCACTATGCAAGACTGTAGTTGACTTCAGAGAGTTCAAGACTCCCATCTCAAGGAGCCTTCAGTCACTGTTTGTAGACAAGACTAACACATAAAATAAACATGTATATTATGAATTGATACTTAATAGGTGCTTGCCACCTATTATTCTAACGTTTTATGTGATTCAAACCACTACTAAACAGTCCTAATAGTGAAATTATAAATTTGGGAAAGGACTCATCTGGCATATGCCACACTGAAGATTTAAACCAAAAACTGGTATTTTAAATTCTCAGCTGCATTTCTTATCGTACATTACCCTGTGGCCAAAGAAACTTTAAGAAGCGAGAGATCAGGGATCTACTGGTGTTCCCTGGGAGCTTCCTGGGTGTGGGTTAAGACTATAATGGTTCCTGGAGAAAGGGGGAGGTGGATGTACCTTGTGCTTTTCTTGAAATGATTGAATCAGGGAGGTTTACAGCCTGGAGAAAATAGTGCACACAAATGCAGAGGTCAGAATCCATGTGTAACTTGGAAAGAATGGTGTACCATGATAGGAATAAAGGTTAGATGGATAGTGATAAGACCTAGCAGGCACTATTATTTCTCCCATTTTACAGATGAGACAGTGAAGGCTCGGAAACTTTGATCATTTCTCCCCTTTAGGGTCACATGACCAGAATACTTAGACTCAGATCCTGACTCTGGAGTCGGGTTGTATTGTGTATCACTCCCTGTGTCATCAGGGAACAGCGACAGATCAGGAGACTAACTCTAGGGGAGTTCCCTTGAGACTTTGGAAGATTAAAGGTGACAAGTCCTTGGGTATTTCTGGGGATAGATTGTGGTTCTCATCAATGAGTTTGCCTTAGAGAAATGAGGAAAGGCTTTAAAAAATAAGTGCTCATATGTCATAGCCCCTAAGTGAAAACCATATGAGAGGGAGCTGGGTGTGATGGTGGATATCTGTGAATGCCAGCATTTAGGATGCTGGAGCAGGAGGATCACACTACGTAGGGCTATATAACAACCTGAGGCCAGCCCTGGCTACACAGCAAGTCCATGTCAGAAAAAAAACATCTTCGCTGCTCTTACCAGTTGTTTTTAGAGAGGCCCCCTACATTATTTTAACGGGCATCTAGTTGATCTGTTGAAACAAAGTCCTGCCAGAATCTTTATAAGCCAGTTCAGGCCTAACACGAGAGCAGAGTTAATGACACCATACAATATGAATTTTTTTTTTTTTGAGCTCGAACAACTCTTGTAGGTCTTGTCGTGGCTAACTTCTTCACTTCTCTAACTTGTTCATTTTTGTTTAAGTTCTAGAACTAGGGAATATCTTGGTTTTGACTCTGCAGCAAGTTATTACCCATTGTGTAGCTTGAAGAGAAGGGTTATTTCCCACAATTCCATTGGCTGCATGCCAAGCTGGCGTCTGTGAAGAGCCTGCCTCCTGGTTTGCGGGTACCCGTCTTTGTCTTCTCGTGTTTCCCCACATGACTGAGGACAGAGAGGAAAATCAGGCTCTCGGTTGACTTGGCATGGAGGCATTATTCACCACCAACGGCTATGTGCTTATCACCTGGGTACCTCCCAGAGTTTTTTGCTCTATTCTCCTAGGGGTTGACATATCAGTATGCATATCCGGAAAGGACAGAGACTGTCTTCTTATCATGATACAAATTTGAACTATGCTATACTCTGACAACAGTCCAAACTTACAATTATTTTTGTGCTGTATCAAAGCTTTACATATAGAAAACATTTTTTTGTTGTTTGTATTTCCAGCAATACAACGTGCAATCAGTTTTGCTCCAAAATATCTGACTTGTTTGTTTTAGTACTATTCATAACTTCAAAATTAATTAAGAAATTACAAAATAAAAGGAAAATATGCTCTGTAACATCATATCATTCATAGATGTATTTTAGATTTTCGTGATATAACTTGAACTTGGACTGCTTTTTCCTTAGTTCAGTACAACTTTTATTTCCTATTTTCTTCCAATAGAGGGCACTCTGATTCAGGAATTTGACACAAAATAAGATATCTTATGTAAGAAGAACTTCCGTTTTTTTTTTAATCAGAGATGTTTGATTCTATTCAAATAATTTTACCATTATAAATAAGTAAAAATTAATTCCTTATTATTATTAACCTAGAGATTTTATATTTAAAAACAAACTCAAGTTAAAATTATATTTTACCTTGCCTACATTTTAATTCACAAGTTAATTGTTTCTGAATGCTCTTATAACATGCATATGAGACCATTTTCCAAGTTGAATCAGAACGTTATATAATCTAGGATAGGAATTTTGAAGTAATATTTTCATATTCTTTACCAACTCATGAAGTTTGTTTTCAAAAGAATATAAAATCATATAAAATTCCTCTACTGTCTTCATTTATTCTATTGTCTTATTTTAATCACTTATATAAACAATATGCACAGGGCTTAGATTTGAACACACCCGGCTGTAGGAACTCTGATGTAATATGAGGATTACAGCAGATTGAATCAGGAAATCATTCAGCTTAGGTTTAAATAGAAAAAGCATTATTGCCTCGTTAGCCTATGTTTAAAAGAAACAGGTAAGACAGTCGAGGGAAGAAATGTTTAACTCTGCATTTCCTCCAAAGGAAAACCTGGACACAGATGCATCCAATGCTGTCTGTTTATCTAGGGATTGCCAGCATGGCCTGTATAACGCTGCTCAGCGGCCCCCATGATCTCTCTCTTGTGTCACTTTACATTATAGCAAAATCTTCATTTCCAGCCCAGATTCTGAAGTGTGAGCTGTTCTATTAGATGGTCTAAAAGTCAGATGCTGGCCCTGGGGACACAGCTCAGTTGGTGAGATGCTTGTGACATAAAAGTGAGGTCCTGAGTCCATTCCCCAGAACCCTTGTAAGGAAAAGAGAAAACCAGGCATGATGGTGTACTTAAAGTCCCAGTGCTATGGAGACAGACTGGAGGGCCCTAGGATCACTCTTCACCTAGTTTAGTCACTGAGAAAGCCCCAGGTTTCTGCAAGAGACTCTTTTTTCCCAAAGGTGGACAACTGCACAGCTTGACCTCTGACTTCTACATGGCTATGTCTATGTGTGCACTTGTACCCTTTCACACTGGTATACCTGTGCACATGAGTAGGCACACACCTGTGCACACACATGCGAGCACATGCATCGTATAGTCTGTTTCTAGAATGGAGCTTACTTTCAAACATGTTCTAATATATTTT
This sequence comes from Microtus ochrogaster, assembly GCF_000317375.1. Classification (NCBI taxonomy): domain Eukaryota; kingdom Metazoa; phylum Chordata; class Mammalia; order Rodentia; family Cricetidae; genus Microtus; species Microtus ochrogaster. The sequence goes on along the minus strand of NC_022024.1, from coordinate 31,545,343 downwards.
AGGAGAGAGAGGCCTCAGTGGCTGTCAGGGGACTTTTTGTTCTGAGTTTCTGAACTGTCCATAGAGGGCTCTTCTTACAGGGCTATCAATAATTCTTTAACATGTATTACATATTACATTTTTTAGTAGTGATAATTAAGTCATAAGTAGTGGTAACATAGATAGTGATCCGGAGAAAATTTCTGACTATAATTTAGGTTTTTTTCCTTTTTCTTTTCTTTTCTTTTTTTTTTGCTTAAAAATAGTTTTGAGACGTAGGACTCAGAGTTGCCATAGATTCAGCCAGGTGTGGGCTTTTCTAGCAGGTTTTCTAGGAATTAAAAAAATGTAGACGCTAGATTCTGTTGTCTACAATTATATTAATTATATTCACAGCCCCCAAATGGTATCACTAAGCTCCTATGCATATTAAATATATAATGCGTGCCAGGAAAAGCCCAGAGTCAGAATGGCAAATTTCTGACCCCACTTTTACCTTTGTAAGAACTTCTAAAATCTGTAGTATTTCTAGGAAGATGTTTGAGGAAAAGAGGCACGACGGTAGTCACTCACTCCGCTGAGCTGCCACCTCACGGGTCTTCACTTTGACGAGGTTTGTTGCTTTCCTCTTGTGTTGTTTACACTGGCAGATTGCATCTGATAGAGTCCGTGATGAGAGGGCCCATGTTTGGTTTATCTCTAATTTGTCCTGCCAAACACAGCGTCCTTCTTGTGGTAGTCTCTCAGCAAAGGGTCACTGAACGGAGACACACAAGGAAAACACGGCAAAGAGAAGGGCTGTGGTTGATTATCATTAAGTAGAAAACGTCTTCAATTATTTGGAGCACAGGATCCCAGCCATCTTTCTCATGGAGGGACTAATCTAGCCACGTAGGGTATGAAATTATATGGATTTATGAGCCTGTTGTGTTGGTTTATGAGCAGGGAATGACTTGAAATTCCCAAAAGGTAATTTCTTGATCAGAAAATTCGGTCACCACCTTCTCTCAGCTGCATAAAAGATCTGCTTCTCTGTCTTTTGTGTTGCTAAAGATATCCCATGGTGATCTTTATGTCTTGCAGACTTTGACCAAGTTGGTTCGAACTTTTGAATAGTTATTTCATGTATTTGTAGAGGATTTCTCTATTGGTATGTCAAATGTTCTGTTCTTGGACCAGTCTCATAGAAGTCATAAGCAGCTCAGTATGTCTTAGGGACAGCACACGTGAAAAATGGTGTGACTTACTGGAATTCTCCACTCAAACAAAGGTGCAGAATTCAATGAGAGTTAATTTCACCCCGTATTTCAGTTCCTGAAATGTCAGTAGTATACCCAGAAGATGAGGGAGCAGAGTTGGCATTTTCTTTGGGTCATCAACCAGCTCTCAAATAACGACACAGAGACTTATTATTTATGAATGCTTGGCCTTATCTTAGGCTTCTCCCCCTAGCTCTTTTAACTTAATTTAACCTGTTTCTGTTCATCTATGTTTTACCTTGGGGCTTTTTACCTTTCTTTTATTCTGTATGTCCTACTTTTCCTGTTTTCTCTGTGTCTGTCTGTCTGGCCCCAAGTGTCTTCCTATCATTTCCCTTTCTTTCTTCTTTCCCCAAGCCTAAATTTCTCCTCCTACTTCTGCCTATACTTCCTGCCTTGTTATTGGCCATTCAGCTTTTTATTAGACCAATCAGGTGACTTAGGCAGGCAAGGTAAAACAGCAACACATCATCACATAATTAAACAAATGTGGCACATCTTGATGTAGTTAAACAATTATTCTACCACATAAGCAAATGCAACACATCTTTGCACAGTTAAACAATTATTCTGCAACAAGGGAGGTTGAATTTGGGTGAGTGGTTCATGCAAAAAGCTCTGGTCAGTGTATTCCAAGCCTATGATTTACCTTTCGATGACCCCCATCTTTCCCTAGTATATTCAAAGATGACTTGTCCTCAGCTTGTCATTATTGCTGTCATCTTCCTGGCCTCAGACTTTCTTCACCTCTTACCTCAGTTACTGTAGGAGCATCTCATCCTGCCCACTTACTTCAGCTTTCCCCATTGTCTCCCACTTTTTCTGAGTGCTGGCACCCAGTGAGCGTGATATGCCTAAAGTGCGATGTTAGCCAAGCATTCTCCTCCAACTGTCTAGGCAAGCAGACTCTTCAAAAACTCCGCACGGATCCTCACTGCAATAATCCCAACCTTTAACTGACGCATTTGAGGCCCGACTGTTTTAGCTACAACATGCATTTCCACCTTATCTCTTAGGAATCGCTTGTGTAAGTGCAATGCTTCAGTAAGCTGCATCACTCTTAATTGTGTTTGCCTTTATTTCTGTGTTCAGTGTTTTATCTACAAATAATTATTTTCATACCATCATCACTTAATTGAAACTATTCTTCCTAATACCTTTTATGATCCTTCTATATTTAGTTCTGACACTTGGATCAAATATTAATGTTTATAAATTTGTTATGTGAATTCTATAATCTTCTTTGGATTATAAGTAAATGGGTCTTCTGTTTTGGCTTTGTTTAATAATCTGCTTGAATACTGGGAAATTTTGTTTTTTGTTTTTTGTTTTTGTTTTTCGAGACAGGGTTTCTTTGTGGCTTTGGAGCCTGTCCTGGAACTAGCTCTGTAGACCAGGCTGATCTCGAATGCACAGAGATCCACCTGTCTCTGCCTCCCGAGTGCTGGGATTAAAGGCGTGCGCCACCACCGCCCAGCCAATACCGCGAAATTGTTAACCTGGATGCACGTGCTTAGCATAGATATTTGCATGCTTCATAAATATTTGTGGAATTGAACATGTTATAGGAATAAAGAAGTATGTTTGATATCTGATTTTGGTATAAACTTATGAATAGAATCTAGTCTGTTTTTTTTTCCCAGTAATGAGTGGCTCACAAGTCTGTTTTGAAGGTAAAATTAAATACTCAGCTAAATTATATCATTGACTCCTTCACAGTATAAATCATCAATATCTTAGGTCAAGTCATATTTTAGGTAATTACAAATAAAACTTAATGAAATCTAATGTAAGTACTTTATTCAATTCTTAATAACTTATATAAATTACTATAAGCATTTAAATATGTCTCATTCTTTATATTGTTAATTTCAGATTCCTCAACATGTTATGAATTATTTTTTATCATTTTGTGCTATGTTTAAAGAATTTTACAGCCAATCAACATCCTGCTTTTCCCTATAATTTGAATGATTTTTCACATTATTGTGCACCTCATTATGTCATTGTGTTTGTTAATTATTGTGCACCTCATTATGTCATTGTGTGTTTGTTCTTTATTGTGTACCTCATCATGTCATTGTGTTTGTTCTTTATTGTGCA
>NC_022024.1:31538706-31541857 GCF_000317375.1 Microtus ochrogaster | reverse complement strand
TCTCATCATGTCAGTGTGTGTTTGTTCTTTATTGTGCACCTCATTATGTCAGTGTGTGTTTGTTCTTTATTGTGCACCTCATTATGTCATTGTGTGTTTGTTCTTTCTCCTTCTGTAGCATAGGCTAGTCCAAAACTCACAGTAATTCTCCTGTCCCACACTCTTCAAGTGCTGGGACTACAGAAATGAAGCACCCTGCCTAGTCTCGCTTGTTTAAAACATATCTGACATGCAACTATTTCTAAATATTAGAACACTTTATTAAGGCAACCTAAGGTAGAAAAATCCCGAAAATAGCTTAAAGTTTTGTATTTTAAATTTTATGCGGTTTTTGAAGTTAATTTGTATAATTTCACCAATTTTTGTTTACGGTTTTCTTATGTCTAATCTATGACTTGGTTTTAAGCTTACCTATAGAATTCTCAGCTATTACAATGGCCCTGAAAAATTAATTTCTTCTACACTTGGCATTATTGTAATGTTTTCTTGAAAAATTAAAATAATTGAGCCTTCTCCTATCCTCACCTTTTAGAAAATAACTATGGTAATTTGTGACCACTTGAAGCCAGTTTTCACAATGACTTTGTTCACTGGCTGTCACACACCCTATTTGTAATTCTATTTCAAGGCGCACATTTGGGAAATCTTAGTGCAGTTTGGGATGAAGGCCTCGGACAGCTTGCCATTATGAAATGATCTCATTTTGCTGCCTGACATGGAAGGGAATCCGCACTGGGCCCAAGCTCAAGCATATGTCACTGTGATAATCGCTTGCTGCTCTGTCCAGGGAAGTGATTTTCACCTTGAGGAGTAAATTAATTTCAACAGAACAGTAGACCGACAACCCAGAAAAAAAAATTGATGAAACTGCTCATGCTTCTAACACATCTTACCGTAAGACCATTTAATCCGTGACTAAAGAATATTGGAATTCGCACAGCAATAACAGCAGAAGACTTGGGATCGACTGTGATGGAATTGAAGTCAGTAATGGCAAATGGAGAAACGTAACCCGTGTGGCGTGCTCCAGTTTCAGACTTAGATTTTGAAAAGTAACAGTTTTATCTTCACTAGCTTTGTGGGAGTTCTTATTTCTGCCGCATGTATTTAAAACAAAACACAACAACAACAAAAAAAACCTTTTGATTGTCTGCACCGGTGGTTCTCAACCTTCCCAATGCCGTGACGCTTTTAATACAGTTCCTCATGCCGTGGTGACCCCAGCCATAAAATTATTTTTGTTGTGACTTTGTAACTGTAATTTTGCTGCCGATGTGAATTTTAATGCAAATATCTGTGTTTCCAATGGTCTTAGGTGACCTCTGTGAGAGGATCAGTTGACCCCTCCAGGGAGCTGCCAGGCACAGGGTGAAAACCACTGGTTTAGCCTTTCAGAACAGATCCATTTAGTAGCTAGCCTCCAGTGCATACGTCAACTCATTAATAACGAGAACCAGATTCTTAATTTGATCAGAAGATGAGTAGAGAAGAAAATGCAGGCGGCAGGAAAGGACAGTCTCAAAAATGGAGCCAAGGGAGTGAGCCAGAGAGAAGTGTCTCTCCCTGAGGTGGGGGCCTCCTGCTTTCAGAAGAGCCGTTTCGGATGGTACCCACTCCTAGAGCCCACACTTGGTTGTTGAACAAATAAATTTCAGCCTTGATGAAAATGCTTCTGCTGAGCCCGGCGGTGGTGGCGCACGCCTTTAATCCCAGCACCCGGGAGGCAGAGGCAGGCGGACCTCTGTGAGTTCAAGGCCAGCCTGGTCTATAGAGCTAGTTCCAGGACAGGCTCCAAGCTACAGAGAAACCCTGTCTTGAAAAACTGACCAACCCAATAGAAATGCTCCCTTTGGCCTTGATTCAGGAAGCTCGTGCGCCCGGAGCCGTTGCAACTTTCGCGTCTGCACTAATGTACGTGCTGCCGTTCTCGCTACCTTCCCGAGCCCCCGCATTAGTCACTCCTACGGTTTCCTCAGTAATCCACATTCATGACTCGGGGCTGCATTCCTAACACAGAAACACGAACTTGATTTCAAACAGACTTGTGTTTGAATCTTAATGCTTTAGATGAAAATTTCCGTTGTCTTCAGATTTCCTTATGTCTGAAAATAGAAATTCTCAAACGAACAATTTGCAGGTTTATTCTGAAAATAAAGCTAAATAATGGAGAGCACCTCGCCGTGGCTCCCGCCGCAGAGGAGGAAACGATAACATTGTTATGCTCTTATCCATCCAGTCATTTATGTGTAGTTTTCTGTGTGTGTCATCAGAATGCTCCCCCACGTTCTAGCTGACTTTCCCATCTGTCTTAGTTCCCCATTGTTTCCTGTTAAAATATCCTCTTATTCCTTATTATATGCTTGCCTCTCACTCTGGAATGGTGTTTTTACAAAGTTATTCTCACTTCAGCTTTCTGAATCATTGTCCGGGGGTGGATGATTTTTAATACATCCCTTAGGTAATTTTTCTGCCAAGGTGTTCCGTGCATACTGCAGGAGAATATTTTGAAGCGTTCATCTCGTAAATCATCAGGTATGGGACTCACTATCGTCCCCCTGCACACTTCTCCAGTTTCAATGAAACGGCATTATTTAGTTACTTTTTGAGTTCTGTCTCCCTCTTAATCCCCTATCTTGTCTTTTTCCTTCCCTGTCCTATCGAATTTCAAGTAAAACTGTACAAAAATTATGTAGGGGATCCACAAACAGCATTGTAAGTTTCTTATCTTTTCTAAGTGTCTGTCACCATTACATCACTTGGAAAGGTTTTAGTAAATATATATGTATATATAATGAACGATTTGTTCAGCTCCTCCTAACTTTTGCTGTTTCTGCCTTTCTTCTCAGCCGTTGTTCTGTTTGGGAAGAACTGCTTTGTCCCTCTCACAGTTACAGACCTTGGGATACCGAGCCACACAAAGCCAGCCTCAGGCTTTGATGCTGTGTCTTAACTCAGGCTTCACTCTCAGCTTTAGCATGATCTTAAAGGGTTTGAGTTGGCTCCTTACCACGTTTTATGGAAGATGAGCAGAGTACCAAATGAGGAAGAAGGATGTTCACAGAAGTAAGGTGTGCTTCATGTTTCCATGTGTTCAAGTCCATTGGGGTTAGTTCTTCCCAACAGATTATACAACCAGGACGTTGTATATAAA
>NC_022024.1:31516429-31538495 GCF_000317375.1 Microtus ochrogaster | reverse complement strand
GTGTGTGTGTGTGTGTGGTGTCATGCATACAGGGAGGAAGGGAGAATGGAGGACAGGGAAAGACAGTATACAGCCTTATCAGTGAGCACTAGTATCTTTGCTCTTAAGCTTAAGGGTCCCTACTTTTCTTCGTGTTTGGGTGAAGTTGATATATTCTATTTTTGAGACTACCACCGTAAACAGAAGAATTAGACATTTTGTAGATACAGCAATGGCACAGTTCAAAGTACTCAACATATTCTGTATTCACAGACCAACTAGGAGACAGAATATTTCAGTTTTTTTTTCCTTGTCTTTAAACCAGATTTTTAATGTGTTCTGTTCGTAAGCCCGGGAGCGTATTTACTCAGCTCAGGGGTTCTAACCACACGTAATGATGAGCACATCTGAAGGATGTATGCTGTGGTTGCTTCTATGAGGTCGCTAGAGAAAGCTTCTCTAAGGAAGCTGCAACTGGAAGGAAGGTGTCCGGGGCAGCTTTCCATCACGGGGACAGCATGCCCGAGGGACCTGTCTTTTTAAGGAAGGAAGACTCATTTTGTCTCTTGTGGTGGGCTGACTCTATCGCATTTGGGTCTGCCGTGAGGCACCAGAGCATGGTGGGAAGGTGTGGCGGAAGAAGGTGTTCCTCTCATGGTAGCAGAGCAGAAAAGAGGGAGATGTGAAAGGGTCCAGGATGCGATATCCACCACACGGGCCTGGTGCACACCCCATGACTTGATTTTCTCACATTAGGTGCCACCTCCCCATATCACCAGAGTCTATGGGAAGAAGTCTCGACACCTGGGCCTTTGGGCAAAATTCAGGTCCAGAGTGTTAGAATAGGGGAATGCTTCATCCACACTAAATATCAGGGAAAAAAAACCTAGGAACATAATGAAATACTAAAGGAAAATAAAAGGAAAAGGAAAGAGCTAAATATGTTGAAGCGTTAGGAATAGGCCACTGGGATAGGCTAAAGTTTAGGGACGGAGGCCGAGTAGAACAGTATGGGATGAGAGACCCTATCTCAAAAAGCAAGGCGGGATGCTGTTGAGGGAGATCCGGGATGTTGGCCTCTGGCCTCCACACCAGCAGATACAGGGCTAGAAAGTTGTGTGGAGTTGTGAAGGTCATAAAATTGATTGGGTTCTCCTTTCATCTCTCTGTTCCCCTCCGCCCTTTTCTTTTTTCTTTCCCCTCATCCCCCTTTTTACTTTTTCTTCTCTATCTTCTTCCCAACCCGAGTTTCTCCTGCTTCAACACTCTGTGGAGCTTGAGGGACAGGCGTGAGGCTCTAGTGCCTTTCCCTCTCTTAACCAAAGGCTTTTTATCAGGGCAGCAATATGATTTGATTCCTGAGAACAGGCTGAAATGTCCATACCCCCTCAAACTCACTGCTAATTATATTTTAATGTAATGTTTGCACCCCGTTTCGTAATGGGCCTCAGCAGCTTTCTGCTTATGCATCTATGTGTCAAGTTTGACGCCCGGCCTCGAGATGTGAACGAGACGGGAACCCTTCCCTGTGTTTGAAGTTATAGTTTATCAACAAGTATAGACGAGAATATGAGCAGTTATGACGTGGCGTGGCCAGCGTTAGGGCCAGAGAATTGTAGGTATTGATCGATTGACTTACTAATTACTTCCCCCACCGCTGTGATATCATACCCGAGCAAAGCAACTTACTTGGGCGCACAGCACGAAGGCACGGTGCACCACAGTGTAGGGGCTTGAGGCAGCTCCTTTATTATCGCCATAGTTGGGAGCAGAGGGTGACGAAAGCTTCTGCTCCACTCCATTTCTCTCTTTTTTATTCAGCCTGGGCCTCCAGCCCCTGGAATGGTGCTGCCCACATTGGGGTGGGTTTTCTCACCTCTGCTCGCCCAATGTAGATAATCTCTCACAGGCATGCGCAGAGGCTGTAACTGAACACTAGGTTCTGGCGGGTGGACCAATCAGCGTTAACTATCACCATACTGAACTTTATTTGGGTGATCGTGAGAGGTTTTCTAAATCCACGCTTGTCTTTGTCTTTTTCGGCTCGCCCAGGTCTCCCGGAAGCCCCGCTTACTGCTCCTGTGTCCTTGCTGACCCTTTACCCCTCACGTTTCTTTGGGATTCACCCTTTCCAGAGCACGGCCTTCTTCAGAGAGAACGTCTCTTTACGTTCACGCGCATGCCAGTATTATTTATATCTACAGCTACAATTCTATTTCAGCGTGACACTATTTCTAATTCCATATTTCGTTGTCCTATGAGAGAGGTTCAGATGTAGAGTCTGAATTCGGTGCGAGAGGTGGGTGGTGTCGAGGTCTATTCCTTTCTATGCGTTGAGTAGTGTGACTGACTGCTACACTTTGTTCATTCGTATGCAAATCGGCTCTTTGTCTTTAGGAAGTGGTAACGTTATATGTAATATACATATAATGTGTGTGTGTGTATATACACACACACACATTATATATATATAGAGAGAGAGAGAGAGAGCAAATAATTGTTTCAAAGTGAATGTGTGACCCGAAATCAGTAAATATCAATCAAAACTCAAATATGCATAGTTTTAATTCTAAGATAACGTGAATGGAGAAGCATTTATATATTCTAAACTATCTTATCCTTAGTATCATCATTTTTGTATTTATTGTCTGAATAGTTTTTTTAATAAATTTCTTGTATTTTATTTATTGAAGTCATGGTAGGCCATGTTTTCCCCCACAATAAATGCTGTCTGCTGATAATCTGCAAGATTGCTTAGTTTTTGATTAGAAGAACTTATGCATTTTCTAATTTTATTTTTTCTATTATTGAAAATAGATTTTTTTCCCTCACATTATATATCCTGATTATATGGTTCCTTCTCCTCCTACTTACATTTTTGTTGCATTAAGATCCTTTGGTAATAGTTATACTTACCTTAGTATGGCAACTTACTAGAGACAAAAGTATGAAGAACTAGAAAAATCCTTGTTAGAAAAACAAGAACTGAATAAAAATAGTTTGGGGGAGGAAATGTTATACGGTTTTTACCAAAATTAGTGAAAATGATTTGGAATCATTCATAGGGGCCACTGGTGATGTTGGGGAGGTTAATTTTTTCTTAACTTCTTAGTGATGAGATTGTTTAATATGGTGGTGGCTAGGTACTAAAAACATGAATGGAGACTAAAGAAAATAATTGTTAAACAGAGTTATTCATTGTATTTAACCAGTGTCATTATTTGATGTTGACAGAGTAAAGGTGTCTACCAGTATATAGAAATGGCTGCCCATTCAGAAATCAGGGGAAAATAAATTCACCAATTCATCCATTGATGCTCTGATGTCACAGAAGAAGCTAGTTTCACAATTCTGCTCTCTCTCTCTCTCTCTCTCTCTCTCTCTCTCTTTCTTTCTCTCTTTTCTATTTGAAAAAGTATCTCACTCTGCATTCCTGGCTGGCCCAGAACTTGCTGTGTTGATCAGGCTGGCGGTAAAGTTATAGGCACCATCATGCTCCGCAGAGCCCCTGCTATGAAACCTAGTGTCACTCATGAGCTCTGGAAGCTCGGCTGCAGATTCCTGAGTCTTTTTTATTACTGGGAGAATGGGAAGAGTCAGGTGTGTTAGGGAGAGTCCTTCCTTCCTTCCTTCCTTCCTTCCTTCCTTCCTTCCTTCCTTCCTTCTTTCCTTCCTTTCTTCAAGACAGGGTTTCTCTGTATATCTCTGTCTGTCCTGGAACTCACTCTGTAGACCAGGCTGGCCTTAAACTCACAGAGATCTGCCCACCCCTGCCTCCGGAGGGCTGAGATTAAAGGTGCGTGCAGGGGAGCACACATTTCTAACCCTTCATGACTCATAAATATGGTTCTGTGTGTTGTTTCTTCAGCACCATCAGACCTTCAGAAAAGTCATATTAAGCTTTTTTTTGGAATGCATTTTAAAGTTTAAGCCAGGTACAGAAAGATTCATAACCAGTAGTCTTGATCACATGTGTGTAGAATCTTCCAAAAAAAAGAAAAGAAAAAAGAAAAAGCGAATCCAATGGAAATCAAGAGAAGAGTGGATTGATAGGAAGTGGTCAGGGCAATGAACATTGAGTTAGCATTACTGTGTGCTTTTAGGAAGGAGTGAAATTATTTTGAATTTTTTGTCACCAAAAAATGATATTTCAGGAGAAAAAAGCTTATGGAGTATTAAAATATATGGAGTAGCAGTAAGTCTAGGGGAGGGGGAGAGTGGGAAGCTTGGGAAGATAGGAATGACGGGAGGCCACAGTTGGGATTATTGTGTAAGAGAAGAATAAATAATAAGAAAAATACCACAATTTGCTGTTTAGGTTTCGTACTTAAATTGACTATTTAAAATGCCCTTAGTACTGTCTACCATATAGAACAGAAAATCAAAACTATGTATTTATACTTCTCTGTACGTTGCAAACCTGGGGAGCCTTGATTTTTGGTAACTGAAAAGCCATATGGATAGAAGCCTCGCCATATTACCATCTATTGCTGTCACTGATGGGCTGCTTGCCAGTGTTCTGTATCTTGTTAATGACGTCTAAGAAGAATAATGTCACCCCAGATCAGATGAACAAGAATCTGAGGCAAATTTAGACAAGGCTTGTTGCGTTTTTGCCTATTAGTAGTTGGTTTGCTATGTTTTCCTGCCAAGCGTTGCTTAACATCAGTGCTGTTTCTGTCTTTGATCAACTGGCCCTTTATGGCTTGAACTAACGAATAGTTCTAAGCATGATGTCCACTTAGACTGCCTGCCAGTGAGTACTGCCACGGTGTGGGCAGCGGTCCGTGAGAAATCAGTCACTGTTAATGGACAGGTGAGCCCAGTTGGCCACGCTCAACCGCGCAGGTGTGTGCAGCTTTCGTCTTCCTTTCCACATTACCAAGCAGATGTTAATTATTTGTCCACGAAAGGTTTTTGTTCAGTATAAGCTTTGTTTCTTTAGCCAGTAATGGTTGGTGACAAATATTTTACCTACTATGGAGAGACCCATGGCAACAGAAGTTCAGAATAAAGTCACAGAAAGCTATTCAGCCCAGATGTACTTCATAGAGTCCCAATTTGTGGGAGAGGAAGGCTTACTGCCTTTGCCTTCTTTTCCTTTCCTGCTGATGGCAGTGGCTAAGTGAACTCTTATGTTTGTTGTGCTGGGGACAGAGCCTTTTCTTGTAATAGTCACAGGTTTTCAACAGTAAAAGCCTGCTTTGTAGAGAGACTCTGACCATCGTCATTTGGTATAATTGAGTACTTTCTTAGAAGAGGCTGCTTAAATCAGACATTATCTGAATGACTAAGGTGGTTTCTGCCTTCTAGGCTTACGATAAATTAAGGAAATCACGTAAGGAGGCTCACAGAGTGTTATGGGGGTCAAAAGAAATTGTTACCGAGGCTTCTGGGAAAACAAATGAAGATCTTGGTGGCTATTGCTTGGGAAAAGACAAGGCTCTGAATGGAGATGTTCTAGAAGTGGGTCTTAATGTAGGAGCTGAAAAATCAACCAGAGAATGAGAGCGCCTGTTGGCCAGTCTGATTTTTATGAATGTAGTAAACAGCATAATAATTAGATTAAAATCATAGCGTCTGTTGTCTTGGCACAGGCCTTATCATGTTGTTTGTCAAGTTCAGCTCCAATGCCTAGGGTTTAATGCCTTCAGTGGATATTGGAATTTCCCACACAAACCAGCACCAAAGTGACAGTTCGTCCTGCTAAGTTACTGAATGTTGTAGCCAAGTGCATGGAAGTACTGAATACAATTTGAAGAGCCTTGCTTTCGATACGTAACTGTTTATTGTAGTCGTTGACCTATTTATTTACTATCTCCCTTAGACTAATAGTAAACTTTTAATTTGACCAATTACATTTTCCAGTGAAATACTTGAAAATACATATAAAACGGGGTTGGTTTATAAGTAAATGGTTTTCAAAATCTTTCTTTTTTTCTTTCTGCTTTATTTTAAAAAATAAAATTATCCAGTTAGCTCTTGGTCAATTTGATGCACGCATGTAATGCAATCTGGTTACTTTCTCCCCCACTCCTGCCAGTCCTTCCTCCTTCCTACCTGCTCTTGTCCCAGATTCATGACTTTGGTTTTGTTGTGTGAGCCATTGAGTTTAACCGGAAGTATCTGTGTGCCCGTCGGATTGAATTGAGACTATTGTTTAGTCACCAGTGGGCACATGGTAAAAGGCAATGACCTCCCATTCCCTGGATCTGTTTATGGGGAATAGTTCAGTGAGAGATAGGGTCCCCCAACCCCTCCATCCTACCTACCCATGGCTTCTTCTGTGCAGAACCCTTGTCCCCATCTGAAGTGTTCTTAAGTGTTTATGGTTGCAGTGACTGTGTATTGCCTAGAAAATGGCATCCCTTCCCTTCTCCCTGTCTTCCAGATATTTCTCTCTTCCTGCTCCCTCTCCTCCGCTGTTCTCTGAGCTTGGAAGGTGATGACATGACTGTTTTGTTTAGGGCGAGCATTTAACGGCCATTTATTCTCAGAGCTTTGTACTCGCTTCCATACGGCCATTTTTTCTCAGCGCCTTGTACTTGCTTCCATAATTTTGCGGTGAAAACTTGAGGAAGGCTATTTTCGCCACTCTCATAGCTTCATCACTTTGTAAATAACCATTTTTGTCTTTAAAGGTTAAAAACATTTTTTGTTAGAGCCATTGGGGATGCCGAAGCATCTAAGATGCATCCGCAGACCTAAGAGAAAGCCAATTCTCAGTGTAACAGCATACATTCAGATTAAGTTTTTTGTGGCCCTGTTGTTAACTTATAATAACTTGATTTCATATATCGCAGTCTTTTAGGGAAATACTGAGCTAGAAGAGAGATTGGAACATTTAACAGCTTATTGGGTATTTCTGTAGATATTTATAAATTATTTTTTTTAATAATGTTTGTCTGACAAGGCAACACCAACACCTTTTGTGATATGTACTATTGTATTAAGTGATTTTTTTTAAGAAAAATAAAAAAAAAAACCTTGTGTAAGTGAGCAGGGAACTGTGTTAAGGCACAATTGTCTGCCGTCTACACCAGCCAGTAAGGACTGCATGGGTGCTATGTCCTGCCCATTTCTCCAGTTCTTTTTTACCATGCAGCACTTACTCATCAGTCACAATATTGCAGGGAAGAGGGAGAGAGGCCTCTGGGATAGGAGCAGCAGAAGAGAGGAGGGGCAGAGAGGAGGAAGAGAGAGAGAGAGAGAGAGAGAGAGAGAGAGAGAGAGAGAGAGAGAGAAGAAGAGAGGGGAAGAGGAGGAAGAAGAGGTAGAGTAGGCAGAGTTTCACCTTATAAAGGGACAGGGTACTGCCTGCCCGGTGAGCAGGGGTGACTTAGGCATGAAGCACTCTGCACTGTCCCCAAGGGGTCGGACCAGATGTTCCTGGATGCTAACATCTGGGTCTGGTTCCTGATTTTGCATGGTGCTACTTTATAATACTATATATGTGGTATATATTTATATATAGTATAATTATTGTGATATTAATATATTGTAATTATTGAAATAGTAGCCCTTCATTATTACCTGGTTGATACCTATGTATCAGAGAGTATTCTTCATGGAACTTGGATTGGAATGGGAAAGAGGAAGAAAATAAAATTGAAGTGTAAGAAAAGTAAGGCATGTGAGGCTCAAGGACCAGCATAGGTATCAGGAGGGTTAAGCTCATGGGATTCTTTGGGACAGCCTAACAGAAGGACCTGGGCAGAGCAGTTAACACCACTTGCAGGAGAGGAAAAGAAGCAATTCTGTTTAAAACTGACAATCTTACAAGCACGTATTTACCTATTATTAATAGAAAATTGAAACTTATGATGCTACTAAATTGGGGTCAGGATTTGAATTAGCCAGTCTACTTGAGATGGCATTTAAAGAAGCAAGGATTTTTGGGAAATGTTGGTCTTGCCTTTGAGTAATGCCCTGGCAGTTCTCCTTTGAAACAAACACAAGTATTTGACCCAGAGTATTAATATAAATGGATATTAAAATTGAAGTTCCTAGTAAAAACCCAGGAGATTGCAATAGTGTCTTCCAAAGTTATATGGAAGGCCACAGTAATTTGGGATTTATAAAATTAATGTATACTTGTTCCGGCAGTGGTTTTTAGCCTTAAATGGTTTGAAGATTAAAAAGAAAAATGGAAAAGTGTGGAAGTCAGGAAAGGAACTTTAGAGACAGGTGCTGGAGTGTGTGATGACTTCCCATTCCAAATCGTATGAGGGTTAGGGTACCGCCTGACATCCAGCAGAAGGTACCCCTAGCTCGTGCAGAGATCTTCATCTTAGTGCTGGAGGACCGGGGAGCTGCCATCCTGTGTCTTCTGGGGAGCTGGCATCCCGTGTCTGCCGGGGAGCTGGCACCCCGTGTTTGCCGGAGCTCTCAGCCATGACATCATGTTACATCTCTAGTTCCTCAGGGTTTGCCTTCCCCTGCAGCCTCGTCCTCCACATCTGAGTTTGGCGGTTTCTGCTTTTTTTTTTTTTTTTTTTAATTTTGTGTGTTTTCTGGACAAGTTGCTTCTTAACTAGTGGAGCTGGTTTTGGGACTCTTCTTTCTTCAGTGAACTCCTGTTTAGGGTTAAATATTTGAAAGTCGAGTTCTTTGGCAAAAGCTTTTTGGATTTTTGTCGTGTGAGAATATCATGTTAAGCATTGTTTCACTAATCATTTTAACTGAATCTTTGGAGATAACGAAAATAATTGTCCACATTTAGCGGTCTTATCCATTATGGTTTAATTTATAAAGAAACCGGTCAATGAAAGAGATTAGGACTCACATTGGACAGCAACAGCAGACAGCAGTGAGGCAAGTAGGGGTATACTGTGCTAGAGGAGCAGAAATTCAAGCGAGCTTAGGACAGAGAGTGTGGCTAAGTGACCAGGTGACAGTGGGGAAGTTAAATGTGGAATTAGCAGTGACTTGGATGACCTTGGTAGTAGTAACATCATAGAGGTGAGACTAATAGAAGCAGGAGTTATGTGGGTTTGACCATAACAGAGTGAGCATTGAGCATGCTGATCGAAAGGCGTTTGATAAGCAGTAGTGAGTATTATAGCACAATGGGCTTTTGCTGGTACTGGCTCAGTCTTGGTCTCAACATCTCATAACTACAGAATACCGGGGAATCACATAAGCTCCCATGCCTTTGTGCATACTAAGGAAAGAGTAATTGTGCCTAGTTTAGGTGTGTTGGCATGATTAAATGAATATACATTATAACATGTATTTACAACTCCTGTTGGTGTGTAGTGTTTTGCAGTTAAATGAGATCTACATATTTATTTTACTACAATGTTTGTGCTGTTATGGTTAGTGCAGAAGCGGTGGGTTGCAGGTTGATGTTTGAAAATTATTAAAAATAGCTGGAAACTGGATAGAACAAGATGTTCTTGAATGGCAGATGTTGCCCGGGGTAACTGAGTTGGTGTATAACAGAAAGAGAAGAAGAAATGAAGACCTGGGACACTGAAAAGAAGCATGTAGGTAGGTCAGAAATAGTAAAAGTGCTTTTGAAGGAGCCAAGAAGAGAATTCAAGAACTATCAGGCACGGGCTATGTTTTAGATAGGATACAAATCAATGGAGGTTTGCAGGTTATAAAAGCATAGCTCTCAAGAAGCTGAAAGTTTGCTAGATTGAGTCAGGCTTGTAAAGCAAATGTTTCTCTACAGAGATGTGCAGATAGATTCAAGTGAAGGAAAACTGAAACAGGCAGGGGAGAGAAAGTCAAGGCTATATCACAGGAGGATGGTACTTGGTGGGAGGAATGGAGGATGTTAGGCTTTTGCAGACAGGGTTGAAGAAGGGTATGGCTAGCAGCTCACATTGGGAAAGCAATAGAAAGCCAAGCATCAGTGCAGCAAATGACAACTTATTCTGAGACGTTATACATGTTTTATATCAGTGGAATGAGGATACAGAGAAAGTGCTGCAGCATGAGGCATCAGAGGGTCCCAGAAAGTCTCTGTATTCCCTAGTAACACACTATACCTTATTTTCTTCACAATGGATAACCATTGAGTTCCCACTGAGGAATTTGAAACATCAGGGAATGACGTAGGAGGAAGAGGAGAGGAGGTATTTGATGGAATTTGCTTTTTTAATTATTATTTTGCGGGGTTTCAAGGGTAGATTGAATGGTAGACCAGTTGCCAAAAAATAAGTTGGCAGATTGTTTGAATAGATCAATCAGGAGGGAGTAAAGGAAGTCGAAATAAGTAGTAGGGACAAAATATTGAGGACATTAAGTGGCTGTGTGAGGTAAGGGGAGAAAATAGAATTTTGCATTGAGTGACTGAATGTGGTACCATTAACCATAATAGAGAACCAATAATGAGGAATAGTTAGGCGTGGGATCATGTAAAACTACAGAGAGACTTGGTCAGAATGTAGCTGAGAGGAGACTGTTAGGCATTTCGGAACCTGTCACTCGGGAGAACAACTCTGAAAAAGTTTGTAGAAAGTGACACTTGATGATAGAGCTAGCAAGAATGAACCGGAGGCAAGGATTTAAAAAATAACTCAAAGAGCCTACTTTGTCAAGAAGTTTAGTAGTGAAACAAGGAGAGGGGTTGGTAGTTCATGGAGCAGGAAGGGTTGCAGGAAAGCGTTTAGGATGTGGGAGAGAGATGAGGATGTGGGTTGCCTGGTAGAGAGAAAAGGGGCTGATGTTACGTGGAGAGAGGGAAGGGGCAGGAAGGAAGAGATGCTGGAATACGGAGGTGGGGTTAGTCATCAACACAGGAGAGCTAAAGGGCAGTGGGAGGCAAAGATAGGTGTACGGAAAGCGAGAAAAGTTGAGAATTTAATAGCTCAAGGAATATTCATTTTCTGTGGCGTTGGAGGCAGATCCCCTGGGCGGAGTGACACTAAAGTTAGCACTTATGTTAGTGATTTGGAACATTCGGGGAATTAAAAATGGAATCAACACGGATAAAAACAAAAGTACAGAGCAGCATTGAGAGCTTCAGCATTGAAACCATAACCTTGTGAATCATGACAGTGTGGGTTTTCAGCCACTGAGGACCAGAGGACTTGTGATGGTTTAGACACAGTTAATAAGATCGGTAGGTTAGATGCAGGACAAAGAAAGAATATATAGAATTGACACACGTCCATCAGTATCTAGCAAACTAGCTGCAAGACCTTTAACTTCAGTGTGTCTTGCTAACCAGTGTTATCACTGTGGTCTGATAGTATGTTACTTTCATATGGAAAATTGATAAGTAGGGTACAGTTTTCTTTCAAAAGCATTGATTTAGGGATACTGATTAAACCCTCCATTTGGCCAATAGAATGTAATCAAGGAAAGGGTGGCATGTGTGTGTGTGTGTGTGTGTGTGTGTGTGTGTGTGTGTGTGTGTGTACGTGTAGAGAGAGAGAGAGAGAGAGAGAGAGAGAGAGAGAGAGAGAGAGAGAGAGAATGTTGTTTTTTTTGTTTTTGGTCACTTTGTAACTGAGAGACTTTACGTAATGAAGTTGGCCTCTGTCTTCAGCTCCATCATCACGTACTTTTAAAGTGTTGTTACAGTAGTTTCTCTTGAAAAGTCACTGTGAAGGTTAAGGAAATAGCACACATAAATATTTTGTCCCCAAATGTCAGCTGTATGTTAATCAACTCTTCCCAGAGGCATGGTGTATATAACAAACATCTATGAAATCCTTTGTGTATCATGGCAAGTTTTTAATTTTCTTACTTACAAATGACTTTCTTCTCTGTGGCTCCATCTTTGAGGCAGGTTCAGCTTTGTTTTTCAAGCCATTCCCTGGTCCGTTTAAAGACTCTATACATGGTGGGTCGTATGTGGTCTAGTGCAAGCCAAATCGTGTAGGCACAACCACAGCTATGTGTATGTACCTCTTGTATGGTCATATTTCATTGGCCAAACAAGCCAGGTGGTTACGTGAAGGCAATAGAGATGGGACATAGAATCTAATCCAAAGAATGCACATACCTGAGCTGAATCTTAGTTCATCGTAGTTTTGTTAGATATAAGATGCCAGTTCACGCAGAATATCAAGATTTCTCTCTCAAATGCTATCTTGATTTAAAAGGATGATTGTTTTAAAATCTCATTTTTACAAAACTGGCATAAGAGACATAGATTTTATAATTTAATGAAAATAGTGATAAAGAACATTTTGATTGTTATATAACCTAATTCTGGACTCTTTCCTATCTACTGTTTTGACTTAGTATACTCTGACTGAGTGCCCCTAAAATATTTTCCTATTATGCACCTATTGAATATTATTCTTTTCCTCTTTGAAAAAAATTTACTGAGGTATATTTTACATAAAATAATAGTTGTGAGTTGTGTACTTTTAGGGTAGAGTTAATTGAAATTGACAAATGTGTATTAGTGTATGGTAACATGTAACCACATTATATGTGTTATATGAGTAGTATATAAATATTAACACATATATATTGAAAGTAGAATTATAGAATATTTCCATCATTTTCCAGAAGATCCCACATATCCTCTTGTAGTCTATTTATGACAATGCTCCTTCTTTTCCATCATACCCAACAAAGTCACAGATTTATTTACTATTACTATAATTTTGTCTTTAAAATTTTATATAAATAGAATTGTACAGCTTTTTTTTTGTTGTTCCTGGCTTCTCTCACTGATGGTGTTTATTCTTCTTTATTACTGAGTAGAGTTCCATTGTCTGGCTACACCACAACATGTTTCCCCATTCTTCTGTTGATGGATATTTGTGTTGTTTCTAGGTTTTGGCTAAATTAATAAAGCTGTGAACATTTGCATGCCAGTCTTTGTGTTTTTATTTCTCTTGGGTAAGTGTGTAGGACTGGAATTGATGTTATTTCTATGTTTAACTTTTTTTGAGGAGTTGCATAACTAATTTCCAATGCAGCCATATTTCTTTTCAATAAGAAATCTACAAGTATTTCAGTTGTTCCATGCCTTTGCTATGGCATCATCGGTCTTTTAAGGTTAAGCCATTTTAGTAGATGTCTAATGCTAATTTGTGTTTCTCTGAAAATTAACTATTGTCTATTATTTTATTTACTTATTTTCTTTCTGTGCATCTTATTTGGTGAAATAGTCTGTTCTAAATTTTTGTTTCTAACTAGATTGTATATATTCTTACTCATTTAAAAGACTGTATACCTAAAAATGAACTCCTTATCAGATTTATGATTTGTAAAGTTATTTTCACATTCTATAGCTTACACTTAAGAGGTTTTTCTAACAATATATTTTAAAGGACAAAGATTTAAAACTTTTTGATGACTTCCAATCTAATATTTGTGTGTGTGTGTGTGTGTGTGTGAGAGAGAGAGAGAGAGAGAGAGAGAGAGAGAGAGAGAGAAAGGAAGAGAGAGAGACAGACAGACACACACACAGAGACAGTTATTTCTTGCTTTTTGTGGCCTAGTTTGCTTATTCCAGAGTTGTAGTTGCAAAGAAATCTCCCGTATTTTATTCTAGAACGTACATTGTTTCATATTTTAGTCTATAATCCATTTCGATTTATGTTATAGATGGTATAAGAAAAGGCAGAGTTTCATTTTTTTCCTATATCTACTCTCCAGTTTTTCAGAAAGACCCAGTTTCTTTACTTAATTTCTTTCCACCTTTATTAACCATGTATACTGGGGCCTTCTGTTATGAGAGCACATGAGACGCTTGGAGGACCTGATTTGCAGTAGAACCAAGGTTGGACTTAGTGTGTCCAAGAATGTCCCTGAAAATACTGAAGTAATAATTAAAGCGAGAAAACCTTCATTTCTGTCAGACCACTGGGACTGTGAACTGATACTTTCTCTTCCCCTACCCACCTCCAACTCCATAGGATGGGAACGCCATTGCAGATAGGCTAAGCAAGAGCACAGACCCACCTTCCTAGTCCAGACAGCTCCCAGCAGAGGGCTGTTTTAGGGCAGAGTCACAGCATCAGCTTCTAATCATCATAGCACAGCAACCTGATGTTGAGACTGAACTCCAAGGGAGTGTGGGCGAGACAGGGACTCCTCATCTCTAGCCAGTCCCCTTTCCTACTTGGCAGGGTCTGTCTTGGGTGGGACACCTCTGAGAGTCCTGCAAGCCTGGAATTGCTTTTCCTTGGCCTGTTGCAATCTGGATATTAAAGGTACCCCCAAAGCAGAGGATACTGTTCCCTATCTACCTTCTTAGCATCCATTGAGCATTCAGCTTCTAAAGCGAAGGTAAGCCAGCATCTCTCCTCATAACCACAGCATCTTGACCCAGATTTAGCTTGAGGAGAAACCCAGAAAAATCTGTGAAATGAATAGCTCGGAGAAGCCACCTGAGGTCAAAAAAAAAAAAAAATACAACTCAGACATTGTCCTTGGAAATCACTTCTTCAAGGGAACTGAAATTTTTTGGGTTAGTCTATATAACATTCGGGAATCCAAGTGTTGTTGAAAACAAGACAAGCAGTCAGAAAGTACTGAAGCTTCCCCGCTGTGTCTGCTCAAGGACAGCGACCAAGTCATGCTATACCTACCTTCCCAAGAGAGTGCTGTGGAAATACAGATGCCAAGGTGTGACCCGTTGGGCAGCAGCACCAGAGGCTTAGCGCTGCAAGGGAGCTAGACTTCACTAAAATAATCCTGCGGGCCTGTAAGCAACAACTGGGCAGCAGATTTACTCAGAGTTGCTCCTGTTAATTATGAAAAGCATCCAGTTCCTAAGGGAAAAAAAATTACACGGGTGTACAAAGAAATAGGATAGTCTGATGCACAACATATAAATAAAAAGTAGGCAAAATAGGTAGAGAATCGTCATATTTTGGACTAACCAAGACTTTAAAGCAGCTGTTATGGCCATGTTCAAATACTTAATGTATAACCAAAGGAGGAGAAGCTTTAGGATGGCAGGTTTTGATAATGAAGACTGTCAACAAGGCCCGAGGAATGATTAAACATACATAGAAATTTCTGGTTTGGGAAAGTATAATAACTAAAATGAAAAATTCACCTCTGGGGTCTCAACAACCAGTTTGAATTATCAAAGGAAAAGAACCAGTGGGTTTGAAGATGCGAGGGAAATGAAGCATCTTGAAGACCAGTGAAAACGGGAATACAGAGGAGTGAACAGCTGTGCCCACAAAAGAAAGGAACAGGAAAATACTTGGAGATACGATGTCCTCAAGTGAACTAAAACACCGTCACCTGCACATCAGAAGGAGCAGACTCCTTATACAGTAAACCCCAAATCCTTCCCAAGCAGAGTTTAGAAGTTATAAAGTTCTAAAAACCCAACTTGGGAAGAAAATTGGTTTCATAAAGTTGTTACATGCCTATTCTGATACATACTAAATGTACATTTGAGTACAATATGTCTTCTTTAATAGCTGGATAGAGTACTATAGAAATGGTATAAACATAACATTATATAAGGCATAGGATAAATAATAATTAGAGAAATACCAGCCAGAATTTCCCCAATTCTGATGAAAATTATTAAAACGAAGATCCATGAAGGGAAATAAACTTTAATCAGAAAAAAAACACTTCAATGTATATCAAAGTAAAAATTTAAAAAGTATGAGATTGTAAAAAATGCATATAATAAGAGAAAAATGCTTAGGGTTTCCAAGAAAGTGGGGGCGGATCACAGACTTCTTATCCCTTCTTTTTGCCGTCTGTGGTAGCCAGTGAACCATCTATAAAGTCCAAAAAGAGCTATAGCTCTCAATCTAAACTTTCCCTTGTCTTCTTATGCTGGGACCCAGCATTGTACATGCTAGATTGGTCTTCAGTCACCGGACTTCATTACTGGCCTGGTCTAAACTTTTATGGTCAGAAAACAATCTAGTAAATATAAAGACAAACAAAAACTTTGAATACTAAACTCATGTAAACGACTTACTTGTATTTTCCCCCTGAAGTCTGTGTTTTGATTCCTAGCATTTGAGACTGTATTATAGCTTATATAGCAGCAGGGTTGCCGCAGGTGTGCTTAAAGCTTTTGAGAAGGGGAAGTTATTTTTAGTTATCTCTGTGGGCTCAGTGTATGCATGCAGGTCCCCGTGAGGAGGAATATGAGGTTTAGGGTCATAAAGGAGCCCCAATGGTGCAGTTTGTTAGCTGGTGATGCTTATATAAAAAACGGTGCAATGACTAAAGCAGAGGGGGGCCAAAGAGAGGAACTGACATGAGCAGGTACCTGAGTGATGCCTCCATGAGCCATAGAGTGTGGGCAGCCCTTAGAAGCTCGAAATGTTAAGGAATGAGTTAGTTTTTTTTTTTTTTCAAATTCACCCTGGAGGAAAGAAAGTGTGGCACCTTAATTTTAGCCCTGTGAGTCTTGCCAGACTCGTGATTTCCGTGGATGCATTTCGTATTCTTTTTGGACTTATAACCTATACCATAAGTTACGTTCCTAATGTTTTAAGTCACTCGTGATATATTTAATAATGCAGAAATGAGCTCTCATATTCGGAAATGAGCTCTTATTAGTTTCTCATTTGTGCATAGCCGGAAATGAGCCTCTAATCTCACAAATATGGAAAACTATGGTAATGGCACTGAAATACGGCAATAGAGACTAGAGTCATTTTGAGAAGCACGATGTCTTTAATGCCCAAATTTCTATGAATGGATGATTCATGAAAACATGGTTATTAAGGGTTCCAGCTGCAAAGGCTGAGAGGAGAATGATGAGCGTGTAAAGAAGAATATGTTGTCTTCGAGAATTTATCAATGACTGTTGAATATGAATGTCAAAGAGGCGCTCATTAGGAGGAAGCAAAGGCTTATTTTATAATGGGAGAATGTGTAGTGTGACTGAGAAGAATCTGTAATCTATGAAGGTGCCTGAAAAGTTGAGCTTTTTCATACAGAGAGCTATGACTTGACGCTATGGCTTGATATTTTCGTTGTTGACTGTGTTGGAGAAAGAAATGGTTCTAAAAAAAGCGTTGCTAAGCAAAGAGGAATTGGGACTACACCATCTGAGAACTTACTTCTCTTCAGGATCCCAAAGATGCTGAAAGTCCAAGGAAGTGTGCCCCGGGGGAGAAAGCCAGCCAGGTGGCTGCCCAGCCTTGGCTAGGACTGTGGACGGACTTGATAAGGACTTCAGGACAGAGAGCCGTGTCAAGAGTTGAAGTGTGTGTACCGTGGGAGCTCTCACGCATCACAACAGAAGCCGGGAATACATCATATCATCCTGCATTTGTGTGAAGAGTTACCTGTTTAATGGGATGACTCCCGTGCCGTACATGGGAGGTGCACCAAAATCTAGGGAACATTCTCTCAGTAGACATAGTACAAGCTTGGCCTGCGATACAGAAAGAACAAACAAAAAACATTAATGAATGTCAGATATCTCCTACAGGCCAATTAAACAACTCAGCTGCAAATACAGACTATCTTTAATAAAAAAAAGGAAACCAGGATCAGAGACTGCATCTATTAGGGCAGAGTCACAGAAGATTATTCTTATGCCCTAAGTTTTAATGGGATGTGTACAGTTTGGTCTCCTAGTTTCTTAGGACTAGGGACTCCCCTTTCTCCCTTTTCAAATGATGATGTCCGTATTTTCTCTCTGATGCCTCTGCCACCATTGCACCAGCTTTTGGGTCAATAGCTTGTTTTCTAGATTCACCTATTCCCAGGGGGAGAGAGATTTTGTTTTTAAATGTTTTAAAAATCAGAACAATATCCATAGATGATTTAGATGATGAGATTTGTGATGTGGGAGGTGATGAAATTTAACTGACATTTTGTATTAAATTGGGGTTGTATCAGGTTGGATTTTCAAGTGCCTTTCCTTCTTAAAATGTTGGTTTTTTTCTTTCCTTTCTACTGTTCTGTTATAGGGACTCTGAGCACATTGACTCTCTAGAGAAAATCAGAATAATCTCTCCATCTCATAATCTTCAATTTATTCATGTCTGCCTATGGTTTTTTTCAGTATAAGGCAAACATTCCTAGGTTCTGGTGGAGATGTGCAGCTTCAGAAGGCTATTACTCGATCACAAGTCTTGAATTGGATAATCAAGTTGTGATGTTCTTTTCAGCACTATGAGCTATTGAGAAACTCAGAATATTTTTTGAGGAAAAAAATAGCTAAACTAGGGAATATACTGCACAGTTTCACCATTCTGAAACTCTATAAGATGGAAATTAATCTACAATGACAACTTATCAATGGTTGTCTATCTTGTAGGGATAGGGCAGGAGGGGCTGGAACAGAAGAAAATGTGACATTGAAATGGTGCCATGATTTTGCCTCAGTTGATAGATTTGGTATGTTGATTGTAGCATACATAAATGTGTATACATAGGATTGTGTATCTGTTTAATTGAACACTTTACACGTAGGTTGTTTTATATTTTGAAGCTGTGCCCAGCTGGGAAGCCCAAGCTGGCCTTGGACAAAATATCCTCTTGTCTCAGTCTCTAAAATGATGGGATTACAGGAATGGGCTTCCAAATCTGGCTTCTCCTGACTCCATGTGAAGTTACAGCATGTGAAGTGCGCCTCAGAAAACATGGGAACAGCAAAAAAAGGGCAAAAGACAATTTGTGAATTTATTTGCTGATTTTAGAGAATTTGGTAACTTTGCGCTCTCTCTCTCTCTCTCTCTCTCTCTCTCTCTCTGTCTGTCTCCAATTGTGGCTAGATTTCACACAGGTGTCGTGTTATAGACATATTTAATCATCTCTTTTTAAAGAGTTGGCTGTTTTCACAAGAGGTTTGTTTATCTAAAGTCTTTAATGAATACAAACAGAATTGATTGTTCAATTTCTGTCTCTATCCCCGTGTGTGTGTGTGTGTCTGTGTGTATGTGGACACGCATATGTGACAGTGTATGTGAAGAGGGAAAGAGACAACTTTAAGTGTCTGTCCTTGCCTTATACCTTATTTTAGATATTGCTTTAGATAAGATCTCTTCTATCTTTTGCTGCTGCATACGCCAGGCTAGCTGGCCAGTGACCTTCAGGAGTCCCTGTGTCTTTTATCTGTTGGTAGGAGTGTTGAGATTAAGGACACTTGAGTGCTGTGACATCCAGTTTTTATGTGGGTTTTAGGGATTCGAACTCAGGTCCTAATACTTTGCCTGCAAGCTCTTTCGCCCACTGAACCACCTCCCCAGTTCCCAAAGTCTGTATTTTATAATAAATAAATCAATATGTACTTTTCAAGTAAAGATAAAAATAATAACATTGGCACACAGTACATTTTAGTTTGTAAAGTGACTTCATTATAATCATGTTGGTTCTTTTCTTAGCTGATCCCTTTAGATTATACATACAAATATAACCAGTGTTGGAAAAAAAAACAGATTGAGGATAAAGAAGTTGGATATAAATTCCACAGAGTGATTCATTGGTTATGTGAACTGAGGGAGAAGGGCTTTATTTATTGATTTCTAGTTTTTTTTTTTTCAAGGAAAAAGGCAGCAGGAGGAATCTGGAGGTTATGAAGAAAGATATAACCAAAGAAAACCAAATTCCAATGGAAGGATGAGGTGGAAGGTGTGGATTAATTGGATAGTGGAAAATTGTGGGATTTTTTTTTTGCCCAGGATGGACACTTGATGAAAATAGCTTTGCCTGACTTTTACGCCAGATTGTGTTCAGTATGTATTGGTATATATATATGCGGAAACAAGAAGGAACTGGAGAAGTTTGTTTCAGCTCTCATTTGATGTTTGTCTGAAAGGTTCAGAGATGCAGTCTTCCTTGTAGTTTATGCATGATCTGTAAGGACCCTTCTTGATGAGCGAGGTGATTTATGTTCCTGGATCACTATAAAAGAAAAGAGAACTTGCCTTTTAGTTCTGTTTGATAGGTCTTAAGAAATTTTCCTGGCTTGGCCTGTATTCTTAGGTTGAACCAGCTTTACAAAGTAAATACCATAGGAAAGAAGATGCATGAACTGTATTATGGAAGAGCCATGTACTTGGTCTTAGTTCAACTGAAGATACAGTTTCATCTGAAATGAGGTCAGAAACTGGGTTTGCATATAGAACTCTTTGAGAAGACTTTGCATATGTATCTTATTTGATGTGTAGGAGTATTTTGCCTGCATGTATTATGTATGTGCACTGTAGACTTGCTTGATGCCTGAGACAACATCAGATCCCCTGGAATTGGAGTGAGAGATGGTTGTGGGCCTCCATGTGGATGCTGGGAACTGAACTCAGGTACCGTGCAAGAACAACAAGTGCTTTTATTGGCTTAGACATCTCTTTAGCCCATGCAGAACCCATTTGATGGAAACGGTGATAGATGGATTTCTTTGATAAACAAGCAAGGAAGGCTTTGAACAGTAGATTGTGGACCTGGAAGGATGAAACATTGCTTACTGAAGGTTGTGGGTTGTGATATCATCCATGCAATGGACCGCTGTTGTCAGCTAATGGGATAGTTACTAATATTAAGCTCCCCCTATCTCATTCTCCCCCCCAAAGTTCTTCTTCCCTAGGGCCATTGCTTTCTCGACTCCTCTGTTTGTTACAATATGCTGAAAATAAAAACCGTCACTGGTTTTCGTATATAACATACACAGGTCAGAACTTTGCTATATCATTTGTTAGTTGGTAAATAAGAAAAAAAAACTTACCTAATTTGTCCTTGGTTTTATTTTCCTCTTCATTATCCTCTTCATTTAATCTTACATCTTCTGTTGTTGTCATAAGTTACTGAATTAACACTAAACATTGTAGAGCCAGTTACTCCGTGTCTGATGCATAATAGCCACTTAATCAAAATTAGCTTTCTCCTCCGAACATCCCCCACACCTGCAAACATCGGAACCTTTAAACATCCAGACCTCCAAGCATCCCCCATACCAGAGAGTATAACTTTCTGGGTCAGAGTGCTGCTCCAAAGTCTGCACAGAGAATTTTGGATTAAACTTTCCCGATGCTTGCTTGCTACTGCAATCTTGGGCACCCATGGTTACGACAGTGTGAACCATCCTGTGAGTACAGCTTCCTGGTGTTATAGGAATCTTTTAGTTGTGCTTAATAGACTTTGATCCAATTCCCTGATATGATATCTGTGGGCCCACACCTACATCCTCTCGTGTGTGTGGGCTTTACTCAGGAGATCTCCAGGACAGCTTCGGCTGGGCTCTCTCTCCTTCCATTCCTCACATTCTATTTACCAGGAGGAATGACTTTGAAAGTTCCCAAGAACTCGTTATTATTATACTTTCGATGGTCTTATATGTGAACAATAAGCCCCTTGGCCCAGTCAGATTCTTATTGAAATGTTTATGAAATAGTCTCTGTGATAGGCTGAGCAGGTGACTAAGGATATGTATGTCCAGTTCCTGGGAACCGAATGTTGCCTTATATGTCAGAAAGACTTTGTAAATACTATTCGTTAAAGATTTTTGAGACAAATAAAATTTTGTATTAAATGGTTTGGCTCTATCTACAGTCAGTACTAGAAGTTGCCCTGAATTGTTGGCCTTGAAGACCAGGGAAGGGACCACAAATCAGAGATAGCAATTGATGCTGGCATGCTTTAGGACTGGAACAGAGGTGGGCAGGGATGGAGTTTTCACGGGAGCCTATAGAAGAAGCAATCTTCCTGATGCCTAGATATCAGCTGAGTGAAACAGTGTATTAATTCTGGCCTCCAGAACTGTAAACAATTAAGTTGTATTAGTAAGTTTCTAATCACTATGAGTGCCGTGAAAACCAATAGAAAACCCAGAGGGGGTCTGTTCAGGAATCACATTCGCCTTAGCACTTAATGGGGAGCTCAAGAGAACACCCTCCTTCAGTCCTTTGTCATGCTCTCTTCATGGCCACTGTCATCCAAGTGAGACCTCTGTACATATCTCCTGTCCTTGCCAGTCACTTGTCAAGCAGCGTTGGTATGAAGCCATCTAGATACCAAGGCTGCTGCTGACAAATTTCAGATCTCTTTTATGAGTCCCACTCGGTCCAGTCTAGCTTGTAAGGCCTAGTTCATGAGGGAGGCAGCTTTTCCAATCGTGGCAGCTGCAAAAATCTCGGCGCTGACAGGTTCAGACCCCCGCGCTAACCTCCGCATCACTTCCCAGAAGTGATGAGTGACAGGCTGCCTCTGCGAGCGCCGGTTCTGCTCCTTG
>NC_022024.1:31512295-31516329 GCF_000317375.1 Microtus ochrogaster | reverse complement strand
GTGGGTCCCCTTTTGAAGGCATTCCCACACACGCACAGTGTTCTGAGTCAGGCTGATAGAGCAGCGAAACAAAAAAGAGCTGTCTTCTTTGCTAACAATACAGAGATGGCAAAGCAAGAAGGTCTGTGGGGCTGAGGAGGGGAGCCAGGTGGCCTGCGCTGCCTGGTCATTGTGCCTCTTTCCCCGGTTCCTCGAATGCTCATCCCTGCAGCCTTTTCCATCTGGACCATAACGTAGGCCCTGGATGCTTCACCACCCACAGAGGACTTTTCTAGATTAAAAGAAAAGGAAATTTCCTTCCCATTTACCCAGAAACTAGAGTTTGTTAAATATTTACTGTGTTAGAATTATCATGTATACTTTTGGAAGAGTTTTAAAAAATCTTGATTTTTTTCTTTTACTTTCCATTATTAAATAGAACACACCCATTCTGCATTATACCTTATGATTTTATGAAATATGAAATGACTATGACTTTATCTTGTGGGTTACATTTGATTGGCACTGCTAACAATAGTAACAATGTTTAAATTCTTTAGGATTTTAGAGCGACTTTGATGACTTCTAGGTGGTGTAGCCAGAATGAAGCCATCTGAGGATCTGAGGTTGAGGTGCTGATGATGGTATACATTGGCTTCAGCTGAGGGGATTTGATGCCAACGGACTCAGAGTTGAACTTTAATAGTTAGGCTTCGTACCTCTGTGTCAAACAGAAAGCAGCAATCTTTAACAGTACTCAAGAGCTGCTGAGAGACTTAACTAATGGTTCCTTCTAATTTACAAATTGTGTGACATAAACACAGTTCACTTCCTCTTTGTTTTGCTGGTCACAAATCTAGACTTGCCTTGAGTCCTTTCATCGGGGGGATGGGGTGACATCTGTAACTTGACTTGAATCCAGTCCCAAACTCCTGTAGACAGGGTTCTGTTACTTGTGGGACTATCTCTGTTATCTGGGAGACTCTGCCTCTTCCCAACTGCCCTCAGTTCCTTGAATCATGAGTCTCAATTCCGAGACTTTCTTCAGACCTCTTCTATAGCAGCCAGAGAAGAAGAAAATCAACAAAGACTGTCTATTAGTGAGGTTTAAGTACAGACCTTATGCATCGTGATCTTGGATTTGCCATCCATCAAGTTTGACAAATTGGGTTACTTAGAAGAATGAACCAGTCCCTGCCTACACTCTGGGGAAAGATTACACAGGGCATAAATACAAGATGATAAGAATAATGGGGAGCAGGGATCATCTAAGACCTGCTCATAGAGTCTCATAGAGTCCTAACCCAGGAGCAAGTCAAAAGGAATTACTATGACCCCTGTCCCGTTTTAAAAGCTAACTGGAGTAGTTATGTTAAGAATTGATACCTTAAAGTTAGGTCAATATAACACCACTCGAAGAGAAATAACATTGTGAACTATGCCCAGCAGGTGGTAGGAACTCAGTAATTGGTATAGGGTCTATGCTATATTTTGAGATTTCTTTATGCATAAAGACCTTTAACTAAAATTGCTTTCTTCCTCACAATAGCTCTGTGAGGGGGTGAAGGCAGGCATCCTCATGTTAGAGAGGCAGATCTCAGCCAGGAAACAAGTCCCTGTGAGACCTGGGATGCACAGCGGGTGACTTCCTGCCATGAATTTTCTCATATAGTTTTTGAAGGCAGTGGGTTGAATAGACCCAAGTCAGGTGGGATTTCTTAGGCCCTTTCTGCCATGTTCATCATCATTAGAATTCTTTTTGTCTATTATCTTGGCTAAAACTGTTGTTTTAGAGGATTTTCTTTAAAGTATTACATACTTCTGTCATACTAATATTTTAATAATTAGTTCCTTGGTGTCTTATTTTCCCTAATCATTTTCGTTTCCTTTTTTCTTATCATCAGGCATTTATCTTTATGCTTTCAAACAGTTTCCTTCCTTCTTAGTTTTTCAGCTTAAGATACTATCTCTTGAAATTCCATATGGAGGACCAGATTTGCCCCATTAGCAGCCTAAGTAACCGTGCATTGGCTCCCCTCACTGTCCCTGTAGTCCATTCTTTTCATAGTTTGGTTTAGATCAGTGTTCTGTGTTTGCTTGTGTTTGTTGACCCATATAATATTACTATATACAAAGTTCTGATGCCTCTTCCACTCCATCACCATGGTTTTGTTTGTTTTCTCTAGAGTTTAAAGCGTCTCTTCTTTTTCACTGTGACTGGTTCTTCTCTGTGTGAAAACAATTCCCTTTGTCAACATATTCATTTCCATCTAATCTATGAACTTCATACCTGAGGGATCTTATCTGGGCCTTTCTATTTTTCAGAGTTTAACCAGTTTATCACTCCTCTTTTATATGCGATCCTGCTTTCTGTATCTCACGCCTTCTCTTGTTTCGTGCTATGCCTATCCTGATAAATTATAAAATAATTATCTTCTACTTCTGTCCTTGGTTGACAGTTAGGCTGGGTGTGAAGTTGTAGATTTGAAGATAAATTCCCTCAAGGAAAGTAAAGCCGGCTGCATGTTATCTTCTGAGTATCACTACCATGGTGAACTTCATACTAATTTATTTAGAATTTTGTGTTTGAACTTGCCATGTCTTGGGAATCTTTCTTTCAACCACCTAGTGAGAAATTACCAAGGCTAAATTCCTAGGCCTTACAGAAAGAGGGCCTGACCATGTTGGTGGATGTCATCATACAGGAAAGACAATGATGTTGGTGGATGTCGTCATACAGGAAAGACAATGATGTTGGTGGATGTCGTCATACAGGAAACACAATGATGTTGGTGGATGTTTGTCATACATTATGCCTTTGCCTTCATACCACCTGTTCTCAGTACATCACTCCGCTCTAAACTACCGGGGACTAACTCACCTTTGTATGAATTAATCCTCAAGTGACTAAGGAAGGGGTAGTCATCAGGGCAGTGAGTCTAGAAATGCATGGGACCCTGACTGCTTACTAAATGCTTTCAAACAGTTCATGTTTTCATCTTGTCATGCTTCTAGCTACTGTGGAGTTCTCTCATCTTCTACTTATATGAAGTTGGTATTGTCAGTTTTTCCCATGGCCCTCTTTTACTCAGTTCTCAAGTCTGCCCAGTCATTTGTCACATGTGGCTCTGAGAACTGTTTGTTACTTTAGCTGTCCTTTGAGTTGTGCCTGCCTGTGTGTGTGTCCTGTCTGCACAAATACATTTCTACAGTTTCATTGGCATTTGAAGCAGAAACAAAGAAGATATGCATATATTCAGTCTGCTGTATTTTTCCTAGGAAGTCCTAGGACTTTTTTATACTTTGAAAAAATATCAGATGCTCTCAATTGTCTAGAAGTTTAGTAGATTTACAAGATAATGTCTAAGACCCTACTTTATTACCTGGGCAGAGAATGCCAGTTCTAGTCTAGAGAGCTGTTCCTGATGAGAGGAGACAAAGCTGGAGTAATGTACTTTTACTTTTTAACTAGATAGTTTCCATTCTATCTATCTATCTATCTATCTATCTATCTATCTATCTATCTATCTATCTATCTATCATCTACCTTTTTATCTTCTGTGATCTCTTTTTATCCATGTATCTATCTATATCATCTATCAATGATATATATCTATATCTATATATCATCTATTATACCATCTATCTAGTCTATCATCTATCTGTATCTATCATCTAATCTATTTATCTATCCTCTGCATCTATCCATCTAACCTATTTATCTATCAATAATCTATCCTGTTTTGTGTATGTATGTACCACTGCATCAAGGAAATGAGTCTAGATATATTTACCCTGGAAATATTCGTGCCATCCTGTTTTTGCTGTAGCTAATTTCTTTTTTTTTTTAATTTTATTGAGACAGAGTTTTGTTCTGTTTCCAAGGCTGGCCTCCGACTCATAATCTCCTGCTTTACCCTCCCAGGTGCTGGGATTACAGGTGTGTAGTGTCCCAGCTGACATATCTAGTTCTCATTCTAATAAAACAGGTGCTGGGATTACAGGTGTGTAGGTCCCAGCTGGCATATCTAGTTCTCATTCTAATAAAACAGGTG
>NC_022024.1:31506609-31511650 GCF_000317375.1 Microtus ochrogaster | reverse complement strand
TAAATATTAATATAAATATGCCACATATAATGGCAGCTATGCAGAGACAGAAATAATAGATGTGTGATGCTGTTTGTTCAAAACAACATTAAAATATTTCCATTTGGATTTATTATTCAATTTATCAAAGTTTTGATTTTTTTTTTAATTTTCCAAGCTACAATGTTTATTTAAACTATACCAGATATTGCCTTTTGAGATTTAGACTAAGAACAAGCGTAAACAGTCCCAGGATTGTCATGAGTACTTGGAACAAAAAGACATGCCTGATGCCAGACTGATCTTATGATATAGCAGGGAGATATTTATAGAGAAAGTGTTATAAGACAGAATTATGGAAAATATAGCTGGAGGATAAAGAACAAAACAGCAAATGATTAAATCTTCCAGAAGAGCTTTACGATTTAAAGGAAGAGGGGGCTATAGTGCTTGAACAGCATAGAGGTTCAGGAGTTTGCTACGGAAAGTCATGAGTCACGGAACAGCACAGTGTTTCAAGAAGACTGGAGCACAAAGAGGAGATTGCCCACACGGTAGATGCCAAGCACAATGCAGAAAACTTCTGAGGCTAGCGGTAGAAATTAGCTAGTTAATTCAACTTCTTTTTAAAGCTGTTTCAGCACCCAGAACACATTGGAGATGATGCTGTATTTCTTGTCAAAATTAACCAATCAGTTAATCAATTGTAACCTCACAGATCAATGACTCTTCTAGGTTTTTTTCTGTTTTTTTTTTTTTTTATAACATACCACTCTACAGCATCCTTGGTCAGCAAATTAAAACGACTTTGTGCTACCAGCTCACTTTGTAACTTAAAACAACCACTGATTTAATGACTTAAAGGCCATCATTGGCCATTTGTCCATCTAGATGGGGGCCCAGTAAAGTGGTTCTGGCTAATCTTGACTGGTCTTGTTTATCTGAGGGCACCTAATGAACGGGTGCTTCATGGCAGCTGATAGATCATTTATGACCACCTCTTAGCTGCAGGGATGCTTACCGTTACTTTCAAAAGTCGTACACTATTTTAGCAAGTCACCTGGATTGTTTCCTAATGTAGCCTCAGTTCTTAAGACACTGAAGACATGCATGTATGTTTGAAACATCCAAGAAACATAGACTTGGAGCCTGGCCCTCAATCCCAGCACTCAGGAGGCAGAGGCAGGTGGATCTTTGTGAGTTCGAGGCCAACCTGTTCTACAAGACCTAGTTCCAGGACTGGCTACAGAGCAACAGCGAAACCCTGCCTCAAAAAAACAAAGGTGTGTGTGTGGGGGGGAGGGGGGGAGAAACAGCTTTGGAAACAACACAGGCTTGACTTTTACTTCAATTAGTATCACAAAAGTAACCAGTGTCAAGGGTAGAGAAACAAACTCTATGTATTGATAGGAGTGGCCTCAAAGAACTAACATCAACTTGATCTACCACTTCCCAGTTAGTAGACAGCCGTTGTCTGTGTAGTCACAGGGACTCCCCAGTACCCTCCTTCTCACTCTCTTGTAGATGAAAATATCAATCCTATACTTGACTTGGGGTGACCAACTTCCTGCTTGTCCTGTTTTATCTGGGTTTCAGCACGATAAGAATCCTGCATTCCAAGAAACTCCTTAATGCCAGGAACACCAGGATGGTTGGTCACATGCCTTCTCAAAGGGAGACTGTTTCAGACTCATCCAATTCAAATCCTATCAGTCAGACATATTTCAAAATGGAAATGTCGAGGGCACATTGATTTTAATGACTGAAAACGTCAGGATGTTTGGGTTTGCGACCATGTTAAGCTACATATGTGCAATCAGAATCAAGTCTTGACTGCAGCGTAGCCATGGTATCATTTTTACTGATTGCTTATTGCCTATTGTTTAAAATTGCCCTGGGTTCCAGTTTATGATGAAACTTGATTGAGCTTGGTTTTCTCTTTATGGTCACATTTTTGTCTCCTGTTTCCTCCAAGTGTTCTCACAGGTTTCTGGAAGTGAAGTCATGACCAGTGGATTCCAGAGCCTGGAAGAGGCAAGTGTATCAGGAATCCAGTTAAGCTCTCTATCCCAGTTAATGCAGTGACAGAATTCAACTTTAAGGTGGTATTTCTTGGGACTCAGGCCGTGGGACTCAGGTCATGCACCCATCCATGTTCCCTTTTGTAGGAGACAGTCATAATAATAGCATTTGCCTCATCAATACCCCTCTTTCGTAAGATGTTCCTCTTGAAGACGCTAGCACACAAAAGTCTAACACCGTTAAAGTGTTTTCATAGTTTTAAAGTTACCTTTTGTAAAAACTTTAAAAATGCATCAAGTGAGTTATTTAGTCAGCAGACCTAACCATCTAAGCTCCGAACAGTTTGATTGTATCCGTCATACTTATATAAAAAGCCTGGGAAAAGAAGAAGTTTTTAGCTACATTTTAAGGCAGCTGGCTTTATAAGCCATATGTGAAGGGTGTTCCCAGGGTCAGAATAATCGGATGCAGGGAAAGCAAGCAGCTTGCCTTTAAAACTTGCTTGGAGGGAAAGGTTTCACTGAACTTAGCCTTCAGGTTGCGTTTATCAGTGCTAGCACCTGTGCACAGAAATGAGCATCGAGTGACTTTATCAAGATGATTGCATTTTGTTTTCTGTGTTTCCGTGACTTGATGAGTCTACATTCTTGCCTCCAAAGTATAAGTTTTAATTATTTTGCATCTTTTTAACAAGGAAAGGGATTTGGCAAGAACTTGCTCAGTATTTAAAACCGCAGCGTTCGAAGGCTCTGTCCTTCAACACTTGTCAAGGACGTTGTCTTTATTCCGTCCACGTTTATTGTGCAGCCATTGTGTGTTGTCATCATCGAGTCTTTCTTAAGGGCATTGTTAGATTAGCAGCTAAGGTGGTGAGAATTATATTTTCTCACTTTCCAGGACTTTTTTTTTTGCTTGAAAAAGGAAGAATCAAAGAGACAGAGCTGAAAAAAAAAAACAGGCAATACAGAAATTCCTGAATACAGAGATTAAAGAAATAATGAAAGTATTCACCAAAATAATCGCTTGTTAGTAAGGTCAATTCATTGATAGGGTAGTTTAGTAAGAAAGGAAGGAAGGAATTCATTGATAGGGTAGTTTAGTAAGGAAGGAAGGAAGGAAGGAAGGAAGGAAGGAAAGAAGGAAGGAAGGAATTCATTGATAGGGTAGTTTAGTAAGGAAGGAAGGAAGGAAGGAAGGAAGGAAGGAAGGAAAGGACCTTTTCTGTTAATGAGTGGAAAATGCATAGAAGGGAATAGAATTTGAGGAGTGTGTGCTTGTTTGCGGTGTGCCTGCCCAAGCACATGTGTGTTCATGGTGAAGTGGGGTGGGAGCCCATTGATGTGTTCACAGCTGTAGTTTGACGTGGGAAACTTGCACATGTACCATCTGTGTCATGAGATGAATTTGATTTTGGTTTTGTTGTTGTTGTTTTTCTGACCCTTTTTGGGAGGGTGCTGCAGCTAGGATTAGGCCAAAGGTCTCATGCCTGCTAGACATGCACTGTCACTGAGCAACAGCCCTTCGATCCTGATGAAGTCAGGATGAACATACAGGGACTTAATGAAATCTCAATAACGAACAGATCTGCTTGACGAGGTATAAAGGATAGTAAGAGGTCAAGGGTGTGGGGAGGGAGACCCAGACTTGGAAGACAGCCTAGCAAGTTTGCTGAAACACCCCCTCCCCCAAGCAGAGCATGTCTGTCGGGGAGCTAGCAAGTAGAAGGGAGCCATCATAACTCCTTTGAAGTAGAGATTGGTGAGGGGTTTATTATATTCCAGAAGAGGTCGCATTTAACTGACACTTGATGCATGAGTCAGCACCACACAGATTAGAAGTGGTGAAAAGGAAGTTATCTCATCTGCAGGTGGCAGAGTGTTAGCTTCATAAGCTGGGGCTTCAATACTCAGAAGAGCAACTTGGTGCCGCAAGGGAGTCTTGCAGTGGAGACAATAGTAGGCATTAGTACAGTAACAAAACCCCAAAGGAGATGCAAAACCCATATATTGATTCCCATGGTTCCTTTATTATACTTACAAGGCTCATTACCTTCATCTATCAATCCACATTTTTATTTCTTTGCTCTCAGAGTGAGCACCATGATACCCAAAAGTATCAACTACCCATCTGACCAAGGCTGATGGTGAGTGTGTATGTTGGCATGTGTGTATACGCACTTAAGTTCTTGTGCCATCAACACAAATCTACCTGATGAAGTTCAAGGTTCATTTTCAATTATTTTTGTCCTCAAATACTGCCACTGATAATGGGAGTATTGCAGAATTCCAAAGGTATATGGATTAATTTATTTTAAGTTTTTTATGTTTATCATGCATTTGATATATAACTTGTTTATATCTGAATCTGGAGATTCAGTGCTAACATCCAGGGATGTGAGATTTGTCTTTCTGGGTCTGTGTTCCCCGACCTAGAATTATTATTTCCAGTTCTATCCATTTGCATGTAAATCCCATACTATCAATTTTTCTTTTTTTTAAATTTATTTAATTTTTTTATTTTATGTGCATTGGTGTGAGGGTATTAGATCCCTTGGAACTAGAGTTACAGACAGGTGTGCTCTGCCATATGGTTCTTGGGAACTGAATCAGGGTCCTCTGGAAGAACAGTCAGGGCTCTGAATCACTGAGCCATCTCTCCAGTCCCCTCAATTTTTCTTAATAACTGAATAATAATTTATTATGTAGATATACCACATTTTTATCAACCATTTCTCAGCTGATAGACAGTTTTCTTCTATTGCAAAATGTCACATACAGTGAAAGTCATATAGAATGTATCTTTTAGGTCACCTCTTAAAGTAGTATCCAGCATGCATAGGTATTTTGATGTTTTTCGTGGTTTGATGTTTCATTTCATTTTAGTGCTGAATAATTTTCCACTTTTGAATAGGTAGTTTTCATTTCAGTGACTGAAAGTTATTACATGAACCCACGAGAGTCTGTTAAAGGGGCTCAAAAATTTATTTAGGTATAAAATGGGGATAAACATTTACTGGTATAGAACAGATTAGTCGCTGCTA
>NC_022024.1:31504065-31506448 GCF_000317375.1 Microtus ochrogaster | reverse complement strand
CCCAACAGTCATTGGCTGCATTGGCTGAACGGATCGAAATCCCACAGAGGAAAGACATTCTGACTCTGTTGCACTCTGCATAGCTGTGACTAGAGTGGCTATAGACACTCAGGGGAAGGCTTTTCTGTTGATTTTTTTCAGCTCATTTATATGATTAATTAAGTTTAGGGTTAAACAATTCACAGACAGTCTTATAAGAAGTAGGAGATCCCAAGTTTCCTGTACCAATTTCCCCCCTTCGAACGTGAATGAGTTACTTTCGCTCTACTCTGGCATGTGGTGGTATCACAGTTTTGTATTTTAGCTTCTCTGATTGATAGGGATTTGTACATCAATGCTGTTTTAATTTGAAATTCTCTAATAATACATGATATTAGTATTTTTTTACGTGATTTGCCACCACTACATCATTGATGAACTATCACTTTAGATTCTTTGTCTATTTTGACAACTGAGTTTTGGTTTTTCTTATTTTACTCCCGTGCCAGGGATGGAACCTAGGACCTCAAACATGAGGGGCCAGTACACTATGGTTGAGCTGCCTATGTTCCTCTGTCAAAACCCATGCTGATGTGTAGGGCTATTTCTGGGCTCTGTTTCGCTCTGTTGATTGATGGATATGTGCTGCAACAATTGCCCACATTTTTGTGACAATACTATCAACAAACCTGTTTATATGTATTTATAAGTTAATTGTTAATAAACATTTAAACAAAAATTATAAAATTAGGACATAAATAAGAATTTTCTATAATTGTTCACTGTATATTTTGATATCAGTGTTATTGTGAAAATGTTAAGAAATTAGAACATTAAAAGGTTTATCAAGTATGAAAGTCACGGTAAGAAAATGTTCATTGATCGTTAAGAAATTTAAAAATACAGTTGATGTAGCCTAAGTTCACAGTGCTTTCACAATAATGGTACCCACTGACTCACCCAGAGCAGCCTGCATTCCTGCAAGCTCCACTCACGGTAAGTGCCCTGGACTGGCACACGTACTGTTCTCATCTTTTATGATACATTTTTCTACATCTAAGTAGGTTGAGCTGCATTAATAGTTACACTTAAGTCACATGTACCTGTAGTACTTGGTACAGCGGCATGATGTGCAGGTTTGTAGCGTGGAGCAATCTTAGGTGTGTCATAGGCAATGCCACCTAGGTTTGTGCATGAAGCTCCTGTGCTATCTGCAGTGATGAAGTTGTCCTGCGATACATTTTTAGGAATACATTCTTGTTTTGAGGTGACATTGACTGTATCTGTCAGTTCTGTTATTAGAATATTGTTTAATTATATAGTATTTTGATTAATTCACTTTCTAAACCATCTTGAAGCTAAGAAGACCCAACAAGGACTCTTCTGTTTTCTCACTTAACACATATCATGGAAATGGTGCGATATCACTGCACAGAGATCTTCATAATGAAGTTTGAATTTTTTGTGAGTTTATTATGTTATGAACAATGGACCACATACTCATTAACTGATAAATTATGAAAGGCAGAGCACGTGCTTAGCATGTTCAAGGTATAAAACTGATGAAACTGCCTTCAAGTGCTTATCTTCTTGAATCCAAGTAGACTCTTTTCAAGGTCACAAGTCATTGTTTAAGTTTAGTTGTATTTGTTTCATCACAAGTTGGGGTCTCCTGTGTCCTCACTTTGTGTGTGTGCCTCAAGAAGCGTTCTGTTTGCATTTATATCTCAGATGGTCTCAATAACAATCATTGTCTTATGTTACGCTTTTTATCTTCTTTCTGGTGCTGGAATTGTTTCCAGGGCATCAAACTTGCCAACATCCCCAACATGCTTCTTCACATAATGTCTGAGAAGTGTATTCTGTACCACTGTTTTATTAGTTATACCCAATAATGGCTAGCTGCATAGTTCTTTATTTGGAAGAAATAACTACCTCTTTATAGAAGGAAGTATTAAGTAGAAAAAAAGACTGATTTTTAAAAGCATCTGATTTTGAGTATTTACCAATTGTATGGCGTAAAGGCCCAACCCCTATTGCCTTGTTAGAGTCACCTTCAAGGTATTTAACTATTTAAAGTAAAAATTGTTACAGTATATTATGTAGTCTATAGCACAGGTAGAATTTTATATAGTCACGGTATAAAAGTGACTGGAGCCAATGAAAGTAAACCACTGTTAGCTTTTCATATTATGTGCCACGTAGTTAAAATGTGTACTCTGTGATGACCCCATCACTTCTATAAGTATTATTTTTCATAATATTTAAAGGGTATCTTCATAGATAATAGGATTCTTTGTTATCGTTCTTTTTTCTGATATAAGCTTATTTATTTATTAAAGATTTCTGCCTCCTCCCCGCCACCGCCTCCCATTTCCCTCCCCCTCCCCCAATCAATTCCCCC
>NC_022024.1:31472596-31503965 GCF_000317375.1 Microtus ochrogaster | reverse complement strand
AAATGTGTACTCTGTGATGACCCCATCACTTCTATAAGTATTATTTTTCATAATATTTAAAGGGTATCTTCATAGATAATAGGATTCTTTGTTATTGTTCGTTTTTCTGATATAAGATTATTTATTTATTAAAGATTTCTGCCTCCTCCCCGCCATCGCCTCCCATTTCCCTCCCCCTCCCCCAATCAATTCCTCCCCCCTCATCAGCCCGAAGAGCAGTCAGGGTTCCCTGCCCTGTGGGAAATCCAAAGACCTTCACCTCCCCCTTTTCTTCCATTATCTGTGATAGCTGGAGCACTGTCTTTTAGCTTCCAGTGTCACAGTTGAGAAGCTTGTTGCTAACTTGGTTCCTGTGTACCTGCCTCCCTGCAGCTCATGTCTAGAAAATGTCTGGTTTAACCTCAGATTTCAAAAAAAAAAAAATTAACACGTTTTCTCAATGCACTTCCTAAACTCAGTTCTTTTTAAAATCATGCAAGCCCTTTCAATTTGAGCAAAAATGAAGAATATGAAAGTGTTCCTTGATTACGTCTTTGGCTGTCACATCTTCCTTTGTTCTATTGTAGTCTTAACTAGCTTAAAAATGGGCCAACTCTGAACTGGAGGCCTACTAGGGTTGCTAGTTCCTTCCTTCCTTTCTGATTCTCCAAGTTGCTTTTCCCTGTTTTCTAAAACCCTAAATTGCATCTTTTCCATTGACTTTTTCTTAGCTGAATTTTAAAAGTCAAGTATACTTTATTTTAGTTCTAGACGTTGTATTTAAATATTTTAATTTTATGTCACAGTATATTTTTCTTCAGTATGCTTCATTATTTTTACTTCTGCTACCGTTGTCGACCGAGCCACCTTCCTTTCAGCTTTCACCACCTTAAGTGAATTGTTGGTCTTTTCTTGCCTGTTCGTTATCATTGGCATGGGCTCCTCCGATCCGGATGTTTAGCTTTTATGTAAATCTCTTGGGAAGTAGTAATATAAGACAAAAAGGTAAGTAGAAATCAGGGTTTGCCACCAGAGTACTTTATATGGAATATGAATCCCCTATAAAAGCTTTCTTTTGACAAGAGTTGCCTTAGCCAGGATGCTTCTTCACATCAACAGAACAGTCTCGAAGACACCAGTAAATGCCAGGGAAGAGCAATAGTCCCTTGTTTCAGGATGTGAGATCTCAGATGCCAGGTTCTTCTTCAGCTGGCATGGTTAGACTGTGGTTCTTTTCAAGGTCAGCCCACAGACATTTAGGAAGAGGTGGGAGGAGGAAGCAGGGATGGCGTGTAGCATAGTCACTGTCTTAATTCTTAGCATCAGCAAACTCCTTTCTCTCTTAGTCTCCCTGTCAAGGAGTATCATGGAAAACCTAGCATACTATATCAGCTACTTCCTTTTTCTTCTTCTGAAGCATGGCCTTTTTTTGCCAAGATTGACTTAGTTTGAGTGGAAAACGTCTAAATGAACTTTCCTCTGATGGATGTAATTTTAAAACTTGGAAATTTAATTTAGAAGAATATAAGCAGCGAGAGATCTGGCTCGGTCATTTTGATCCCTGGTAGGAGTTATCTGCAATTCCACAGCCGTCGCGCCAGCAGCTGGGATGTCAGTTGGAAGTTCCAGCGGTCTCAGGGGAGGCTCTCATTCAACAATGTATGGAAGACTTTCAGAAATTATTTTCAGCTGGTGTAGTTTTAAATATAGCCATCACTCTATATTTAAATGCCTCTCCCCCTGTCCTGGCCAAAAATCCTTCTCAGTTTCTGTATTATCTAGAGTGTATTATTTGGTACTTGCAAGAGCAGCGTTAAGAATAAAAACCCAAAGATCTGAGAGTAACGGATGTTGTATCAGTTTGATGATGATGCCCGGGTCCCATGGTCACACCTCTTAGGAGGGACTAGGCATGGGCTGAGTCATGGCAGAGGTAAGAGAGAAAAATGAATTTTGGGTCAAAATGTGCTTAGAAGCGAACTAAAGGTTCACTTTTTAAAAGCCCTTTTGACTATTTTAGAAACTTAAAGAATCTCTTAAACTATTTTTTATAGATATCATTAACCCGAATTCATTTCATTTTTTTTATTTTAAACTCTTATGCAGTAAAGTCTATAGATAACTTTTTTTGCATTACATTTACTGTTATTTTGGCCAGAAACTTCTTTAAAAGAAATTGCTTATTTTTTCCCCTGATAAACACTGATCATAAGGAGAATTTTAAAGATGCTATTTTTTTCCCAGTCACGTAAGCTTATGGCTAACGACAGTTTATTGGGCAATCTCTCATTCTTTGGGGAATTTTTTTTTTGATGCTTTCTCTCATGTCTTTATGTAGTGAAGATTATTCATAGGATTTTGGTAATATTAAAGTGCTATTTAATAGCAATTGAACCATTACTGTTTCTTCTATTACTTTTCTCACAAGCGGAATAATGTTTTTCCTTTCTTACTCTTTTTGGTTGGTGCACGAAATGGCTGTGTCACTTCATGCGTTTGTATCATTAGCTTTACTCGTATTTGCCACTCAGTGACATCCCGCACCTTCCCCCCTGCTCTCCCACTGAAGCCTTTTGTATTTCGTGTTTCCCCTTTTACAGTACTTGTCTTCTGGTTCACAGTTTTCCGTATTCCCTGAGACAGGGTCTCATGTAGTCTAGGCTCGAACTCATTCTGTAACGGAAGATGACCTTGAACTTCTGATCCTCCTGCCTCCACTTCTGTTGGTGCTGGAAGGACACGCGCCCACTCAATGCCCATTTTGTCCAGTGCTTGAGACTGAAGCCAAGGCTTTGCTCGCGCTACAGAAGCTCCCCACCCACTGAGGTGCATCCCAAGCTTTGCCGTAAAACTGAAAATGTTTGTTTTTACCCATCCTTGCTTTAGTGCGTTTCTAGTAGGTTGCCGTTCTCACCACATCCAGGTAGCATTGATTTATTTTTTTAGCCTTTGATTTTGAAGTATTTATCGTCTGAATGTCATCTGCGATGTGGTTTTAGCTCCTGATTCAAGTTCTCGCTTACAACTTAGAGAACCTGTAGCGGGTTTGATTATTATTGTAATGAACACAAATGCCTGGCTGAACTCAGAGCACCCTACCCCACTGGGCTACCTCTCCAGTTCTGAGAGCATCATTTCAATTCTTTTTATTCCAAAGAGAGAGAGAGAGAGAGAGAGAGAGAGAGAGAGAGAGAGAGAGAGAGAGAGAGAGAGAGAGGTATTTCTTTTCATATGTTAGTCTTGGCATGGAGTGGGAGTATTCAGTTTCCCTAATTTGGTCCCCAAAATGCTAGCTTAATTTTA
Organism: Microtus ochrogaster; assembly: GCF_000317375.1. Lineage (NCBI taxonomy): Eukaryota > Metazoa > Chordata > Mammalia > Rodentia > Cricetidae > Microtus > Microtus ochrogaster. The sequence goes on along the minus strand of NC_022024.1, from coordinate 31,500,683 downwards.
TGTAATATCTCTTTAGCTATTAGAATCTTTAAAAAAACACATTTGAATCTTTAAAAAAACACATTTAATCTGTTTGTCATCTTATCTCAACCTTGTGCCTTTGTTTTGACTCTAGACATTTCTTACCACCTCTTGCTTAGTGTAAAGTTTAGCATTATTGGTTAATTAGCTCCATCCGTAGATGGAGAGTAATTTATTATAAAGATGTAAAATAAGCTATAGAGGCCACCTATGACTAGTAAGAGTACCCTAGGAAGGATGGTTTTCGGAGACAGCCCTACTCCCCAGCGGTGGGATTCAGACCTGCTTGGAGAAGCCACTGCATGGTCTGCCTGCCTGAGCAGCCTTGTTGGGAGCCCGGATGCTCGGTGATCCTCAGCTTTGGCCTGTTTGAGGAGGTACTTAGACATCACCCACCAGTTGCTAGATGCAGGCTGCTCAAGAAAGGGCTTTGAGTTTTAAGCAAAATGATGTTCCAGGTGATGTGGCAGACTTAGCAGCATAGGGTCAGATCCATTTGAAATATTTGTCTGACCAGAGTTATATACACTTTAAGCGATTGTCTGATAATAGAACTACATAGCGGAGGAGCAGGAAATTTTCTCTCCTAAGAGATGAAATTGTTAACTATTAGAAAATCAAGGTAGGGATTGGGAAGCGAACCAACAGCAAATTCTGTTAAGTCACAAAGTGCTGCTATATTGGTCCTGGGTGCTTTTCACTTCTCAGCCAGATGACTTCCCAAGCATGTGTTGAATGCCTTGGGGAGGCAGGATATGGCTTAGGTATTCCAATGAAGATGTTTGAAGTTGGAACACGAACATTTTATTAAATTCTGGCATATGGTGAAAGTGCTGGACAGGCTGGAGGCCAGTGCTGTGGCTTTTAAACTTATCCTGGTGTTTCTGGAAGGCTCTTTCCCACTTTTATATTTTAAAATTCCAAGAAAGCCATGGGATTTAAAAACTGTCTGGCATTGTTAACCCGCTTACTGACTAAAGATTTGATTTTGGTGGGTGAAGAAATGTGATCAGTTGTTTCCTTTGGATAGTGTAAATTAAGAAAATATTTCAGTCAAGAAGCATTTATTGAATGCTTTTGAACTAGGAAACGTAAACGTAGAATTGGAGTACTTACTCTCTGCGTACCACACGCTGCTCCAGATGCTGTAACACAAACACGAGACAGAGCTCTTCCCCTCCCCAAATTTTAATCCCCACTTGGACTATTTCCTTGGAATCTCTCTGGCCAAAGTTGGACCTTGACATAAAGACCGATGTGTAAGTTTTGTTTCATAAGCTTACACCCAGGTCCCCTTCCTTTTTCCTAGGGTCCACACCACAATGCTCCCTTGATCAGTGGCGTAGCTGAAGATACTTTTGGATTAGAAAATTAAGGAAAATCTGTGTATGGAACACAAATATAAGCTAAGACCACGGAACTGGATGATTCCTAATAGAAACATACAACCTTTATTTTATTTTGCAATGTTTGCACATTAATATTCAAATTAATGTGTATCACGTTAGGAGCCTCATACATTCTTTATAATCATTCAACTTCGCTTCACTGGAAAACAAAAAAGCGGATATTTTATTAGACAAACAAGGGCAGCAAAATACCTTCTACAGAGATCGGATTTCTTAACTGACATCAAATGTATTCTGAAAGGCTCTTCCAATCTTCTTTTTGTGAATGAGTCATGGTATATTTAAATGTTTGAAAATATTATTTATCCCTGCTATTATTAATTTCCCAAGTAATGATCTAATCAAGTTGTGATCCACGTTCTAGTTGTGTTTATGCATTTATCTTTACATGAACACTGAACTCCGGATTAGCTCAGCCTGACTGTGTATGAGCTGGGAGAAATAAAAATTATAGCTACACGATTTCTTAAATTCCATAGTAATATGTTACTCCACTTTAGAAAAAAATTGACAACCATCCTTAATGTGTCATTTCTTCTAGCCAAAAATGCAGATTGTCGAAGTCACCCAAAAGTCTCAAATCGTTAGTGTGAACCATCTGTTTCACAGTTTGCAGGAGCTCTATGCCCTGAACCTTCCCTTGGCTGCATTAATATTAAAACAGACTGCTCAAAAATCTTCAACTTATTTTCTTACTATATCTGTTTGGTTTTATTATAGCCCGGAGTTGCCAGTTTCCTGCTGACCTCACAGATTTACTGTCTAACTTGTGTTCATGTACTTTTAGTGTAAAATATTTCAACTTTTATTCATTTGTTGAAGTTTAGTTAACATCTATATATTTCAACCGTATACTTTGTTGTTTTAAATTTTACTTTCATATAACTGAATAGCTATTGCCTCCCAAGAAGGAGAAAAATTATAAATATAATTATGAAAATGGCAAAGAATGCATTGTTATTGTAATAGTGTTTTGTAGTACAATTTTTATTGTAGGAATATTGAAAATCTTCATGTACCTCATTAAGCATGCCTGTTCTTTTCTGTTTTTCAGTACAATACATACATGTGCACATGTATTCATACATATTTATACATATGGTAACACCAAGGACATTTCTATACTACAGTTGTCTAAATGGAAGCAGAAAACAAGGAGAGCTAAGAGTTGTCCAGCAAAGAATATGTACATATTAATTTCCTAGAACTTCAGGCTACACAAATGATAGAAAGAATCATCCTTGTACTCATAAAGAAACACTTCATGTACCATCTGGCACATAGTTCAAAAGGATTCAGTCAGTTGACCTGACCACTCATTCTTAGGGAATTCAGAGAGCAAGTGGCCCCGGAAGGCTTTGCATGTAGCTCTGGAGCTCTCTGGTTTCTTTTCTAGTGGAGCACCACTACAGATAGAAATTGTGCCTTGACATGTGTTCAGTACCTTTAAGAATCTGCTGGACACTGGAGGCAGAGCCCTGAGATGGTCTTTCTGCCTTTCTCCTTCTTGCCTTCCTCTATAGATTTTGTCGGCACAGCCATCCCATTCTACTGCTGTGCGCAGTGATCCTCCAGCTTCCTTCCCATCCCGTTCTACTGCCGTGCACAGTGATCCTCCAGCTTCCTTCCCATCCCATTCTACTGCCGTGCACAGTGATCCTCCAGCTTCCTTCCCATCTTATTCTACTGCCGTGCGCAGTGATCCTCCAGCTTCCTTCTTATGCCATTCTACTGCTGTGCACAGTGATCATCCACCTTCCTTCTTATGCCATTCTACTGCCGTGCGCAGTGATCCTCCAGCTTCCTTCCCATCCCATTCTACTGCCGTGCGCAGTGATCCTCCAGCTTCCTTCTCATTCTCCTTTCCCTCTCTGCGTAGAACTCTGTCTCTGTAGCACAGATTCTGATTGGTCTTAGTAATAAACATCCAGAGTCAGATATTGAGGGTGAAAGCTGAAAGATCAGAGAAGCAGAGCAGGCAGCCACTACTTCTTTCCTCTACGAAATCCTCAGACTGAATGGATGATCCGGTCTCTACAAGTCCGCAGACAGAATGCCTGAGCTCCGGTCTCCTCCTGCCTTATATTCCTCTCTCGACCCAGCCATAACCCTTCCCATCTCCACCTCCCTAGTGCTAGGATTACAGAGGTGAGCCAACACTTTCTGTCTCTGTTTTCTTTTTTTTTTTTTTTAAGACCAATTCAATCTCACGTAGCCCAGGGTGCCCTTGAACTCACAGAGAGCCTTCTGCCTCTGTCTCCTGAATGCTGGGACTAAAAGTTGTGTGCTGCCAGTTAGTCGATGTCTAACTGGTGGGGCTAGCTCCACACTCTGATCTTCAGGCAAGCTTAATTTATTAAAGCGCAAACAAAATATCACCACATATCTCCTGAAGGATTGGTACTCAAATGCAAGAACATGGCGTTCTCCAGCACCTTGTTTTGTCTCTAATTAGTTTCAAATGGGTCTAGTTTTACTGTCTAGCTGTATGTGTGTGTCCTTCTACACTTCCAGTTCAGGGGTCCTGCTACGTTTCCTGTTTCTCTGTCTTCCATCCTTAGTTTTAACCTTGCAAACAGTAGCTTTGTAATTGAGTAATTACTGGACAGACACACAGCTAGAACCAGCAGCTGCATCTCTAACTGTGCTTCATTCCGAGAGCCAGGGATCTGCGGAGAAAGTGGATTGATGTCCTAAGATCTGCTTTCCATCTTGTCTCTAGCCAGCAGATTATCCAGAGAGGGGAAAGAGCTGTCAGTCATGCTCGGCCGGTCTTGTCTCTGAGACTCCTGGCGCTGGTGCCTTTCTCCTTGTCGTCTCTCTCAGTAGCAGGCAGAGGATTCACAAGCGATGCTGCCACCAAATCTTCTATTCATCATGGGTTTGGATTGCATCTAGATGAAATGTTGACACAGAACAAGCAAACCTTGAGCAGTGTGTGTGTAGAGTCCTTCCTGCAGAATGAGGTCTAGATGTGCCTTTATAATGTAGACTGTTTGTCCTTATCTGTTCTTGATCAATGAACAGTTAAGAAATGTAGAAGAATTTGTTTAAAGTAGTAGATATAGATAACATAATTTTAAATACATTTGTTTGGAGTGGTAGTGAAATTATGTTCCTGTTAATATGATACTTTGTTGCTGTTGAAAAAGAAGGTTTTATTTGCTGCTTCCATTTTTCATTTTTTTATAGAAAAGAGATTCTTCTCTTATACAGTACATCCCAACCACAGTTTCCCCTCCCTCCACTCCTCCCAAACCACCTCACTTCCCTCTTCTTGGATCCACTCCCCTTCCGTTTCCTCTTCAGAAAAAAAATCAGGTCTTCAACAGACAACAATCAAACAGGATAAGCAAGATACAATAAGACAAGGCAAAGCCCTCCTATCAAGGCTGGAGAAGGCAACCCAGTAGGAGGAAAAGAGTCCCCAGAGCAGGCAAAAATGTCAGAGACACATCCGCTCCCTAGTTTTGGATATATTAGTATGTGCATCATTGGAGCAAAAATAACTGAACAAATACTTTGTGAGAGGTGACTAATTTTTCTAGAGATTGGAAAACTGGCAAAAGCTTGACTCTGAAAGGAAATGAGTAATTTCAAGCGATAAAGTGCCGGTACAGTAAGAAGGAAGTTGATATTAACATAATTAAAGGATTTGTTCAAAATAGAAGAAATGACCCAGCCAGCAGAATGCAAGCAATGAAGAGAGCTGTCCACCAGAGACAGAGGTATAAATAATATGTCTTATTTGAAAAAATATTCATGCCAGACTTACATAGAGTGATAATGGCATAGAACAGCTCCTTATCAAAACTACCAGAATACTGGAAAAAAATCCATTATTGAACTTCACTGAAAGACAAGGCTGTGAACAATAATTGAAGAGACTGTGGACAGACCTGCCAGACACCCCTGCTTTCTGCATAGATATAATATCCTAAAGAGTGGAAGGGGGAATCCAAGATGGCAATATAGTTTCACTGGGTTGTAAATAGAGTTTGGGGCAGGCTAACCCAATATGATATTCAGGTAGAAGATTGTAAATGAAGAAACTACACAGAGAAGAAGGGCTGGAAGCCGCCTAAAGTTCTCTTTAAATTGTAACAGAATATTAACCTCCACAGACATAGAGTGAAAAACTCGTGAAGACAGGTAAAGAAGAATCTCCTTGGAAAGAACAATACCAGGGAAATGTTATTATAAAAATTCCCAGAGCTCAGCCAGTGTCAAGAATTATCCATTACCACCAGCCCTTTGGTGAGATCTTGCTGATCTATTAAGGAAGCTTAAGTCTGAGTGGTGAGTCTAAACTAACTCTGGTGTAAAGATGAAATTAATCTGCTTTTAAATTAAAATGTAATTACATCAATTCCCCATTTCCTTTTCTTTTACAGATTATAAAAACAACTTAATAATAGAATGTGAATATATATTAACTTTAAAAGATTGATTTATAATTTCAATCTACTTCATAAACAGAATCTGAATATATATACTATATATATTTAACTTGAGAGATTGATTTATAATTACAAATCTACTGTTCTTTCAATCATGGTACACAGTCTTGTCCTTTAAACTCATGTATTATGTTATTTCATGGCATTCCCAAGCTAAAAACATCATAAATGCTTGGTAGCTGATTATGTAAACAAAATTTGTACTATTTTATATTACAAAGCACTTATGAGGTGGCCTGGAGAGGTAGCTAGTGATTATCCAGCCTGCATAAGGTCCTTGGGTTCAATCCCCAGATCCACAAAATGATGATGATGATGATGATAATGATGACGATGATGATAGTTAATAAATAGGAATTTCCTACTGATATGTAAATACATAGAGGTGAATCTATCTCAAAAATAAGTTGAAGGAAAGAAGTTCACCTAGAATGTGTACCTTATTATTCTATTTTTTGTGAGGTTTGAAAAAAGACGAACCCTGCCGGGCGATGGTGGCGCACGCCTTTAATCCCAGCACTCGGGAGGCAGAGGCAGGCGGATCTCTGTGAGTTCGAGACCAGCCTGGTCTACAGAACAAAGACGAACCCACTTGTGCTTTAGGTAGAGGAATACTAGTAGGGATGATGGAGGCTTTCCACAGCTGGACTGGGGAGACTGTGCATGAGCACAGTTTAAAACAGAGAGCATGCTTATGCATGCAAATAATGCCTTAAGAAACCTGATTTTAGGAACATCATAAATCTTTAGCAAAATAATGTGCACTCAAATGAAATGGCCTGTCATGAAGGATAATTTTGCTTTCAAAAATTACATACTTATCCTTCTATGTAGTCTTACTAAAAACTAAAGTTTCACTGACGTTTCTAAAATAGCCTTAGCAATTTTGAAATTAGCTTTTGCATATTGTATGTAAATCTGATTTTTTTTCCCTGTTTGAAGTAAATTATCAAGCCAAAGTCAGACTGAATAAAGTTTTAAGAGATAATAACAACATATAAATCCATTGTATTCAAATTAAATAGCAAAGTAAGTATATTTTTGAAGTTTCCCAAGTGGCTTGGCAAAAGATCTCAGCTATGTAAACAGCAAGTGGTGTAAATATGTTGGAATTGAGCATTTTCTATAAAAGAGACTAGCTCTTCCTAATTTGTTCTTTCATAGCTACTGCACATGAAGTAATTTCCAATAAGTATGAAATACAGTTGGTCCTAAGTTTGAGTAATCACAAAACACAGCAATATCATTTGGCTCATGATTGCTAGGATGTAGACCCAGTGAACCTTATAGGCTTGATTTTCCTCCTCTGTTTTTGTTTCTTGCAGATTTAATTGTGGTTAAGGATTTATGGCTAACTTCAAATGAATCAGGGAGCAATTATATTTTTCCGAGGATGTAATTATAGCATTGTGACTGTCCCTAGCCTGGGCACGCACAGTCACGGTCATGGGAAAGGCTAGTGTAGGTGGCCATTCAGAGTAATTTTCAGGGAACTGTAAGCAGATGCTTCGTGTTTTGATGATGAAAACTTTGCATTTGATGTTGTAACATTCTTAACCCATGGCTTGCTATCTGTTTCTCAGGGCTGTATTGGAGATAAACGTGCCTGCTGCCTTTTTAGGGCGGTGGTTGCTCTCCGTCAGTATAGCTTTCACCAACTCTCTTATTGCCCACTTTGAAACAGCATAAAATAAAATATTGTGACATGTCATGCTATTATATAACTGCTGCCCTCTTTCAAATTGATAAACAATAACAAGTCTATGTAAGACCTCCTTCTTTTATAAGATGATGCCTGTTTGGAGGGAAGACACACATGAAGGTAAGATTGTGTTGCATACTGAGTGCACAGGGGTTTGAAGAGCTAGTGAAATAATGGAAACTCAGCAGAAAGAAAGAAACTTCTGTTGTTGTTGGAAAGCGTCTGAATTCCAATCAGTTTTCCAGTTTTTCTTAAATAATTTTTTTTTAAAGTAAAGCAGCATTTGCTCATATGTGACCAGTTGGGAAGAAGAGTTTCACTTCCAAATTTTATTTTATTTTTCCTTTCTGTTCCAAGCCTCATTGAAAACCAAGCCAAGATCAATGAATTTCTCTAAAATGTCCTCAGAACTTTTGATACTTTTCTCTTTACAAAAGAGAAATATTGATGGAGAGGGAGAAGGGCCAAGTTGTCACCCAGTGAAGCTCATTCTCCTCTGAGATTTTTGTTGAAGTCTGAATGGTACAGAGGTGGACATGAAAGTGTCCTTTAATGAAATCCACTAGGTTCCAACCTCTAGTTTGGACTTCCAATGATTGCAAAGCTACATTTACAATGTGGTCAAAATGTAGCAGGTCCTAAAGCCACGCTGTGTATAACTAAACTAGCCTCATTTATACGGCCAACTTGAAAACTGAGTAATATCTTAGATATTAATTTACGCGCTTTTAAAATAGGGAAAGTTCTTACCCTATTCTGTTGGACTATTCTGTATCTGAAATCATGATATAAATTATTAAGCATATATATACATATATATCTATATAATTAGGTAATTATATTTTATATGGCACACAATTTATATGAAACACATTTGACAGACAGACAGAGACAGACACATACCCTAGGGAAATTCCAGGTCTTCAGAGCTATAGTGATACCATGATTCCATTTTTCTCTGATTGAATTCAAATCTGTTTTCCCGTAATGTTTTTGTGATGTGGCTCCTTTTCCCTTTGCTTCACGATGCAGGATTGTCTCAATATTTTTCCCATATAATTATCATGTGATAACCAGTAAAGAGAATATGCTTAGACTATACAAATAAGAATCCATTCTCTGCAGCATTTTCATCCTTTCTCCCCTGAAATGCAAAAATACAGCTGTTCAGTGAAAAGCTAAAAGGCATTTGAAACAAAGACACCTTCTGCCTCGATGTGTGTTCATAGGGTTTCTTTGACGTATATATTGAAGCGTTTATTTAGTTTGATAAAAGACTTTCCAAGGTACCTTTTACACACCGCAGACAGTCCTAGCCACTCGCTAGGAGGACAGTCATGCCTGGCATTGTAAACATAGTCATTTCCTTGAGGCCGCTAAGGACGTGGAACCCGGAGGAGAAGCATCCACGTTTCTACACCGGTATAATCAACTGCATTCTGAATTCCTCTCCTTCTGTCCACAGATCAGTGGAGCTGTCATCCCTCATCAAAGAAACTTGGTTTCGTAGCAGATGGAGGCTGCTTCTCAAAGCTGCCACTGGTCAAAGTGCAGGGATCAATTTCGCGTGGGATGCGCGACCCCAATTAGTCCATTGACGACCCTGGCCGAGGCTAGAGAGGATCTCAGGAGAGGAGCGTGGAAGACTGAAAAACCAAAGGACGAGGGCATTTGCTGTTATAGAGTCTGTTCTTAAAAAGAAGGGGGACACAAAGTGAGGGGTAGAGAGGAGGGTGTGAATCTGAGAGGAACTGGGGAGTAAATAGGATCAAAATGTTATATCAAATTCTCAAAGAATTATTAAAAACGTTTTTTTTTTTCACAATACACTTTTACATAGCAGATTTCTATCCTGACTTTAGAGGGCAGTGCTCAACCACTATTGTTTCCTTATTTCCAGTATAGCCACTTGTAATGGTTAATATAAAATAAAACTGAACTATCAGTCATGATATTTGTGATACAATTATGTACAACCCTTAATAAAATTTCTAGGTAGTAAAATTAAAATAATAGTTCATTCATCCAGTACTTCACTTAATAAATATTTATTAAGTTTATTATGTACAACACATTGTACATGATGCAGAAATGAGGAAGGCTGTGCTGTATTTTAAATAAATTAAAATTAAACAGGGGAGTTAGCCGCCCTTGTGCATGTGTGTAAAGGCTGGAGCATACTGTGTGCACTTAAGACTCTTCCATGTTAATGATGATGAAGCTATCAGTGGTGACTATTTTACATGCTAGTCAGGGAAGTAATTCTATCCTGATAAAGCCCTACGAAAGGAATTCTTATTGTATCTACATTGGCAAGCAAGGTTACTGAGGTTTAATAATAGGATCAAGTATTTACTCAAAGCCATTTAGCTTGGGAGGCACAGAGCTAGGACTTAACGTGTTCTTGTTTGACTTCAAAGAAGCCAGTGCATTCTGGCTCTGTGCCGTTTCTTATTTCAAGGTGTCTGTGAAACCCCGTAATACACATGTTTGCATAAGGAAGAACAGACATGCAGAACAGAGTGGTGTAATTTCTGTTTGTGAGAAATCTGGAACATTTTACATCAAGGGCAAAATCTGAACTACATTGGAATCAGTGGGGTTATAAGAAAATACTAGCTAAAATAAGAGTTAATGTTTATTGAAATGTTATTATGTTTCAAGTGCTCTGTTATCTATTGCCTCATTTGATTATGAGGAAAAAGAACTGTTGGGTGTTATTTTTTTGTTTTATGAATAAGTAAAGCAAGGCTGAGAGTAGTCAGAGCTCCTGAAAATGGTACAGTTTGAACTTGAATCTAGAACTGTCTAATGACAGAAGCTGTAATTTTAACCCCTGCTATATACTGAATAGAGAAGTAAGGTGGAAGGCTGGATAAAAGCGTGGAGTATGATCAGGCCAAGCTAAACAATTCTACCTGACTGTAGCCTGGGCTAGAATGGAATAAATGCTGACGCCAAAGGAGGGGATTGGTGCTTGATTTGTAACCCCACCTACTTACGACATGAGTTTGAGGCCAGCCTGGGCACTTAATGAAACCCTGAAGTTGGCTGTGCAGAGAGATGGGAAGGATCTTGGAGGAATTCAGGGAAGGGGAAAATATTAAAATATACTCTATAAAAATGTAAATAAAAGAGAAGCAAAAGAATCCAAGTCATCTAGAAATGCTAAGTTGCTAACAAGCACCAAATAATAGACAGGATAAGCAATACATTTTTTTTTTAAATTTTAAAAAAGGGGTCTGGAAGTGGTAGTTTCGTGGAGGAATACTTGCTCAGCAAATAAGAACTCTAAACTCAATTCCAGTCCTGAGGAAAAAAAAGCTAAAGAATAATCTGATTACAGAACCTTTAAGATCAATTGAATAATTTGCCTATTATTCATAGGGAAATAATTGAAGACATATGAACGGGGATGAGGAAGATATATGGGGAAGAAGTTGACTGTATAATTGATTATAATATATTATATTGCAGCACCCAAAAATAATCAATGTGGTGAAATGTTGATCTATGAATAGTGACAGATTTTTAGCTGATTATGCAACATTTTATAGTGGCATGAGGGATCCCTGTTGATGGCCAAACCAATAAAGTAATCATGAACTGGTGAGGCAGATGACTTTGAACTTCTTAACTCATCTTGTGTATGTGTGTGTGTGTGTGTGTGTGTGTGTGTGTGTGCAAGAAGTTCCTATTAGATTAAAGTTATTTTTATTTTATTTAAAAGATTTTTCCATACAGTATATTATGATTAAGTTTTGCCTCCCTCTACTCCTTCCAGCTCCCCAACACCTGCCTCCCACCTTGGTTCATACTCCTTCTGTCTCTTGATAGAAAACCAACAGGCATCTAAAGATTAATAATAAGATCATTTATAAACAAACCGTGGGATATGACAAAAACAAGAAAAAGAACCAAAGAGAAAGCATAAGACATGCATCGAGATAGAGACACACATGTCCCCACACTAGGAAATCCCACTAAAAACCCCAAGCAGGAAGCCATACTAAATATGCAAAAGACCTATAAGATAGGGGGAAATGCCCTGACTTAACATTAAGAGACAAATAATCCCAAAGATGCAGTCAAGTTCATTTTGTCGTGTCTATTTTCAGGCGTGGGGGTCTGTCTTTAAGACTGGTTTGTTTCTCTCATGATTCTCCCTTGAGAAAACTTATTTATTTGCAAGTGGCTATCAACTTTAGGGATGGGAACATGTGTCTACTTCTCCTCTCAGCCCTAGAACCCCTTCTAGTGCAGACCTATGCAGACCCTATGCCTGCTGTCACAGTCTCTGTGAGTTCATATGCCTGCCGTCCCTGTTGTGTCTAGAAGTCCTTGGGTCTTTGATGTCCTCCATCCCATTTTTCCTTTATACTCTTTCCACCTCCTCTTCCACTGAGTGCTCTGAGCTTTTAAGGTGAGGGATTTGATGGAGACATATCCCCTTTAGGGTTGAGTATTCCAAGTTCTCTGCTTCTCTGCAGATGGTCGGGCTATGGATCTCTGTATTTGTTCACATCCACTGCAGGAAGAACAGTGATGATGGCTGAACAAGGCTTGGATATATAATTATAGCAAAAGTTTATTGCCATGTCTCTTTAGCAAACAGTAGTATCTATTTTCCCCCTAGATCCCTGGCCCATTTAGTTTCAGGTTGTTGCCCACCCAAGCAGAATTGGACATGGGCTCTGTCTTGTAGAGTGGGTCTTAACTCAAATCAGATATTGGTTGGTTGCTCCCACAAGCTTTGTGCCACTATTGCACCAGCAGATCTTGCAGGCAGGTCATTCTTAGGCACTGAAGGGTTTGTAGCTGGGTTTGTGTTCATGTTTCTCCTCTGGTAGTTTGCAGAGTATCTTCAGGTACCATGAACACTAGTCCTTAGTGGTGAGGGTTTTTGATAGGCACAGGTTCAACTTCTTCATGTTCAGTGAGCTGTGTAGGTGTTGTCTTCAGTAAGAGGACTTCATCAGTTTGGCAAGAGCCTTGGCAATAACCTGATTTGTTTGGGAGTTTCCATAGTAACCCTTTGGCCAACAACTCAATTAGATGTAACCCATTCCCGGCACTGGAAGCTTCATTTGGTGACCAGAGATGTCAAGCTGGTGCTCTGTCTCCTCCATTATTTGGAGATTTAATTCAGAGTACCTTCATATATGTATCTATTATAGGAAGCTTCTACTATATTAGATTTCCATATGACCCCTCAAATGGCCTTCAGTTTTGCTGTTCCTCTTTGTATCCCCTTCCTCACCCCATCTTACTTCCGGTCGCTGTTTTTTTCTCTAACCACAGTCTCCCTTTCCTCCCATCCATTCACATCTATATATTCTGTTCCCCTTCCTAGGGAAATGCACCCTTCTCCCTCTAGTTCATTACTCTCTATCTAACCTCTGTGGTTATACAGATTAGAGCATGCTTATCAATGGTTTAACAGGTAGCATCCGTGTATAAATACATACAATGATTGTTTTTCTGGGTCTGACTTATTTCATTCAGGATGATGTTTTTTTTTTTTTCTAGTTCCACGCATTAGATGAATGTTTTCGACTTCGCACGGTAGAGGGTTTGGTCTTCAGAGTGAGAAAGTTCGTGTGTATATTTTGTTTAAAGTACAGCCTAGTTCTTTAATTACTTACTTTTACAGGATTATGTATAAGGAGGCGAGAGAAAGTCTTCCAGCTGGCAGTTGGGATTAAACTTTTTATTTATTTATGTATCTATCGATCGGTCTATCATCTGTCTGTCTATCTGTCTTTCTGTCTGTCTATCTATCTGTTGCCACTTGCCAGTTTTGTGACCTTGGGTTTTACTCAAGTTCTCTTTGCCTTGGTTTTCTTGTTTATAAAGCAAGAAAAATAAATAGTGTTTGCCTCAACAATTGCTTTGTGAATAGAATAATTAACAGAAAATGGTCCTATGATGATACAAGCCACATAACAAGTTTTCATAATAATGTGAGGCATGTTCTATTTCCTTTTTTTTTGAGACAGGGTTTCTCTGTAGCTTTGGAGCCTGTCCTGGAACTAGCTCTTGTAGACCAGGCTGGCCTCGAACTCACAGAGATCTGCCTGCCTCTGCCTCCTGAGTGCTGGGATTAAAGGTGTGCGCCACTAGTTATTGGCAATCGATAAAGGGGGAAACTAAAATGTGGATGCAGAAAAATCAGTTCCATTTATAGCAGGAAGAGAAGAATAACTTTACAACCCAATGTCTTTGCTCAACCCTAACAACCATGGTCCGTCAGTATCACCCTGGATACTGCATTCTGAAGACCTTCACAAAGTTTAATTTTTTAATTTAAAAATTCCTTAAAAGATATTCTTATAAATTCTCTGAGAATCTTCTGCTCATATTCACTGCCCCCCCCCGGTCCTCCCATATCCACTCCCTTCTCTACACACCCAACCTCTTGATAAACAAAACAAAAACAAAAAACCTACGACTTCCATTTCTGCTACTCTTATACTCTTGGACGTGGGCATCCACAGGAGTGTGATCCCTCTACCAGGTACCACACACTTAAAGAAAACAACTTTCCCAGCAGCTGTTAATTGCTGGGAGCTCTTCAGCTAGGTGCGGGACTTGGTGCCTCCCTCTTTGCTGCATGCTGCGATTGTGTCTGACTTGGGTTTCTGCAGGGCATGTGTTGCCGCAGTCACATGGCAGCTGCCCTGTTGTGTCTGGAAAATTATTTCCTTGTTAATCGTTCACTGCCTGCAGTCCCGAACCTTGGCATGATGGCCTGTGTTATAGAAGTACAGTGTAGAGATGAGCGCTGTGCAGTGCTAATTCTCTTCATCGTGATGACTTGTGGGTGGGTCTCTGTGTTAGTTACCATCTACTGCAAAAGGAGGCTTTGACGATGAGGCCCGAGAGACGCACTGATCTACAGGTAAAATAAGACACTAGGAGTTAGTTAAATACTATATCCACTTAAAAGAATGGTTTCTAGTTCTGATAATGGTGCCAAGTATAGTTCCATCTTGTGAATGAGGTCTTAAACACCATCAGAAAGTGCTTGGTTACTTCCATTACTGTCATGCCAATATTGTACCAATGGGCGTCACTTATCAAGCAGGTTATTATTTTAATTCACAGGGCTCATAGTTGGGTAAAACTGATGATTAATTTTCTTCTCTGGTAGTATGCATAGTACCATATAGCACTATGAAAGCTAATCACTAGGACTGAAGCCTTGATTGTCTCTTCTCTATCCTGCCTTCCCCCCCCCCCACACCCCATTTAATCCTTTCTGTCCTGTTATTCATCTTTCCTGCTTTATGCCACTCTTTCTATCTCCCCCTCCCTTAAAAGTTCCTCCAAGATCCCTTACTGACCTCTGTGTGTATTTCAAATGAAACCCAAACATCTAAAGATTCAATGCCATCGTCTATAAATGAGAGAAAATATGTAACATTCATTTTTCCGGCTCTGGATTTTATTTCCCCCAGACTAAATATTTCCAGCTCCATCCATTTACTTGAAAATTTAATAATTTCATTTTAACATCTAAATGATATTCTGTTATGTAAACATATAACAGTTACATTGTTCACTCATCATCAATGGGCATCTAGGATGTTTCCCTTTCCTGACTATTGTAAATAAAGCAGCAATGAGTGTGGCTAAGCAAATATTTCTCTAGTAGGATATAGAGTCCTTTGGGTATATGCCCAAGAGCGGAACAATCAGCCAGAACTTACGGTAGACCTGATCTAGCTTTGTGAGGAACCTCCCCCACTGACTTACATAGTGGCTGCCTCAGTTGACACCCCATTAACAGTGAAT
This sequence comes from Microtus ochrogaster, assembly GCF_000317375.1. Classification (NCBI taxonomy): domain Eukaryota; kingdom Metazoa; phylum Chordata; class Mammalia; order Rodentia; family Cricetidae; genus Microtus; species Microtus ochrogaster. Next base: position 31,485,294 of record NC_022024.1, on the reverse strand, counting down.
AACTCTTCCCCTTTCCCCATGTTCATGTATTTTTAAAATCAAGTCCATAGAACATTTAGCGGGGTCTTTGGTAATAGACTTTTTAGTTAACTCCTGAAAAGTTTCATCTGTCATTTCCTTGATCTTCTTATCTATATTCTCTTTCTAATGATTATAAAACTCACATTGTTAAGTTTTGGGCCTTTCAAAAAATCCCCCAGTTTTCCTAATTTCTAGTTTCTTTTTGTGTTCTACCTGTTTTGAAATTTCATCAGGTTTTCCAGTTCTTCTCTCTGCAGTGTGAGTTTGTACTTATGTGTATGTATCTACATATGGGTTTATTTGCGAATACATGTATTCGATGGTATTCTTCTGTTCTTGTTTCATGGATATCTTTATCCCCCCGAGGAAAATGTAATTAAAAATCAGTTTCCTCAAATAGATGACAACCCTTGTTTCTACGTAGCTGAAACATTAAGAAATGTTTTATGATTGGACAGTTCACAGTATTGATAACAATATCAACTTTACCATTTCCTTATTGTTTGTCACAGATAGTCTTTCTCAGGAAGGTTGCTAGTCCTTTTCTGTTACTAGTTGCCCAGTAACATGGGCTAGATAACGTTTAAAGAAGGGAGATATATATTGGCTCATTTTTGGTGGCGTAAGGTTGAGATGCCATATCTGGTGATGGTCTTCTCGCTGGCAAATCCGCCAGTGCTCAGTCAGAGGGCTCTACCCTAACCACCCTGTCTATTCGCCTTTCCAAGGCCCCACCTCCAGACTCCATGTGTGGATAAAATTTCAACCCTCTTCATACTGCACAGTGGGCATTGAACTACAACATGAGTTTGGGGAGGTGATAAACCATATTCAGACCATGGTAAATTAGTGTCTACAGCCAAGCATACTCTTGTCCTCTCCCTAGGAAATATAAACCTAGCTATCATGGATTATGAGGCACGTCTGATAAGCTGTGGGTCTTCCTTTACTACAAAGAGATAGCTGTTAACCCAGCTCCCTTCTTGAGAAGTTGGGCTTGGGGTATAGCCCTTCTGACGCGGAGATTATATCCTGTTTCAAGCCATCCACTCACAGCTTCACGAGCTGTCAATCTCTCCAACGACTCGGCCATGCAATCACCTTTCTTTCAAGTTCTCCTTCCTAGCTAATCCCTCCCTGTCTCCAATTGAGTTGCCCGTCATTGTCCACACGTGTTCTTCGCGCTGCTCATCTGCTTCCGTCGATCTCGTTGCCTTTGTCTCATCGTTTTAAGAATTTGTATAAACCCGTTGCAGTCCCTTTAGTAGGATTTGGGAGATGGAGAGGGTAAGTGTGTATGGGCAGCATGTAATCTACTGGTGAAATTTTTAAAGTATTATTTATTCCTGTCTCACATGCATCATAAATACTTTGTGGGGCTTGCTTTGGGTGGCCTCCTTAAAGGATTTCTTACAATAATTCCTATTTCATTCAACCATTTCGTATTAGCCTCCTTTCTACACTTCCCTTTATTCTATGACCAAGCTTAGATTCTTGACGCACCATAAGGTTTTTCTCATTCGTTGCTGTTCACACATTTTCTTGGGTCATTACCATGTCCTGTTACCCATTGCAAACTTCATTCATTTGCGTCTTTCTCACCCACCTTCTTCGCTCTTGAACTTTAATTGAACTCTGTGTATTTTTGGCCTAGCAAGGCCAAAATGCAAGATGGCAAGGTCTGTTAACTAAGCCTAGAAGGCAGCCGGCTTGCTAAGGTAGGCAAGCGTGTCAGTTGTGATTTCATTGATGTTATGACGTATAAGTAACATTGATATAATATATTGGTATAATATATATAAATTTGGTTTCAGAGAACTTCATCTACAATAAATTTGTCACCAGGAGAAGTGGAAGAAGAGGAGGAGGATCCAAACACTTGTGGGCCCACAGGACTTTGGGAAGCACTAACTCCTTGTAACGGATGTAGGAACCTTGGCTTTCCCATGCTTGCACAGGTAAAGGTTTCCTTCTCTTAAGGTAAATGTAAGATGGTAGAATATTTTTTTTGTGATTCCATCTTTTCCTTTCAGAAATGTATTTAGTTAGTTTCCTGTGTGTTTCAGTGCAGCATATAGGGAATTTTCACAATTTTTATGATTTTTAATTTTGTTTGTGATGTTCAGTTTTTTCTATACATTTTAATGTTACTGATTTATACATATTCCATTAAAAATAATATTTTCAACAATAGTATGGTACAATGTAAAGCTGTCATTAGAGGAGGCTGTTTTACGCTGTTTTAAAAACATCAGTAATGATATATAATTTCTTAGCACCATGGAAGCATTATGGAATAATATGAATATATCCTATGTCTTACTGGAAAGTTTTAAAAATGAGACAGAGCACTAAAATATTGATTATATATTTGTAAACATTTTATTATTTATTAAATCATCTTTATTCTATTATGGGCCCTAATTTTCCAAAATTAAATAATAGAGTTAGAAAATTTGAAGCTGAAATATTTCTATATGAGATGAGATAAACTTTATACAGATGAAGATAATGCTAAAAGAAGATCAACTGTGTTGAAAATAAGTAGAAAAGAAGTCTAGGAAAGACGAAATCACTTTGTCTAAAAAATGTATATCACAAATATAATTTTTATGTTTTGCACCTGTGTCCAGAAACCACTGTTTTCCTCATGGTTATGTCACAGAGTTTGGCCATAGTCTTCTAAATCCCATAAGAATTGATGTGGAAAGCTAAATATTTATTCAACTTGATATATAGTATTTAAAAATTTATCCATAGGAATTTGTAATATCTGATATTAATAAATAATGGGCTGTGAGTTCTGTGAAGAGGGAAAATCAGTTCTTGGATGTTCAGTATCTGTGAATCATAGCAGCGAGGTTCTTGTAGTCAGAATAGTGTTGAGCCAGCAGACATGTCTTGCACAGGATAAAAATCTATACCCATGTTTACGTGCATGAAGAGGAAGGAAAAAAGCACACATTTTAGTTTTATGAATATCCTAACCCGATTAACAGATTTATAATAATGGACATCTTTGCCCATTTTTATTAAAGTTCAAGTCTTTGTAAAAGTATGTTTTTAAAAATTGGGTTGTATACCTTAAAAAGTAGGACTCCTAAAATATAGTTACAGAGCCACTAAATTAACGCTCTGACCCTCAAATCATTAATACCATGATTATATCTGGTTACCCAACACTTTACTAATGATTGCTCTGAGTATTTTCTATTTTTTAAGTATTAGTACTAACTTTTTCCTGATTTACAACTTTTAAATGTTGAATTTTCCTTTGGCTATTTGTCTGCGAAGACTGGTATTGCTTCAGTAAGTTTCTTAGATGTTCTAGATACTAATATTTCAGTAGTTCCATTTGTAGTAATATGAGCGGAGGGGCTGCTTTCCCGGCACCCGGCCGCCCACACGGCTAGCTTATGCCCAGAAATAATTACACGGAAACTGTATTCTTTTAAACACTGCCTGACCCATTAGTTCCAGCCTCTTATTGGCTAGCTCTTACATATCAATCTAACCCATTTCTAAAATCCCTGTAACACCACGAGGTGTCCTACCAGGGAAGATCTTAACCTGCGTCTGTGTCTGGTAGGAGAATCATGGCGACTCCTTGACTCAGCTTCTTTCTCCCAGCATTCTGTTCTGTTTACTCCGCCTACCTAATTTTATGTCCTATTAAAGGGCCAAGACAGTCTCTTTATATAACCAATGAAATTAACACAAAACAGAAGACTCTCCCCCATCCATTCATCACGCAGTATTCCCAATCATCAGCTCCTCTGTTGTCTTAATTTGCATGCATGTGCACAAGTACATTGTGTGGCTTTTTAATATAAAATTCATTAAACTTTTTGAAGCTGTTTTTCCTTTAATTTATTGCTTTTAGAATTATTTTTAACTTCAATTACAAATACTATTCTAGATTGGATTTTGCCTGTTAATACCTAGTTTTCCTAAACTGTCCTATGAGCAATAACACATTCCTCTTACTATATTTCATCCTTATATGTTGGAATTACTTTCAGAGCTCACTTATTTCTGCTTTCCTAATGTGTAAACATCATGACTTTGTGTTGGTACTATTACCCCATGTTATTATATTAAAACTATTACCTGATTTGATTGTTTGCTTTTTAACTTTTATATTTTATAATTACTATGCCTAGTTTGAAAAGTGTTCTTATTTGGCTTTAATTGCTTCGATATTAAATATACAGATTTACTCGTGGTGCAGTATTTTTTAAATTGGATTTAATCTAGCAAACCTGAAGCGGGGCTCTCACTAATGCTCTTCTCATGTAAGTTTTTGAGAATGGGTATTGTGTGTCTGGGTATGATTATTCATAGGCTTGCCTTTACATACATATAAATAAGCCATATATATATACATACATATATATGTGTGTGTGTGTGTGTGTTTATTTCAAAAAGTACCTGAAAAAATTGTACAGTTTTACAGCTAATACACACACATATTTCAAATTGTTCTATTATCAGTGGGTGTGGATGCATATGCCACTGTACTTGTGTGGGGGTTAAAGGGCAGCTCCAAGGAGTCAATTTTCTCCCTCTGTCCTTATTTAGATTCCAGGTTAGAACTCAGACTGCCAGGCTCCCATGGCGGGTACTTCACCCACTAAGCCATCTCTTGGGTCCTGTGTGTACTTTATATAGTTTGTAACTGGCATCATCTTCAAGCCACTATACAGGATGTTCTGAGCATATGATTTAGCCATCCAGAGATCTTAGATTTTAAATATTTTAAAACTGTTTATCTTTAATTTATTCAGTATTTCTTAGCTTTTTTTTTTTTTTTAAGAGGCGAGAGGACGGGTGTTATTTCAGAACTTTAAGGAGACTTTGTGACTTACTCTAAGGTGGCAATGAGCATCCAGATTTCTGCTCAGAAGCAGAAAGAGATAACACTTCATCACCAGAGGGGTATAAACTTTGAAAAGACACAGATTCAGGAAGCCAGTATTTCTGTTTCAGAGAAGCCTGAGAAAATAGAGAATACTCTAATGGGAACTCACCAAGGCCAGCTGGACTGTGATCAGACTGGACTCTCTGAATGTGGCTGACAATAAGAGCGGAATTAGAAGCCAATGATAATGACACCAGATTTTGATTCTACTGCATGTACTGGCTTTTTGGGAGCCTAGTCTGTTTGGATGCTCACCTTCCTAGACCTGGATGTGGGGGGGCTTGGACTTCCCACAGGGCAGTTCTCTTAGGACTGGAGAGTGAGGTGGAGGGGGAGGGGAAGGGAAATGGGAGGATGGGAGGAGGTGGAGATTTTTAATAAATAAATAAAATAATGATAAAAAAGTAAAAGAAAAAAGAAAATAGAGAATGCACCTGATCTTGATAACCATTTACTCAGTTGTTAGTCAGGACTCACTCTGTAGTGAGCTCTGGGTCCCCACTTGTGAGGAGCTGATTGTATGAACGCTTTCAAACTCTTTAGAGCACCATCAAGCATCAAATGAGATGTATTGAAATGGAATAACATGCCACTTGAAACAATTTTCACTGTAAAACTATTAAGGTGTTTAATGTCTTTCCATTTTGGGTACTTTGCCCAAAGGAACCTATGATTTGATATACTTTCTCAATAATATAACCTTGGAGTTTTTAAAAATGAAAGCATCCAACCTACAAAATTCTTTATTTAGAAGATGTTTTTCATATTTACAGCATATTTTTGAGGACCATTAAAGTCAGTATATACATATCAAGCTTAATGAATAGCTATTTCCTTAACTTCTGCTATGGGTTACTTTGTGGTTGGTGCCATTAAATGGCATTTTATACATTTTACATGCCCAGATGTGTAAAGACTATATTCAATGTACAGAACAGCTTGTATTTCATATTTCTACTACATAATTTAATTGACTCTAACTCATATGTATCAAATATATTGTATGTTTAAAGCATTGAGTCGAGCTTCCAGAGCTTGAATTTCATGGAGAGAATGCAGACTCCCCCAGTGCCCATGTTACCCGTACATCTAATCCTACAATATTTTTAAGCTCAAGCAATAATTTAACTTGTAAAATGAGAACATAAGCCTAAATCTCAGTTTCGGTCCGGGTTTTGAACCAACTTATATTTCAGAATTTAGTTCTCTTGTTTCCTTTCTCGAATACTGAAAATGGAACAGACAGGCTGAATGATGGGCTCTTTTAAGTCCACACCTATGAGCGAATCATGCAGTGTTTTAGCTGTTCTTTGTGACTGGACCAGCACCTCTGCAAACAAAATTCCTCCTAAACTCATGAAGGTTCAGAACCCTAAACAACATTGGGTGATTATTACAAAACACTGAGATTTGCTGCCTCCAGGAGTTTTATATAAAACCAGTAAGATAAGTCGGACAGTGAAGTAGAAGAGAAGCCACCGAAGTCCTTTCTGGAAAACGTGCCCACATTTGAATCTGTGTCTCAACAGTGCTGACCACAGTGATTCCTACCCCCTAACACTGTGTACGGCGTGCCAGGATTTCACGGCTATGCCCCTAACACAGTGTACGGCGTGCTAGGCATTTCACAGACATCATTTCTCTTTTGAAGTGCTAGCAATGTTCACAAAGTTAATGGTCTCCAAATGATGCTCGTTTGACCTTGGGTCTTTCCAATTATCATGCCTGTCTAGAAGTAGGGGTAGGGTTCTCAGCATTCAAGGCTTTCCATGACTCTGAAATCCTCTCCCCAAAGCACTGTGGTCTCATTTTCTATTCTGTACAAAGACTTCTGCTGGGTTCTTGATTTCTTCCTCAAACATGGGTATTCAGGGTATCCCGGGCCATAGTGTCTGTATGGCTCCCCTAGCATCTTCAAGGTCGTAAACAAGATTTTCATAGTGAAACCATCTATCTGAAGAAGGACATAGTTTAAGATAAAGCAGGGTGGCCAGGAGCAGCAAGCGTCACTGGAACTGTTTTTTATGGCATTTACCTTTAACGACTTGGAGGGAACCCACCTGGTTAGTTCTAAGATGTTCACATGCTTATCTCTTTCCAGCGTGGCGTGGCCATACCTGGCGAAGTCTTCACAGACAGCAGCCAGTTTGGCTAGCAGCATGTCATTAGAGAGTGTGAAACTAGTATGAGCAATGCCTGCCATGCCTACAGTCACCATTCAGGCTTGGTTGTATGTGTGGATCACTGTTCCTCGCTGGTCTGGATGAAGCCACTCTTAAACATCATCATGTACTTGAAGATAGCAATTCCTCTCTGTACTCTTCCTGTTGCATTTTAAAAAAAATTAAAAAGAGAACAAACTATCTTTTTTCATTATAGGTACCATTTCAAGTTCCCACTTCCTCCCCTCTTCCTTTTCCCTCTATGTACCCCCCACTTCCCACCCCCATCCACTCCTCAGAGAGGGTAAGGTGCATTGCTTTGGGGAAGGTCCAAGGCCTTCCCTACAATATATAGGCTGAGTAAGGTATCCATCCAAAGAGACTAAGTTCCCAGTACAAGCAGTAGGGATAAATTCTGGTTCTACTGCAAGGGGCCCCTCAGTCTGCCCCAGCCATGCAACTGTCAGCCACATTCAGAGGGCCTAGTTTTGTTCTCTGCTGGTTTCTTCCCAGTGCAGCTGGAGTTGGTGAGCTCCCGTTAGGTCAGGTAGACTGTTTCAGTGGGTGAACCCATCATGTACCCATCTTTGCTCATATTCTCACTCCTCCCACTCTTCAACTGGACTTTGGGAGCTCAGTTCAGTGCTCCAATGCAGTTCTCTAACTCCATCTGTAGCTGGATGAAGGTTCTCTGTTGATATTTAAGATATTCATCAGTCTGACTACAGGGTAAGGTCAGTTCAGACACTCTCTCCTCTATTGCTTAGGGTCTTAGCTGGGGTCATCCTTGTGGATTCCTGGGAATTTCTATAGAGCCAGATTTCTTGCTGACCCCATAATGGCTCACTCAATTAAGAAATCTCTTTCCTTGCTCTCATCTCTGTCCTTTCTCCATCTCACCTATCCCATTCCCTCAAGTTCTCCTTGCCCGCCCCCTTCTCTCCTCATCTTCCCCTTCTCCCCTACCTTCTTCCCCCACCCCTATGTTCCCAATTTTGTCAGGCGATTTTGACTATTTCCCCTTTCCAGTTGGATCTATGTATGTTTTTCTTAGAGTTCACCTTGTTATTTAGCTTCTCTAGGATCATGAACTATAGGGTCAATGTCCTTTGTTTACAGCTAGTATCCGCTTATGAGTGAATACATACCATTTTCATCTTTTTGGATCTGGGTTACCTCACTCAGGATAGTGTTTTCTAATTCCATCCATTTGCATGCAAAATTCAATATGTCATTGTTTTTTACTGCTGAGTAGTATTCTAATTTGTAGATGTGCCACACTTTCTTTATCCATTCTTTGGTTGATGAACATCTAGGTTGTTTCCAGGTTCTGGCTATTACAAATAATGCTGCTATGAACATAGTTGAACAAATATCTTTGTGGTATGATTGAGCATCTTTTGGGTATGTTCCCAAGAGTGGTATTGCTGGATCCTGAGGTAGGTTGATTCCCAATTTTCTGAGAAACTGCCATACTGATTATCAAAGTGGTTGTACAAGTTTGCATTCTTCACAGACCTTGATGGAACAAAAATCAACTTCATATGAAAAAAAAACTCAGGATAGCCAAAAGAATCCTGTATAATAAATGAACTTCTGGAGGCATCACCATTCCTAACATCAAGCTCTTTTACAGAAAACAGCTTGGTGGTTGACATAAAAACAGAGATGTTGACCAATGGAATCAAATTGAAGACCCAGATATTGATTCACACACTTATGAACACGTGATTTTTGACAGGAAGCTAAAATTATACAGTAGAAAAAAGAATGCATCTTTACCAAATGATGCTAGCATAACTGGATATCAACATGTAGAAAAATGAAAATAGATCTATGTCTATTCCCATGTACAAAACTCCAAGTTCAAATGGGTTAAAGACCTCAATATAAATCTGACCACACTGACCCTGATAGAAGAGAAAGTGGCAAGTAGTCTTCAATGCATGGGCACGGGAGACCACTTCCTAAATATAACCCCAGTAGCACAGACACTGAGAGCAACAATAAATAAATGGGACCTCCTGAAACTGAGAGAAGCGTCTGTAAAGCAAAGAACACAGTCAGTAAGACAAAAAGACAGCCTACTGAATGGGAAAAGATCTTCACCAACTCCATATCAGACAAAGGACTGATCTCCAAAATATATAAAGAACTCAAGAAATTAGACATCAAAATTCCAAATAACCCAATTAAAAAATGGGGTATGGAACTAAATAGAGAATTCTCAACAGAAAAATCTCAAATGACCGAAAGACACTTAAGGAAATCTTCCACATCCTTAGTCATCAGGGAAATGCAAATCAAAACAACACTGAGATTCCATTTTACACCTGTCAGAATGGCTAAGATCAAAACCACCAATGATAGCTTCTGCTGGAGAGGATGTGGAGTAGGGGGAACACTCCTCCATTCCTGATGCATTTCTATGCAGAGGCATAAAACACGCACATGGCAGGGCTGCTGTGGGCTGTTGTGCAAATGTAAGTAGTCACATAGCAGAACCAATGTTGGAGCTAAAATATTGGCTGCTGATAGCTCTGCACACTGATTCCCAAATTTCAACTGGCATTCCAACTCTTTCCTCTCTGACACTTTGTATCCAGTTCCTCCTTAAACGAACTGTCCAGGTCCTGCTTCTATCCCCTTGTCAGTTGTGACCTGTGCTTGTCACACACCCTGTGACTCTGTCACCCAGTGGCCCCTCCATTGTCTTCTGGCATCCATTCATACAGTTTACTGTGGCCTGGCCCACTTCAACACCCATTTATAACCTAAGAGACTCACCCCAGTATATCTATATGTATGTCTTAATTCAAGCTGCACATGTCTTTAAAGGAGGGTCAGATGAGCTATGAGGTGTAAATATTCTATTGGAATAAAATATATACTATACATATTCTTTTATCTAACTCCTTTAGTCATGGGCATTTACCGTAGAGACAATTGGAGAATTAGGTGGACAGAATACCAGAATTTCATCAGTGTTTATAATGGACTAGTCATAGATTAGCATGATAACCAATATTTGTATCCTCAACAGGAGGTTGGATAAATAAATTTGGAACTCTCCATTATGGAGTATCTGTAGCCATAGACATGATTATGTAGCTTCCTATTTATTGAAAATTTTTTAAAAAGTAAAAACAGATTCAAACTAGCAATATAAATATAATTGGATTTACATAAAATCACCCACATCTGTGTTTGGATTTGTACTTATGTTCAGTGGGGTGTTTGTCTTGCAATGGTGTGGTTTTTATTTTCATCTTGATAACTTCTATTTTATTTAAAAAAAAGTACAGGGAAAAACAAAGCTATAATTATTAGCAATACATTTTCTTACAATCAATATACATTTTCTGTTTTGACTTGCCAACAAATTGCTAATATATTAAAGATTTTTATCTAGACACCTGTGCCCTGACTACACCGTGAAAACGGGAGTTGAATATCATATCTGTCCTCCATAATTCACCAACTGTCAGGTTTTTAAAAAATTCTGCGGAACTTTGCCCACTATTGTAGATATTATCAGTTAAATAACTGTCATGTTTCTGTTGACATGGTAGTATTCATAAGCACATACCATGCTTGCCAATAACCATGTTCATTGAAATTTTGCTTCTACAGCTGAAGACAACATGATTTCTTCCCTGTTGAAATATATGGTTATTTCTGATCATATAAGTACTTACTTTTCTTCTACTTAGTGTGGGGCTTACTCACATAGCAACAATTATACCTCTTGGGCTTTCCAAAGTCCTCATATTCAAAGTTCTTCTTGAATTCTGTTATTTACCTTATAATGAACAAGAACAACAAGACAGCTATACACTTAATAAGTTGACATCTTGAAACATCAGAGCTCCTTTTTTTTTTTAACACAGGAATAACTGGACAATAGCACTGGGTGTTGGCTAATTAATAGTCTTAAAATATTATAGAAGTACTGATTCTCTTGGAATAACTTCTATCATGTAGAAATGTGAGACCATGTATCTCAGGGTTTGCAACAGCACTGAGTTAGCTTTCTCCTCTGCAGGAAAACAGAAGCACATTGCTTGTGTAGATTTTATAAACCAAGAATTTGACCAAAGACCATATGTCTTCTCTCGCTTGACCTGATAACCGTCACGCGCAGCGCCCTGACCAATGTGTCTCTATCTTTATGAATCTGATTAAGTTTCCTGACATCCCCGAAGCTGTTAGAAAGCCACCCTGCTAGCACTGACCTCTGTGTTTGAGAAACTCAGATCACTGTATAAACATCTGCTTAAATCGGCTCCAGAGTAAGAACCAGCTCACGTGCAGGCAGAGGCAGTCTCGCACTCGGAGCAGAGTTTCATGTGGCTAGTCACTAGACAGTCTCGTAATGATGCTTTCTTCTCCTTTAGAATTTGTGTCTTTGGCTCCATCATTAACTTCTTTGAGTTTTCTATGTTTTACATCCTGAAAAATTGAGATGGCCCGTTAGATAGCATTCCAGAATAGTTCCAGGTTCGCCATGGCAGTTTGACTTTCATCCCTCCTGAAATGAAACTTTAATACGATGAGGCCTTCTGAATAACAATCAAGCATCAAGATATTACTCAAGCGATAGCTTCGGAGATTGTATAGCTCAGTAATATAGTAATAGAATCCTGTTCTGTTTCTGAACTCCTTTTACAGAAATTTTTAATAGAATCAAAAATTAACAGGCAGGAATGACAGGATGTTACTTCTATACGATGAGTAGGATATGGGGGCAGTACCTAGATGACCATGACTTGATTGTATGAGTTGAACATTTTAACATATGCCCACTGATAATAAACATGGCTGTTGTAGAATAATTTTTACCGAAGACGTCACTTTCCTCCCCTTCACAAGATGCACGCTATGTTTCTTATGTGGCAAAGGCATTTGTAGGAGGTTAAGAATCTTGAATTGAGCTTGAGTGTACTCACGGTGGTCTTCATAGATGGAATCAGGAGACCAAAGATAAGAGACGAAGCTGGGAGAAGACAGAGTGATGCAGCCATTGATGAAGTAAAGGCAACCTCTAGACACCAGGGAAGCAGGAAGTGGGTTACCTAGTAGATCGTCTTGAATGAATTAACCCTGCCAACACCTTGAAACCTGCCCTCTGAGAACTGTTGGGTTTTTGATTTTGAGAACCATTAAGAGACCATGTTAGCATTTTTGTTAATCTACTAAGTGCATGATTATAAAAAATGCCCCTTCCCAGCAGGAATGGCTTTGAGATTGAACACAAGATAAACTCCTAGAAGAAATGTGGAGCACGTTCAAGCCTAGGTTCTCTGGAGCAGAAATAGTTAAGCATCAAACATTCTGTGGGCTATGACTTGTAAAGCAATGTAGTGGAGAAAAGTCCGTATTTCCAAAACCCAAACTGCTCCAAGTAGAATGCTTGTAGAAGCATGGATATTAAAGGCTCTACAGGTTAGCATTCAGAAGAAACTGGGGAAAGTTTTAGGGGAGATGTACCTTATAGAAGATATGAACTCCCGCCGACAGGATATTGCTAGACATGCAAATGTTAAGAGTGCTATTGTAAGTTCTCGGAAGTAATGAAAGGTGCATCGTCAAAA
>NC_022024.1:31466574-31472403 GCF_000317375.1 Microtus ochrogaster | reverse complement strand
TGTAACTAACGCATAGGAGGATGGTGTTTTACAGGCGGCAGGTAGATGATGAACTTGGCTCATTAGCTGGGTAGAATGCTAGAGAAGGCTGAAGACATGGCTCGTTTTCTTCCCTCTGCCCACAGTGAATCTAAGAGATAAGAAATAAGCTTTGAACTAAAAAGGAACTCAGCATTTATGACTAGGATATGCTTAAGCTCTCCAGACTTGAAAAAATGCTAATATTTAGAGATTCGTTGTCAAGAAAGGATATGGCAGAGAGAAGGCCAAAGGTCTGCCTAGATAATTTTCTTCTGCTGCCTCGGTAAGATTAGAAAAACAACATGGAGGCTTTAAAACTCACAGCTCTTTGAAGGGATTAGAACTATCATCTGGAGTTCTCCTCAGGTATCTCAACATAACCCGGAGACTATCGGGAAATGTGTGTGGTGTACCTAGACCTACAACGCTTTTGAGAATGTTGTAATGGCAGAAATACTCAGAACTAGGATCTAAGGGAGAGACAGAGGGCAGAAAGAAATAAAGAATATGGATCCCCAAAGATCTACAGACAGGAAACAGGCTTACAAATCTTCTTAGGCGTGAACATATGCCAACCTTTATTAAACATGAAGGGAAGGAGGGCGGGGCTGGGCACTAGAGGACTCTCAATAGGTTGTGAACCCAGTGGTCTTTGTCTATTTGGGTCTTTAAACTGCTTTTGGCCATCAGCCTCCCCTTTGCATCCAGTTTCATCCTCTAAAGGGAATACAGACTATATAATATTATGTTATCTATAGTTATATGTATTTTTGTGTGGCTGGTGCAAGCCAGAAAGAGGACATCAGCTCTCCTGGGGTTGGAGTTGCAGGTGGTTTTGAGCCATTGTTGGTGCTGGGAACTGGACTCTAGCCTTCAGCAGAGCAGGAAGTGCTCTTACCTCCGAGCCCCCTCTTCAGCTCCGCGCTGTTTAAATCACATAGGTAGTTCTCCCTTGATTTGCACTCTGGCTGTTTCCTTTTCCAGGTGTTGAACATCTGCTGCTCCATCGTGTCCTTTGGTTTTAGGAGACATAGCCTTTCCATGTAGCCATTCCAGGCTTTGAAGCCTTCCAGAGAGCAGGGCTTACAGGAGTTCACCACACCTGGTTTCTGTTCTCATTTTAAGATCTGGCTTGGCTTCCTGAACTGCAGAAGGACCCTTACATTTTAAACAAATGGGAATAACACGGAATAATGAAAGAAGTTAGGGAAATCTAGGATTTGACTTTAGCTTTGTAACTTTTTTCAGTCATATAACCTGTCTATTGCTTTTTAGTTATCTTCAAAAGAGAAACTTTATACTTATTTGAAGAGTTGATATGAAAGAGAATGCACTTGAATCGCATATAGTAAGGTCAGGCCCATAATAAGACTCAACAAATGGTAGTTATGTTCCTGTTATCATTTTGCTCCCTTTGAATCCAATCCACCTTTTAAGAAGTCACCTAATCTAATTTCACTATGTCCTGAAACAAAAGCATATCCCCCAAACTCCCAGCTTTCCCCAGTGCAGGCTGTAGGATCCCAGACATCTATCGCTTTAAGCCTTAACGTCCTCATTTGTAAATCTGGAAGAATACCAGCTGTAAGCACAACAGCACAGATGGAAAGGTATCCTGACAGCTGGGAGCCAAGGAATGCCACAAAGTCACGCTGTCGTGTGAAGTTTTATTCTTTTGGCTTTTTTTTGAGGGCCCCACCACCCAGCTCTCAAATAAATCGCACATAGACACTTATTCTTAATTCAGAATGCCCGGCCTTAGCTTGGTTTGTTTCATGCTAGCTTTTCTTAAATTATTCTGATTAACTTTTGCCCCTGGGCTTTTGTCTTTCTCTATTTCTGTAGATTTTTTTTGCTTCTCTCTCCATGGCGTGCTCTGAGGCTGGGTGGCCGGGCCCTGATGTCCTCCTCTCCTTGTTCTCCTTTCTTTCTGCTCCCAGGTTTCTTCTGTTTATCCTCTCTGCATGCCAGCCCCGCCTATCCTTGCTCCTTCTTCGATCTCCTCCGTTAATCTCTCTATTAGGGCCCTCGGGTGTTTTAGACAGGCACGCTAACACAGCTTCCCAGAGGTAAACAAATGCAGCGTCAACAAAAGCGACACACCTTAAAATAATGTTCCCCAACATCACACACCGCCCAACAAACCTCACACAGGAGATTTGTTGGGAGGGAGAAAGCCAGGAGGGTGGCTGCCTCTCATTGGGAGAGAAACCATGCCAAACTGAACAGGACACAGAGCTCACACAGAGTTTTTTTGGGAAGGGGGTGGAGCTTTCCAGGGTGGAGACTGGTGCGCTTTCACGGCCAGAGATTGGACTTTTTGCTCTGTAGGGTGGGGCAGGGTCCAGCAGCGTGGGCAAGAGTATTCTGTGTGTGGAACCTGGCAGTTAGAGGTCCTTGGGGAGGGCCCCCTTATATGACTCGAGGGTCTTACATTCTAGAGGAAAACGGAGGAATACATGTACTATGTGCTTAACATAGGGTCCACACGTGTCCGACTCCCGGTAAAGGTCAACTCTAGTGCACAGAATCACAGGAGAACATTTCCAGCCGAGATGTGGACGAGATTCCAGAGTACCAACTCCCGCACCCTTTAGCTGAAAGTGTGATGGCAGGATTTCACAGATACCTTGGAGGTGCTTCAATAGTTCCCTTTTCAGAAACCGAAGCCTGCAGGAAGGTCGCTGTACAATCTCTCTATTCTTAGACACTACCTTCTCAATGAATTGGATGTACGGCCTCTGTCGTCTGTGAGATGGCAGCTTCTTCCAAATGTCGGTGAGCCACAAGATGCTGCCCAGCTGCCCAGGTTAACAGGCTTAACTCAAATGCTGTTTCCTTCCGAAAGTCCAACTTAATCTTCCCCGGCCAGAGATGGTTTCATTTGTCTTAGCAACCAAGGGGCTTTTGACATGTGTGGTTACCTCTCCTTCGGAAGCCGTTTTGTTTGGTTCATATTTTTAGACTATGGGCTCTCCATATCTTTGAGAAACGCAGCTCGCCTGGCCTTGTGTCCCACGTGTGTTATGCCTTTAGACTGCGTGTATTGAATCCCAAGATTGTTCTTTTGTGTCACCCTAGGAAGGGGGCTCTTTGCTTCTCACTTCGCCAATTTCCAGTAATGCATTCACCTTCTCTGAACCAGTTCTCTTTCCTGTAAAATGAGAATAATTCCAATGGCACTGTCTTGAGAAGATTAAATAAACTGGTAGATATCAAATCATTTTTGACAGTGTGGGTGTGCTCAGCCCAGGAGCACTGGCCCTTTTTTATAGTCAAGGTATGTGTTTAGTTTGTCTCTCTAATTTGCACTTACTACCCCATCATGTAACTGTAAAAGCCTCTGATTATTAGAAGCTCTGATACGTGACACCAACCAAGTAAAAAGCACACAGCGTCTCAATGTGGCGTGCAGTGAACAATGGAGTGGTATATTATTTCTACTTTTGCTGACATCCGTTTTCGATACTGTGTCTATTTTACATTCACCATGGCAGGAAAATTAAAACCACATTTACATTAACTCCAAGGAATCCTGGTTTGTTACCTTTTTGTTGTTGTTACTTTTTTTTTTTTTTTTGCTTTCTGTTTGGTTTTGTGTCCAAGCTAAATTTTGGTTCTACTTACCTGCTCCAACATATCAAAATCCAGCCAAAATGGATAGTAACCAAGACCAGACTCACTTGAGGAAAGAGAGTTACAGCTCGTATTATTTTATGCCTCGGCAATGACTGAACTGTAGCTTTTTCTGAAAGCGAGAAGAAAGATGGGTGCTGTCACCCTTCCTCTCTCCTTTATTTCCTGCATGCAGCTGGACCTCAGGAGGACAGTGTTCCCTCCGTATGGTTCTGTAATTCAGGAGTGACCAAGACCTGTCTCTGTTCATCTCCCATCCACCTCCTCATTTTCTTGCTCTTTGGCCAACCTAAGTTTCGCAGGATAGTTCTCCACCAGGCTGGAGGCGTACCAATCTAGAACCTCATAGCGAGGAGATTGGCTTATTGGGAGCTCTTTGTGTTTCTTTATTTAATTAGAATTTTTTCATTTATTTTACATACCAACCACAGTTTCCCCTCCCTCTTCTCCTCCTATCCCTTCCCCTCACCTCCTATCTCCCCCCTCCCCATCTACCCCTCCTCCTCTCCATTCAGAAAGGGGCAGGCCTCCCATGGGCTTGCACAAAGCCCGGCACATCAAGTTAAGGCAGGAATGAGCTCCTCCCCCTGCATCAAGACTGGGCAAGGTAACCCAGCATGGGGAACAGGTTTCCCAAAGCTAGTTGTGAGCACCAGGAACAGGTTTTGATTTCACTGCTTGGAGCCATACAAACAGATGAAGCTACAGAACTGTGACACACATGCAGAGGGCCTAGGTCCCATGCAGGCAATATTCCATTCTGTAAATAAACAGAAACTATCTGTTCTTCAGTTGAGGGGCCTCTAGGTTGTTTCCATGTTCTGAATATTTTGAATAATGCTGCTATGAACATAGTTGAACAAGTCTTCTTATGGTATGATTGAATATCCTTTAGGTATATGCCCAAGATTGGTATAGCTGGGTCTTAAGGTAGATTGATTCCCAATTTTCTGAGAAACTGCCATATTGATTTCCAAAGTGACTGTACAAGTTTGCCCTTGAGCCAGCAGTGTAGGAGTATTCCCCTTAATCCATATCCTCTCCAACATAAACTCAAGCCCAAGTGGCTCAAAGACCTCAACATAAATTCAGTTATGCTGAACCTGATAGAAGAGAAAGTGGGAAGTAGCCTTGAACGCATTGGCACAGAAGACTACTTCCTGAATATAGCACCAGTAGCACAGACACTGAGAGAAACAATTAATAAATGGGACCTCCTAAATCTGAAAAGCTTCTGTAAGGCAAAGGACACAATAAATGAGACAAAATAGCAGCCTACAGAATGAGAAAAGATCTTCCCCAACCCCACATCTGCCAGAGAGCTGATCTCCAAAATATATAAAGAACTCAAGGAACTAGGCATCAAAACACCAAATAACTCAATTTAAAAATGGACTACGGAGCTAAACGGAGAATTCTCAACCGAAGAATCTCAAATGGCTGAAATACACTTCAAGAACTGTTCATCATCTTTTGTCATCAGGAAAATGCACATACAAATGCGCATCAAAGGACCCTTACACCTGTCAGAAGGGCTAAGATCAATAACACTGATGACTTACTATGAATCCCTACTAGAAAAACTTCAAAAGAATCGCACCTCACTAAGTTTGAGGTGAGAAATAGGCATGGTCCCATGAGGATGGCATCCAGCTATTGAGAGTGAAGAGAGAGAGAAAGTGGGCAAGAATAATGAAAGTAAGTGGTAAGGTGGAGGAAAATGCCATGGTTGCAGGCTGCATCTGGAATTCTCGGCTACAAGTGATGGATCGATTTTTCCAACGCGTAGTCATGATGGGAATACAAGGCGGGAACCTGAGCAGTTTGTCACTGTCACTTGAACGTGGAAGGAAAATTACAACACCTTACACGTCTTTGCTGTGCCGTTTTTCATCGCAACAGGTAGACGGATGGCTACCTAAAATATGCTGGATACGGTGCTTAGGGATAGGTTGTGTTTTGATAATGAAGTTCGTAATTTATTCATAGCTTGTGCTGTGTTTTAGCAGCAGGCTGTAGCTAGGAAATCCCCAAGACTTACTTAACTTCTCAATGAAGCTTCCCCCCACCTCAAGTCAGATCATCTCATGTTGCTATGGAAGGAAATATATCACCATATAGTCCAAATAACAAAGGCAATCAAATACCTCCTAGAAAGAATTTAGTTTACTT
>NC_022024.1:31436102-31465804 GCF_000317375.1 Microtus ochrogaster | reverse complement strand
ATCTCTTACACACATACATCAACAACACACACACACACACACACACACACACACACTTTCACTTTGTGAATTCTGCAGTGCCAGAGTGTGTTGCTCCCAGTTTATGACGGGAAAAAGAAAACGAGCCATGGAAGAAGCATGCTGAAAAGTATGGACATGGTCCCCACAGAGCACCTAAAGTTTGACATACACAGCCAACAGAGCCAATCGGAGTGATGTCATAGACATGCTATCTTTTTAAACACTAAAGAGAGCGTTTAAAAAGAGCTGAGAACATGTACTAGCCAATTCTACTTAATGAGAAGGTCACGGACACTCTTTACTGGGCATGTCTTCTGTGGTACCCAGAAGATTAGTATCAAGACGAGTCTCTGATGTGGGAGCGGTTAGTATTGGTAGGAAGGCTGCAGACATGTATCACTTCATGAAGTTGTTAGGGAGATAACATAGGACGTGTTTAGAATTGTGCCCAGTAGGTGATGGGTTCTGGGAGGGGGGCGGCGAGGAAAAGGGAGTTGTTATTAAAGAAGCCATTGGCCACTTTTCTGTCATAGAATGAAGCAAAAAGAAAGCCATGCCAGTTGGAGTTACATCATGCCTTTATTGAAGTGACAGCTATCAAATTGAAGCTAAGAACTTGGCTCATTTACACCTCTCTTCTGTTTTATTCAAACTCATACATTTTATGCATTTATTTTGGGCTTAAGGAAAGTTGTTCAGAACACACTCCCCAAATCCAGCTAAATACTGCTGGTATCTTTTAAGTGACATTTTTTTCTCTGATCATCTTCTATAAGCCTCCTGAGTGCTAAATCATGAATAATATAGTATGCTTTTGCCAGCGCTATACAGTTAGTTTAGATGGCCAGAAAATTTAAATGAGAGCTTCTCGTGTATGAAAATTTAAGGAACAGTGGTTTGGTTTGAAAATCAAAAATCAGTCACTCATTAGTCTTGTTTTAAATACTAAGTTCCTGGGACACGTCTTAGTCTTATCCCGCCATTCCTCCGGCCACACCAGTCTTCCTTATGAATCCAGCCCACTCTTGTGGGACCTCGTAGAGGATTCTGTCTCTAATGTCTTCATAAAATCACTATATTTTTTAAATTGGTATTTAAAATAGTCCGATAAACACGTCATTGCGGTATAACTGTGTATGTTCTAAAATGAGGTTCGGGAGTCTGAAACCTAGTCGCTTTGGCTCAAGCTCCCCAGCGCTTGCTGTCTTGTCACAGAAGCTTCCAGTAGACTCCAGTGGTTTTAATGTTGTAAACAAGGAGGTCCGCGGAACTTCCAGTGGGTTGATCAGTAAGCGCTACGCATGCTCAAAATGGACATTTGTACTGGAGCCTGGCCACCTGCGCCACGGGACGAGTGGGCGGGGCAGCTTCAGAAAAGCCAGAAGTCCAGAGTGGTTGAGCGAGCACGGTTAGACTTTGGCCAGCGTCGGAAAGGCTTCTTACGCGTCGAGAGAAGGTAACGGCAAAGTTATTCTTTTCTTAGTTCTGACTTGTCTGAATTAGGGCTCAGAAGAGCTGGCAGGCGCAGCGGCCCTGCACGGTGGAAACGCTGGTAAATCCGTGATTCCTTCAAAGGGTAGACTTAGTTCTCCGCCTCGCCTTAGCAGGCCTTCAGGTGAATTGTCATGGTGGGGGAAGGGGGGACTCATGACCCAGTGATTGATAGGCTCGGCTGGATTAACTCTCTTCTTAAATTTCTTTTTCTGTTTTTTAAAAATTAAGCACCACGCACATACATGTAGGGCCTGTCGAGGCCAGAGGCGGGTGACAAGGTCCTCTGGAACTGGAGTGAGATAGCTGGCTGTGTGTCGTCGTGTGGGTGCTAGGAACCAGACCCACGTTCTCCTGGTTTAAAGCAGCTAGTGCTGTCTCTGAAGGCGCGGTGTTAGGACTTAAAACTGAGGCGACAAAAGTACGTAATGTCTCGGGTTGTTAAGAAGGTCAGGTCTCTGCCCAGGGCCAGACTTGGAACTTAGATTCCATTTCTCTTACCCAGAAGAAACATCTTGCTTTTTTAAGAAAGCCCCGATACCTCTAGCTTTGTATAAGATAAGTAAAATGTCAATTAAATGTTAATTAAAATCTTAAGAAGCGGCAAAACTGATGTTTACATTTCTGGTGCTCCCAGGGGACTCAAAGCCAACACGAGGAAGGGTTCCTCATCTTTCCTACCTACTGTAGAAATGGCAGGATTATTGAAGAGATAATTATGTCTACTTTCCAGCATGGATACATCAAGTTCCCGGGAGCTAAGTAGGACCCAAGCCAACGAATAAAGAAAAGAAGATCCAGGTAGAAGTAATGTCAGAATGTAGGCAGGCGTTCAAATGTCCTACAAAAAGCAATCCATAACTGCATTACATTGGGCCAAAAGCCTTGTACTTGCAAAATAAAAATGATTAAAATAGGTTCCAAGATGTAGGTAGAGTCCAGAGTTTGAAGGAACACAGAATTCCTTCGGTTTCTCTCAAGTTTTAGCTTCGATTGGATTAGGGGGAAACCTGCTTAGAAGCAATTTTTGACCCAGTTAAGTTTTGAATTCCCTCCTGAGCTAACTGTGTCTTGGAGGCTGTGATTGATGTCTCCTGGGGCTAATGGCTGACGCATTGTTTCCCAGAGCGGGCTTCTGTGGCCCAGAACGCACATCTATGAATAGCGATGTGATGGTCACAGAAGCACCTGCTTGTCAAACCCTCAGGATCTGCAGCCTCCCTGTAGCTCTCTTGTTCTCCAGGCTTTGCCTGGTGTTTCCCCCTTTCAACATTTATTGACTGTCCCCCACCGTACTCTCAGAGAAGTGATAATCTCTTTCAGCAGCCCTAAATTACTGTGGTTATGCCATGTCGTTTTTGTAAAAGTAGTGGTACAGTTTAGGCAGTCGTGGGATGGAAAAAAAAAAGTTCTAAGGACCACTAGCTAAGATAATCTTTTTTTTTTTTTTATTTCACAGAAAATCCCCCTAGAAAGATTCCTATAAGACCTTTTTCTCCTTCAAAGCCTTTTGGGATTTGGCGGTTCTCTTCAGCATTTATGAGGTCCCTAGCGCCGGGACCCTCAGTGTGTATAATCAGACGAATAGAGCACCAACCACCGTTTTCTATGGGATGATTTTAATAAGATAAACTTTTAAATCGGTGTACACAATGTCTAAGGAAAAGTAGCTCATGAGCTATGGTCTAGCTGGCTGTAGCTCCTCAGTGACCAGCTTGAGGCATCCGAACGATGTACACATTCTCGAAGGACTTTCTTAAAACGTGTTATTATCTGTGAGGACTGTAGTTGCTAGAATTATCTCATTCATGTCTTCAGCCTATTTATAGTCAAAGATACACAGTTGTAAGTGTACATTTCCATGTTTATATGTATATGTGTTAAATTTCTTCTTTTGTATTCCATATTTACCTGTCTGATCATCTTTCAGTCTCTCAGATGGGGGAAACATAGACAATTCTATAATTCCATATTAGCAGATCTGAAGGGTTGCTTATCTCTACCCTCTACAGTGCCTTTAGGGTTTCCTCTTGATGCAGCATGCACACACACACACACACACACTAGTCTCACTATTGTCTGCCCATCTCTTTATTAGGCCCATCAGGTGTTTTAGACAGGTACAGTAACACAGCTTCACAGAGTTAAACAAATGCAGCGTAAACAAAAGTCACACACCTGAAAATAATATTCCCAACAGCTGTGGAAGTAACTTACGACTATCACAGAGCCACAGATACGACTATCACTGTGAATCCACACCCTTCATTTTTTCCCATAATTTAGGATCCTAACAAACACTTCTCTTTAACCAGTGCAGGATTCATCTCCTGCTTAACCTCAGTACCTTTGGGTGTCTTCCTACCTGTCACTGCTTCATGCCTTCCCATGAGATAGACTGAAAAACAGATCCTTCTGTACCAGGTGCCATTCCTTACAGCCTAAACACTGTTAGCCTGTTTGCAGGGGACCTCGTGAGATTGCGCTGCGTTATCTGAGTGGGCCTTCATTGGAGCCATCTGTACCTTTACCTAAGGGAGGCATAGGCTGATTTTTATATACTCAGGGCAATGCCAAAGTGCTAGGCTTGAAAACTGGGGTGATTAGTCCAAAGATGATAGATGCTGACATCCGTTAGGTGCTACAAGAGTAAAGGAATGAACTTCTGAAGTTTCAGAAGGGGAATGACCCTTCATACCTTGATTTGTGCTGAGTATACTAATTTTAGACATCTTTCCTCTAGAGATGTGAGAGAATTACTTCTGTTGCTGTAAGCCAAGAGATTTGTGCTAACTTGTTATAGCAGCTATCAGAAACTGATACAAATCTGTCAGAGATGTAAGAGAATTACTTCTGTTGCTGTAAACCAGTAGATTTGTGCTAACTTGTTACAGCAGCTATTGCAAACTGATACATATCTGTCAGAGTTGTGAGAGAATTACTTCTGTTGTAAGTCAGGAGATTTTCGCTATCTTGTTACACGGCTATTGAAAACAGATACAACTGTTGCTTTTCTTATTTCCCTGAACATTTAGTGTTTCAACACATTTGCCCACAACCTGCAATGTTCCTTCTTTGTTTTCTGTCTGGAGAATCCCTGCTTATTTTCAGAGCAAATCTGTGAAACCTTCCCTGACTCAGGCAAGCCAGTGTGCTCCAGCATACCTGCTGGAAGTCTTTTGTCTTCTGTTTACGGTGCATCCTTTATTTATAGCTATAGTGCAGAAGGCACAATAGCTGGAGGTTAGGCATGGGGGCCCAGTGATTCAGTTCGAGATTGTTGGCGCAATAGCATGAGTTGGGTCTCTAAGTCTCTTCCTTATCTATAAAATGGTAATAACAAGGTACCTGTTCCTGAGATAATCTATGTAAAGATTATATCTGGCAGGAAGTATGTGACCAGCAAGTGTTAGCTGCTTGTTCTTAGAAAATTTTAATAATTTTTTTTTCTTAACTAAACCAGAAGCTTTTTTTTTTTTTGAAGGAAAAAGGAATTGTTTTCAAGGAAATACCAGCCAATCTGAGGGTGACAGTTTCTGTTTAAGTAGACTGTAGTGGATAAATGACTGACAATGAGGTGTTACTACAGGCCTTGTGAGTAAGGTTGGGGAGGGACTGATAAAGGTGTCTCTCTGTGGCTGAACACTTGCCGATGTTTAGTCTCTCGTGGGTTTCTGCACTAACTGCTGCTGTTAACTGCACGAAGAAACTTCTATGTTGAGGTCTGAGGGCGGCAGTGATGTATAGGCGGAGCTCTAGGGGTTTAGAGGATTGTCTGATATTGTGTCTGCAATGGGGTTCTTATGGGCGTAGACTCTGTATCCCCTCTTCTCGATAGGGACTTAATATTCTTTGGCTTTGTATATAATTTTTAGATTTTTTTGTTCTAGTTTGACTCTATATGGTAGACTATCTGAGGGCATAAAAAGTTATCTCTAACTAAGTATTAAAGAAAACTTATTGATGTGTGTGACTCATTTGTATGGCTTTGTAATCACAGAAGGTGATTCAGTTTTACCAAAGAGGAGTATTCAGGATTGCTGACTACTGGATAACTCACCCCCCCCATCCGCCTCGACCTCATTTTGCAGGATCCACTAGCAAAATGATTGATATCATTCTTTGGCAAAATCTATTGTGTCGCAATCATCTTTGTGGAAATTCTTCTCAAATAATAGTGGTCATTTTCCCCCTGAGGAAACTTAAAAGCAGTTACACTCTCTATTATTGCAAATGCCTTTCAAAGACAATGAAGTCGCTGAATGAATGTCTTCCATGATTGCTTTAAAAATCTGAAGCGTTTTGAAGGAACACTTGATAAATTGAGGACTTGAATACAACCTTGGGCTTTGTTTAGTTGGATCTCAGCAAAGCTCTTTGTTCATCGGAAGTATATTCAGATTTTCTAAAGCCACTTAGGAGAAGATATGATATAGCTGTGTGCTTTGGTTATCTTCAACTCTTTCGTAGAGTTCTCAGTAATTTACCAAAGGGGTTAAGAGTTAGATGTCACTGATGTAAACACGTGTGTGTGTGCATATACTACGCACAAAATTTCTATTTATTTATAGGTACTGAAAGGCACTACAACAACAAGGATAGCTTTCAATCATCAGATTTTCTTGGCCTTTTTTTTTTTTTAATATAAATCTATGACAGTATCATCTGAAGAAGGGCTCCTGGAGTGCTTAGCTAGACTGTGACAGAGCCAGTCAGTTAATTGAACACGATTAGTCTTACATTCTCTGGAATGAGCTGTATCTTCATAATATTGATAGTGCATTAAGGCCAGGGATTATGTATTATTCAGTTTTTAATATCTGCACCGAGCAGACTACCTGGTACATCATTAGTCACCAGGGGAATGCAAGCTACAATTATAATGTAATTTTAATGGATATAATAAAAAAAGACAATACCAAGTGTTGGCAAGGGTATAGAGAAGCTACAGTGCCCATTTGTTATTGGCAGAAATGTAAAATTACAGTCACTTTTATGAGACAGTTCGTGATTGCTTCAAAGTGTAAGTTTATCGTGTGACTCAGCAGGTCCAAGCTAGGTTTTTTTTTTTTTTGGTTTTTCGAGACAGGGTTTCTCTGTAGCTTTGGAGGGTGTCCTGGAACTAGCTCTTGTAGATCAGGCTGGTCTCGAACTCAGAGATCCGCCTGCCTTTGCCTCCCGAGTGCTGGGATTAAAGGCGTGAGCCAACACCACCTGGCTCCATGCTAAGTTTTCTACTCATGAGGAATGAGTTTGCTCTTCCTTGTCCACCAGTGCTCTCTAATCCCTAGGTAGATGCACACAACACACAGATCATTTCATCTCTTACTCTTCCCTAGGCTTAGGTCACAATGGTCTACATGGACAGCTTTAGAAAGGCAAGGTGATACTGACATTTTTGTGTGTTGGATTTTTGTTTTGGTAATATTTTATCCGTTAGAAAATTGATAATTTTGAGAAATACAATGTATTTGTATTAGACATAGGTTCATTTGGTAACCTAATTATGGAATCATGGAACTTTATAGCTTAAATATATTTCAAACATTAAAAATTGTAAATAGAAAGTTGCTATAGTACATTGAATAATACCATTCCCTTTCCAAATTCAAGGGCATTGCAACTCTGAGTATGACTTTATTTAGCAATAGAATTTTGCAAATCAAAGTACTGAAAGTGTAGACATACTGGACTGCTATGAACTTTAAATGCAGTGTGGCTTGAATTCTTATGTCAAGAGGAAGAGATGCAGAGACGTGCCCAGGAAAAGGACCATGGAGTGATGGAGGGAGAGTTTGGGTTGTGAAGCTTCAAACCCAGGAGAACCAAGAGGTATTATCACCATAGGAAGTGAAGAAGAAAAGAAAAATCCTCCTGTAGACCCTTCAGGGGTCTTAGGACCCCAAACAGTGAGAGAAGAAATGTGCATTGCTTGGCCCCGTTTTATGCTAGGTATGAAGAGTCTGACACATGCTCTGATCAAAGTAAAATATAGATGTTTTACGACAATGAAGTCATCAAGTGGTTTTGTTGGACAAGTCATTTTTAGATTTTGACATAATAATTGGCTTAACAGTAAAATTTTGTCTAACTCTTATGTGACCTGCCCAAGTAGTGGTACTGATATTTCTGCCCAAGTCTGCCTCAGAATCTCCGGTCCTTCAGGAATATCATGTCGTTTTTCTTAATTCAGAATGCATTTGAACACTTGTTAAAATCACTGGATCTTAGGTAACAGGTTAGGATCTCAATCCTGACTGTGTTGTTTATTAACTCAGATTTTATGAACTTTAATTTTATATGGTATGTGCTCTCTAAAAAGGCTTTGAGGATGTGGACCATTAAATGGTGACTTGCTAACCCCAGGCACAGCACGGACAGCAGAGGTTTAGTACTCATTTGTCGTGCATAGTTAGAACTTTATGCTCGGCAGTGGTGGTGCACGACTTGAATCTCAGCACTTGGGAGACAGAGGCAGGAGGATCTCAGTGAATTCGAGGCCAGCCAGGTCTCCAAAGCAATTACAGGACAGCCAGGACTATTACATAGAGAAACCCTATATCAAAAGACTAAAAAAAAAAGAAAAAGAAACAAAACAAAAACTTTGTATGATTGCAGCAACTCTCGATTTCCTGCTCCCCAAGTCTCTGACAACCACGTCTCAACTTCTAACTCAACTCATTTGAAGTTTATATGTAAGTAGGACCATGCAGTTTGTCTTCTTCTGTAGTTGGGCTATTTCATTTGTATGTCAAGTTCACCCATATTGTCACCAAATGCAAGATTTCCTTATGACTGCTACATGGTATTTCCTGTGTGCACATTCACTGTGTGCATGCGTCACACCTTTCAGTGAGGTTTTAATGACCTGCTCGTGGCCATTTAGTTTGCATTTCTTGGCAATTGTGAGGAGTGCTGCAGAGTCCACGAATGGATTAGTACACGTCTTTGGAATGAATGGCCTAAAGCAGGATTGCTAGATCATATGGAAGTTCTGCTTTCAGGTTTTGCAGCACTTTCAAAACATCCTCCATTTCATAATCTTGCCATCGCCATGCTAATGCCCCAGTTCCCCCCCCCCCCCCCACATCTCCACCAGTGCTTCCGTTTCATCCGCAGAAATCCTCGTTAATGATCTACTCGGGCATTTCACAGGCCTTTAGTCATTTAAGTTTTCATAACAACTCTGGAATAATCGAGAAATACTCACTTTTTACCTAGGAGAAAAATGAGATTCAGACAAGTTTACATAACGGCCCAAAGTCGCAAGCTCCCACGTGCCTGACGTGGGCTGCAGCGTTTATGCCTGTGGGCAGAACTGCATTCCGTGGGATGGAGATAAATAGCATGTATTACATCGGCCGAATATTAGCATAAATGATGTGTTGTAGGCACTTTGCTGGAAATGACAAAAAAAAAAGGTTAGTTATTATGGATGCTTTCTGTTTACTATGAAGGAAATGTCAGGGTATGTGTTTTCCTTGTACTAGGTTTATGGAATTTAAATACTATTGTCATATCTTAATACGACTGATGTATTTCTTGAAGTCTCCTTTGAAGCAAAATTACTCACTTGCTTAATTTAATGGGTGAAATTAAATACAACACTATCACTAGCTTAGTAATTCATGTTTATGATTGCTCCTCACTGCTTGAGTTGTTTTAACTAAGGATTATTTGTGAAAGTCAATTAGTCTTTTATCAATATGCTAGTATTTAGTAATATTCATGAGAAGAATTTTTAATTATTTTTCAGCAAATAATTTACTATTGTGTAGTTTTGTTGCAGAAACTATTAGCTCTTCTTTAATACCTACCTATTTAATTAATGAGATAATTTTAGCTATTTTAAAATAAACTTCCTCATTAGTCTTCTGTCAAAAATTCTGGCTGAAATTGTTGATGGTCTCTAGCAATAAAATTAACATTTTCTTTGATAGTTGCAATATTGTTTCACTTCATGAGCGTCCTCAGAGTCCGCATGCTAACTTCCTTACTTCCTTTCTTCCTTCTTTCTTCCTTCCATTCCTTCCTCCTCCCTACCCTTACTCAATCCATTCTCTTCTCTGTGTCTGTTCAGAAAGGGACGAGTCTCCCATGAATATCAACAAAGCATGACGTATCAAGTTGCAGTAAGACTAAGCACCTCCTCTTGTATTAAGGCTGGACAAGGCAATTCAGTATGAGAAATAGGTTCCCAAGAGCCAGCCAAAGAGTTAGGGACACTCTCTGCTCCCATTGTCAGGAGGCCCACAAGTAGACCTTACCATTGTCATGCCCGTCGTCTTCATTTTCTCCTTCTCTTCCATCATGTCTTCCTTGTCTTTCTCAGAGCCTTCTCTGGAGAGACTGTGGTATAGAAATAGTTTAACTTCTGGCAAAGGATAAAATGAAAATACAAAATGACTTTCCCTTTGCTTTCTTTTCTAGTCACTGTTCAGATATTAGGTTTGTTTGATACACCTGGATCGTGGGCAATTGTTGGATGAATGCCTTCACCACCCAGTAGTCAGCGATGATCAATTTCCTCCCATGGTGCTTAGCCATCACAGGACCACACATATCACCCCGAGTCCCACAGAATGGCACATGCACATGCATCTTGCTCCTCAGGGGCATCTCATGTGCTGTAGCATAATCCCCACCATGGTTCTAAGTGTACAATTTTGCAAAAATTAAAAAAATAAAAAGCTAAGGCCATTCAGATAGGGAAGATCTTAATCAGCATTGCCTTAGGATGTACAGAGTCAGCTTTAAAAAACAGCATGCTTTTTGAAACTGTGGTTCAATTTTCAGTCCAGTTGAATAGTAGTTTAAATAACAATGTACAGTCTTTGTTCTGGTTTTGAAAAGTCATGACAAAACCCAAAATATTTCCTTAAAATAGTTTGAAGTTTCAGGTAGCATCAATAGCACGGGAGGGGGTATTGTTTAATTGCTTAGGGTTTAATCTTGGCTATGAGAGTCTGTTCTGTTTATGTAGAAATCTGAGAGCCATCAGCTTTGATTAGGGCTGGGGTCTTGCGACTGTGGGTGTCCATGGTGCCCCTACAACAGTGTGCCGGAATGGTGAAGCTGAGAGCTATTCCCACCCTTGTGATGAGAGAAAACAGTGCTGAAAAATAATGACCTTCATAGTGACCAATGTAGCAATCCTGTGTGTTTGGGGATCAGAAATTATTACTGGTCTTTTGAGATCTTGCTATGTGTTGTGGTATTTGTGGGGGAAAGAGTTATTCCTGAATGTCACTTGCTACTGGATTGATGAATAATCTTAAGAACTCTGTTATACCATGAAAGGAAAGTTTGCTAGAAGCAGATTTTGTTTACAGGAATAGATTATTATTTTAACCAACAGAGAGTATATGAAAATAAAACTTGTAATGCATCTGAAAACTGTTGTCATGGTTACTTGGATCATTAGAATACCCTCCTCCCCTTTCTTTATCCTGGAAAGAAAGCAAAACATCTGCCTCTTGGTTTTTAGGATAATAAATAACACCAATTTATCTCAATTCAGATCGAAAGTACTTTTTCAAACAAGATACCTTCTTTAATAAAATAACATCTAGAAGGAAATCTCATAATTATCTTGAAACTGCTCGGGAACTTTGTGAAATTATTTGAATAATATAGCTAGTCATCGTATAAGTAGATTGAAATGACAGGTGTCAGTGGTTCAGTTACTATTCGTGGCCACGCAATCATTGTTTAATTGGTTGCAGTGCACATGGTGCACAGCACATTCTAACGCTATAGAAGATCCAAATAGAGCAAATAAAAATTATGTTCCCTGAAAGAACTTAAAAATTCGGGAGGAAATGCACGGTATTCCTAGATCAGAGCGTTGAATTTTCACTGTTTTTCCAACATCTCCTAATGGTGGAGAGAGTTCAAGGAAGCAGATGCACAGACTCAGGGTGATCATCAAGCACTTGGAGTTTTAAAATCTGGTTTGTTTAGAGGGCTGTTACTGTGCACACGGCAAAAAGGTACCAACTGGGGAAAAATTTGTAAAGTGTGTTGCTATCCATCCTTAGGCCGGGATGGTCACGGTTCACACATACAGGTTCCGTGCTCACATCGTCTTTCGCCTGTAGTGATCTGCTACTTGGTGCCATCTTCCGCCGACTTCCATGTCCTCTTCACCCACCCACTTGGGACTCCTTTCATGGGGTCACGTTTTCAGCAGCAGTACAGTCTCTCAAGCAGAAAGCTGTCTAAACTGTTACTGCACCTGCTGCTCAAATGTGCACATTTCAACTCCAGGTTTCATTTACATTCGTGAATTGCTATGATTTTCTGCCCCATGGTAAATGCTGCGGATACAAGGGGTATAATGCGATAAACATCATCTTGTTGTGTTTCAGATGGTCTTTACATTAATATGCAATATCCGGTCTATTACAGCAAACCTAGTGTGCTGCTCTAGAAACAGCCTTTATAATATTTCTTCTGAGGTTGTTAAAGTCTGGTGCCAGTAAATTAAAAGTATTTATTTGTTTTGTTTTTAGTTCTCGTGGCAATAGCCTTGCACTATACATTCAATATGCATCGTGGAGTTTTCAATCGTTATGAAACATAATAAACTAAACATGAAGGTATAGCTCCTTCCATGTATAGATTGACAAGTTGTTTGCCAAAAAGTTGTGCTTTATTAGAGGGCACTCTAAGTAATTTCAGTGAGTTTTGAAGCTAACGGTGTCTTCCAGCTAATGAGAAGGCTTTCAGAGCAAGGGCACTGACTGACAGGGGCATGACAACTGAGGAGCGGGCCATGCGCCTGTGGGGATGAGGTTGAAATTACTCAAGGCAGCTTCAAAGCAAGGTAGGAGATTTTCAGAGTCTTAAATAGGTGATTTAAGAGCTATGATAGGACCCAGTCTCAGAGTCAAATATATCCGGAGTTGAATGAGTGACTCTGGAACCTTAGGCACGTCTGGTCCTTTATGGCTGTCTTTGCTCATCTTCAAAAGGGCTTTTGGAACCTGAATACATTTTTGGTTTTCCCTCCCATCTCCTTGACTGCAGGATACCCGAGAGGTGCTTTTCTCTGCTTCCTATGTTCAGATTGCTCCATGAACTATTTCTAAACCACGACCCAAATATTCTCATTTTAGACACGGCATTCTTTTCAGGAGAGTCTTAATGTTTCTGCTTTGTACCAGGGAACAAGAAAGAGAAAGGCTCGTTGCCAGATGCATCTGGTATTACCTGATACAATATTTGATAAAATAGGCATGGGAATTCATGGTGTCCTAAGTAGGGGGAATTGGAAAATATATTGGTTTAATGGTTCCTGAATACGATCCCTAGTCAGTTCTTACTAGATGGGGTCTTTAGGATATCTTATCATGATATTAAGTCAAGGTGAACTGAGATTGGAGGCAGCCTGAAGCCGGTCAAACACTCGGATCATCCCTCCAGCTAATCACTTAGTTAGGGTGAGAGACATTTCACTAGAAAGTCTAGAAAGATCCAAAATAACTTGTAATTTTCCTGAAAAACAAAAGCCCTCAGAAGGTATTTTTACAGGGAGTTTGCTGGAAATATCATTTTTATGTATAAAGATTCATTTTTTTTCCCCTCTAAACACAAAGTCCTCTCTTTATCACCGCGGGTTTTCTCTGGCAGTTCAGAAGTCCTGAACAAAGACGAGCAAAATGGATCCTTCCCTCTCTGTGGAATGTAGATGAATCTTGGGTATAAATCATGTGAAGTAATGTTGAGGAGCCATGCATCTTATTAATTCCAGGAGTGTTTAGCTCAGAACGTTTTTATGTGCATGGCAATTTATCTTTAAGACTCAGCTTAGCATTCTGCTTGTTCTCGTGCATCCGGAGCAGACACCTTCAGGTATCTGTTCTTGTAGAATTCACTGTGCATTCTGCCCGTGGCAGTAGGACCAGGATCTGTCCCTGGTGCATGAGCCAGCTTTTGGGGGACCATTCCTTATGCCTTGCTCAGCTTTAATGCAGCAGGGAGGCCTTGGCCCTGCCTAGCCTTAATGTGCCAGGCTTTGTTGACTCCCCATGGGCAGCTTTACCCTGTCAGAGGAGTGAATGGGAGGTGGGTTAGGGAGGATGTGGGGAGAGCAGGGGGAGGGGTGGGAGGGGGAAACTGTGGTTGGTATTTAAAATGAATAAAATAAAAAGGGCTAGGTAAAACGGAGTCGCTGTGTGGATCTGACCGTGTACTTGATAAATTGATGCCGAGTAACTACTCATTTCTGACCGCTCTTTGTCTTTGTAGCGCATTTTCTTTCTTGGCTCTCACTGCTCTGCTGAATGACTTCCTCCTCTTTCCAGTCCCTGTATTGGATATTCACCTCAATTTGTTTCATAGATTCAGCTCTTTTCCAATCGGGTCCCCTCTGGGAGGTGAATATCCTATCTGAAACCCCTCACAGTGGGGTGATCTCAGTGAACGACAGCAGAAGCCCTTAGTATGACAACATGCCCAGATGAGAAACTTTTTGTGTATTGCCATTAATGGTCCCGTGGCAACACTGCCCACTGCTCCGCAGCTAGAGTTCTTAGCCTTTTCTCTCTCTATTCTCATTGCTGCTCGACCAGTGTTAGGGTTCTTTTCTCTTTACAGAGATGAGAAGGAAGTGCAAAACTTCGTCAATTCTCACATAAAACAACACTGAGTGCCATATGCAAAGGTTAGAGATAGTGTGTACATTATTGTGGTTTGAACAACACTGAGTGCCATATTAAAGGCACAACAATGTATACATTGTTGGGGTTTGAGGATAACCGAGTAACATTAAATTTTTTGGACAAAGTAAATGTTTTTGATCAGTTGGTGAATATTTGGATTAAGTTTTGTCTATTGTGAACAAAGTTAGCATGAACATTTAAATGCAATTCTTTTTTTGTGAAAGCAGTGTTTATTATTCTTTTGAGATGATACTTGCATGTATAATTGTGATGCAGATGGCAAATATATGTCTACATTTATGAGACTAGTGAAGTATTTTCCCAAATAGCAAAAGCACCGTGGACTTATGTCAGAAAGGAGCAAGAGCTCCAGTTTCTTCACATACTTTCCAGGACTTGGTACTGCCTGTCTTCTTAGTTTGGGGCTCTTGTGACGGGTGTGCTGACGAATGTCCTTTCAATTTTCCTAGAGAACAGCGGTGGTAAGCGTCCTTACTTTTGTTGATTTACAATGAGTGTATATTTTTGAGAAAAATATCTGTTTTTGAGATCAGTGGATTTCTTGTTCTTACTTCCGTAACACATACATCATGCTTCCCCTCCACACCATCCCCTCCTAGGAAATACCCTCTCCCACTCCCTCAGTTTTCTTTCCTATTAACTACTTTTTTAGTTTGAGATTGACATGTATGTTTGTCTTAAATTCTACACATGAGAGTCATGATATGCTCGATTTCCCGTATCTAACATGTTTCTCATAACACAGTGACCTCCAGTTTCATTTTCCTGCAAGTGATATAATCTCATTGTTCCTTATGGCTGAATAATAAATCCTCTGTAGCGAATGCACAGTCAAATTTCCATCACTCATTTCTTTGTTGCCTGGAAACGAAGATGATTCCATAGCTTCACTCCTTCCTTTAAAACCAGCCAGTTTGTTCTATTTAGTTAGACCAAGTACTTACATTTTAAATGAAGATGCTTTATCAGATGTATGGATTGTGTGTGTGTGTGTGTGTGTGTGTGTGTGTGTGTGTGTGTTTTAAACATATCTTTAAGCCATACTTAGGACTTGACACTTCCTCTTATTTCAGATCAGATTAATTCTTTGCCAACTTCATCATGTATACAGTATAGCTTTCTGTCCATATCTACTCTCTTATACCCACCCTACCCTTGCCCTCCCTGCTTCCTCCTTACAACCGTCCCTCCCACTTCCAAGTAATTTGGGTTTTTGTTGTTGTTTTGTTTTTTATGGTTTACCAAGTTTAGCCTGCTCTATCTACATGCTCATAAAAGTGTTGCTATCTACTGGAGTGTGGATGGTTCTATTTCCTAGCTCTTCTAAATAGAGCAGCAGTGGACATGGATGTAAAGTTGTTTCTGTAGTAGACTACGGTGTCCTTTGGGTGTATGTCCAAGACTAGTAGAGCTGGGCCATGTGGTTGGTGGCTTTGTTTGTTTGTTTGTTTGTTTATTTATGTAGAAACCTTCTGACCAATTTCCAAAGTGGCTGCACCAGTTTACTTTCCCAATGAGAGTGCACGAAGCTTCTCCTAATGACAGCCATTCTGGCTGGGTTGAGATGGCATCTCCAAGTCCTTTTACTTGTCATTTCCTTGATGTCTAAAGACACTGAGTACCTTTTAAAGTACTTACCAGCTGTTTCCTTTGAGAGCTGTCTCCTTCGTTCTAGAGTTCATTTTGTTTTCCTTTGGTTCTGTGCTCCTTGATGCTATGTTTTCGAGCTCATATTCCTCCATCAGTTGTATAGTTGGCTAAACATTTCTCCCACTCTTTGGGGGTTGTCCTGTTCATTGATTTATTATTTTTCTGTCTTGGCATTCTTGCTGAGATGCCACAGTATGGAAATCCCAGCAAGCTGCCTTTTTTGATTCTCTCTATCCAGTCCTGAAAACCTATTATTTATTTAATGAGTTTTATCTGATTAAGTTCTCTAACTGCAAAACAGATGTTAGAAATGAATGAAGTAATAATACACAAATTATGGTACAGAAGAGTGAGAATATGAGCTTTATTATATAGTTGGTTTTCTTTGCAATAGAATTAATTGCTTCTTTAACTTGGTGATCCAGATCCATAGTTGCTATTATTATCATCACAGATATAGAAATTATTTCTATTGCATTTGATTACTATGATCTTGAAATTTCAGGCTTACTACCTGAGTTTTACTAATTTAGCTTTGCCTCAAAATTACATTACAGTATGCAGTCTTATACTGCATTAATATAAAGTAGTTTCCTTGTTAATAAACCCACAAGTACGCAGCACATAACAGTTTAAAATTTTATAGATTGTGGAAAAGCTGAAATTTATATATATTACTATATATAAATTACATAGATTGTAGTTGTTAAATTTTAACATATAATTAAGATGATAATTTTAACATATAATATACTTATATAATATAATCTAACACATAAATATAATGCAATTTTAACATATATTTATGTGTTGTGTGTCTCTGTGTATACACACATTGGACAGTCTTGACTGGAACAAAATTTCATGGCATATGATGAATTATTGGTTGTATTTACAGGCAGGTTTTCAGGGTGTCCTATACTGCTGGCATAATGTCAATCTCATGTTAACTTAGAAAGCTTCAGGAGAATATGGTATAGTAGATAGAACACATGTAACTCGGAAACCTAAATTCCTATGTAAAAAGTAACATTTATTTTCAACTGTAGAAAAATCTTGTTTAAAATGTCATTTTTTCATTTCTGCTCAAAATTATGTTATTCCAGTTACATAAAACTTTTATGATTGCTTATTAATATTGAAAATGTAATACTTGGTTCATAAATCTTGGCATATAATAGCTAGAAGGAGCCTTTATATTGTAGGTTTATAAACCAAGGTCAGAAAGATAGAGTTCCCAGGGTCATCGGAAATAATTGGTAGCAAATCTGTACTGGAAAGTAGTTTGCTTGATTGTCACCCCTGCTCAGACATCTTATTTCATATAAAATTCTTAAACCTGTCATCTTTCCCACAGGACTGGGCTCAATATGAGCATATTTTCTGCATTGTTCACTTGTTCTGGGAGGTCTGGAGAGGTAACAGAAAAGCTTGGAAAATCGAGCATCTACAGGCCTTTAGACATCTCCCTGGTCACAGCAGTTATCTTTTCCCTCAGAGCGCTCTGGCCCCTTCCTCGTTTCAGATGCACCAAGCCTTCTGCATGTGTGGGAAGCCGGGGTCTATTAATGACCCGATGTAGAAATCCTTTAGATCACCTTTATGATGGTTGAAGCGATCGAGTCTGTTGTAGAGAAAAGCATTTCCTGAACAATAGCATTTCCCAAAGTGCTAGAGGCCATCACGGTTGACAGATGAGACTTCGAAATTCAGCGTTTCAAACACAGAGGAATAGAAAGATAGGGAACACACATATTATATTTTAGTTTCCTTTTCATTGCATGCTTAAAAATACTTGAGAGCTCCACAGCGATCCACCATTCTATGCAGCCTTAAAACTGTACTCAGATCTTACTCTAGTTTCTCGCTGCAGTTATGACCCAATTCTTAACCATTACATGTAAATAGGACAGAGGTTTTTTTGCTCCAAATTTAAGTGGGTACCAATGGTGCCAGTGGTACCAGTTGTTGAATCTTCAACGTCATCTTTAAGGATCTAGGACGGATAAAGATGTGCTTTAGCTGCGTCTTAATTGTGTCCACTTTTGTTTGTTTTGTTTTAATGCTAAAAATCTAACCCAGGTACCTACCAACCAGGCAAAGAGATGCTCTGCATCCCCAGTCTGCATGGCATTTCATAAACACATTTTTATACCTCATTTTATTATTGTCAAAGACAACATTTAGAAAGTAGAGCTTTGTGAAATTGAAATAATTTTGTAGTCCATTGTAAAAATGTCTTTATAATCTAGTCCATATAGTGTGCAGAACACCTGCATGCGGGGTGAGTCTTCTAATGTAAACATTGAATTTAAAGTAACTTAGTAAGCTTGCTTTTACTTTGAGAATCATTTTTTTCAGAAACTTACTTTATCTGCTTAGAAAAACATGAATTTTGTACGTTTTGATAGATCTGTTTACTTAGCAGTAGCAAAACCAAATCTAAGCACATTATTAATCCTTGTTAAAATTGTTCGAGTGCGTGCATTTCATGTACTTTTACAGCATGCCTTCAATGCCCTTTCATAGGCAAGTGAATAGATTATTTTAGTGTGCAAAAGTTAAGATGTGTGCAGAAGCAGGGAAACCAGTGTAGCACACACCTGACACCAAGTCTCGTCCGCCCCAACGTTCCGCCAAGCATATCTGAGGTAGCCTCCCTCTTTTCTCTAATATCAGGGAGCTAGAGAGCATCAACATTAGGCATTATTCCCACCAACCAACCGCACACATATGAACGTGTCCTTGGTGGTGAGATAATCAGCAGTGCCAATGTGACGATCTGGACGTGCACAAAGTGTTGAGTAACAGATGTTCCAGAGCTGAGGAAGAGGGCTTGTGTTGACTCCTGGCTGGGAAGAATCCTTACTCTTGAATCCTAAGAGAACAAACAAAGAAAAACAATTGTTACATCACATGCACTTGTGTGGAAAGACTAAAGTCCTGTTTGGATTTTCTCTGGGACTCACCTGTGATGAGACTAGAGAGAATGTGGGAGCTTAGCTGTGTCTCTGCAGGGAGCATCAGTGAGAGAGAAACCGCGTGAAGGAAGTGGAGAAGCCCTGAGATAAGAGGCTTAGGAAGAGGCCCCAGGCAGTCCTATGACCAATTCTGATCTGGGATGCTGGTTCTTTGGGTGGGGCCCTGGAGGGAAGGGCATTGTGAAGGACATGGACAGCAGGAGAGGAGGCCAGAACGATCCCTGTAATGAACTGATAACAAAGGCCTTTCTCTCCTTACACAGTATTCCCAGTGGCTTGGAGAGCAAGTCCTGTTCCTGGCAGAGAGAATCCAGACAGCACACCAGAGCATCCACTACAAATAATTTTAGCAGGGAAATCCGTTTCAGTATTTCCCCCTTAGTAGAAAAGATGCTAAACATTTTTGTGCATTAGGTATTTTACATAGATTATAATATTTAGATCAACTTGAGGATTTAGCTACTTAGTGGTTTTGATGAGGACTCTTGAGAGGTTTGATAAGTTGTCCTGGGCTACACAGCTGTCATAAGCAGAAGAGCTGAGATTTCAACCAATTTCTGAATGTCTTGATAATTTTCTCCACTGTGCAATGCACAGCCTCTCGTCAAACTTCTCAGAGCACCTGTAATTAGAATCTGCAGACAGTACATCTATTGTTTCCTCAGTTTTTGATTTTACCAGTCAGGATAGCAGTATGTGTTGGTTTGTTTTTAAATTTTCAAGTCACATTAACTGAAAACCTTCCAAACCTATTAGAAATCCAAGTGGGAAATTTTCAAGGTCAAGCGGCCATAACGGATAGGTCATTGAGTGTTTTCTATGCTTCCACTTAAAGCTTTTGCTAAACTGCTAGGTTGAAAAGCAAAGTAAAAGCAATTCACTGTTTCGATGATGGTTTCTCTCATGCATTAGCAGTGCTTTGGAGACCACGCACCGGATGATCGCAATGACTCATTGGTATCATTATCCTGGCCTTTTTAGCTACTGAATGGGAGTACCGGGAAGCAGACTTCTCTTCATAACCTCTTCATAACTCCCTCCGTAGGCCTCATGGAGTTGTCTTGGGAGAGTCATTTAACCCGCGGTGTGCTTTAGTTTTCTTCTCTGTGATGATATTCTGTCTTTCCCTTGCTCTAAGTGATCGCTAAAGAATTCATTAGATGCTTTAAATGCATTAAAGCAACTCCAAGAATAAGTTGCCACTGCCTTTTGTGACCTCCAAGAGTTGGGTGTAGATGGAAGTTTGTATCAAAATACAAATAAGATGCCACTCTAGTTGGGACATGGGCATGAGGATTTTAAGGTTTTCTGAGGAATTTGACATGTGAAACTTTATTGCATCAGTGCCGTCTCCCAAGAAGATTATGTTGTTACTTAACAATGTTACCTAAACAAAAGTCTTCATTGTGATTCCTTGATTATCTCAGATGATATGAGAATATAGAACTAAGTTGTAAATGAACTTTATAAACAAACTCACCAATATTATGCTAATCAGTAGCTGAAAGAACTGGTTGGATTTGAATATCAGGAAGATCTTGGATAGTTAATGCCAAATAACTATCAGAATAATGACCATCCAAAGATGTCTATGCCGTTACCCCCAAACGTGTAAAATATTATCTGAGACAACATCAGAAATTTGCATGTAGGACTTTGATATGGGAAGGTTATCCTGGGTAGTCTAAGTGGACCCCAGGTAGCCACAATCATATGTACAGCATGGAGGTAGCATGCCAGGGAAGGAAATATATATGAGAGTGCTTCGCTGCTGGCCTTGAAGCCAGAAGTGGTTTGTTTTTGTTTTTTTTGTTTGTTTTTTTTTCTTGAGCTAGAAAAACATTCCTCCTATGGAAGCTGAGGAAAATGAGAAAACAGATTCCGCAGGAAGTTCCAAAGAAAACTGTTGCCCTGTTGGACGTCTTGATTTATCACATCTTGAGTCTGTTGTCCTGACTGACTCAGCGTTAAAACAACGCCTTTGTTTTTGGAGGACATCTGTCGTAATCAGTTTTTGACAGCCATCGGAAACTCGTATTGTAGGACTACCATCCCATTCCATCAACAGGGCTTTTTAAATATAAAGTAATATGCTGTTCTCATCAAATGGGAGAACCACGTAGTGGGAGATTGTACTGGGGGTGGGGCTGACTCCCGTGCTTGAGCTGCCTCTGTTCATCTCCATATGACGCGCACTCTGTCTTCACAGTGTCTGTCCGGGAAGGCTCGATTTGACTATCGTTTCTTCATTAAAGCATGCAAGAGGGGTCCTGCCCCTCTGAGAGCTGCGGTGGCAAGAGAAGCCTTTATACTGGGCTTTCTTCTGCATAATAAGGTGGTTGTCTGTCATTTATTATGGTGTCACCTTGGCCCTGGTGGAGGTAGCCATATCGGGGAAGGTCTAACCACTCTGGGTGGCTCACGGAGACCCCTAGTACACCTCTGGATGTCTCCTTGGTGTCGAGAACTTTAAATCACTCACCTTATTGTTTCCCCTTCTCTCGGTTTCATTGCTAGCAGTCCCTTCTGCTTTTAAATCCAGGGTGTTTAGCATCATATGGTGTGTCTTAGAAATATTTGCAATTTGTGATTACCTATGGTGTGTGTGTGAGAGATAGGTGGGAACTGGAGACTGATGTGGTTTTTTTCTTAATGTGAAATTGTGTGTGTGTGTGTGTGTGCTCATATGCAATTAAAGTCCCTAAGACATTGACTCAATTTAATAAAAGGAACGCTTTTACTTGACAAGCTTAACCAAATGAGGTGAGCCCTTTAAGAAAATGTTGTCCTGGCAACCTAGGGGGGATCAGAGTTATGTTGTCATCTACCTACCTAGGCGAGCAGCTATTATAGATAAACTACAGGCCACAGTCCCAAGCTGCAAGAAGCCAAATCTTCCCAATAACTGCTGTAGATGAGTAGCTGCTGATGTCCCAGACAGAAGGCTAAGCAATGGCTGGGTTTCCCAAGCTAGGAGAAAATAGCTGAATGCTGCTTCAAGTTTCTAACTCCACGGTAAATCAAGACGCAGCTTGTTTAGCAGGCAATTGCCAGGGGCTTTGGGACCAGCAAGGGTGCTGCCATCGCCCAGTCTTAGGATATACGAGCAGCTTTGGCTGGGACATGCATTCACCCTGACTAGACTTAATAGAAATGTGAACCTGGAGGACGCTGTGTTCAGGTCTCCGAGGTGAGGGCCGGGATTGCATGCTCTGCCGTCAAAGCTTGTAAGTGGTGTACTTGTACACCGGGGTAGGGAGATCTGGGAGCAAAGAGTCAAGACTTCTGTTTCTCTTCCTCTCGCCACTCATCAGGTGTGAGAGGAGGGAGGTCAATTAAAGGAAGAAGTGTGA
This sequence comes from Microtus ochrogaster, assembly GCF_000317375.1. NCBI lineage: Eukaryota > Metazoa > Chordata > Mammalia > Rodentia > Cricetidae > Microtus > Microtus ochrogaster. The sequence continues at coordinate 31,443,622 of NC_022024.1, read as the reverse complement.
AGTCAAACGAACAAGGTTTGACTAAATGAAAATTTCGTCTCCAGGCAGCAGAAGCTGCTAAAAGTCAGAGATGGCCGCCACCAAGGTGTGGCTGCTGGGATCTCAGAGACTGATGCTTGGCATTTGGAGTCACACTGCTGCCTTTTGAGAAATGGAGAATATGTCTCCCTGAATTTCTCAAGCAAACCTTGAGTTTCTCAGAAGGCCAATGGAGAGAAGGGGAATCTTGAGAAGATCTGTGGCTAGGGCTTTTCCCTTGCTGTCCGAGCCACTGTGAATTCCTTTCAGAAGACTCACAGACTCTTGAGTTCTTCAAATCAGTGCCCAGCTCAGAGTGATTCAGTGCAAAGGGGACAGATACTGCCTGCTCCCCTTCTAGAGTTACAAAGTGGCATCTTCAAGTTGAGCTTTGCCTAAGTCTCAGTTGAGATGGGATTCTCCTAAAATGAGTATCTGTCTTGAACCTAGGTAATCTAAAATGCTTACCCCATAGAAGTTGTGAGTCCCCTTTTTCTGTGGATTGGCAACAGTATAGAAAGAACATTAAGCTCTCTTCAGTACCAGAGGCCCCATACCATGCCACAGAGTCACAGGTGTTTAGCATGGCACCCTTAAGGAGATCTTGTGTATTATCTGGGCATTCGGAATGCTATAGTCACTGTGTTTACTTCTCATTTACCCTCCTGGTTGTGGAACTAATTGCTGACTTCATAGTTAGAGACCCCTTTGTGGCTAACATGGAGGTTCAAAACCGATAATATCCAGTGGCTTTTTAAAACCTCCCACCTCCTATTCAGCCCATGACTGTCTAGTCTCCCTTAATAGCCTAGCATCTCTACACCAGCTGAGAACTCTAACTTCATTACATAACTGATAGGTATCTCATTCAAGACACTTTTCTTCTTTTGGGCTGCTCACAATGTCATGCATACACTTAAGTGTGGGCCCTCTTCTGTTGTAGCTGGTGTGTCCTGAGATAGGTTTAGGTTCACTGGGTTCAGGGCTCCGATGAGGCAGCCATATTTATTTCATCTCTCCCTCTGCCCCTCTTTGCCCCTATCTTTGTATTGTTTTTCTCATTACTATACCTGATAGCAACATAAAGGAGTCAGTACTGTCCTGAGCCACATCCCTAACCCTGGTGCCCCTGGGCTGGGTCTGTTCCCTCTGACTACATGGGTTAGGAAATGAGGAGAGAGAACTCTGCATATAATCCCAAAGCTCCTTTGCCGAATGCAGTGGCAGGGGACGCTAGGCAGTTAAAACAGCAATGGTCTACTTTGCAGTCATCAGAAAATTGGCCTGCAAACTAAACCTGCTGTTGCTTGTTTCTGTAAATAAAGATTTATTGGAACACAGCCATATCTATTCAGATATACGTGCCTATGGCTGTTTTCCTGCTGTGTCCACAGAGTTGAGTTGCAACAGAGGCCGGATGGCCTGCAAAAGCCAAGATGTTTACCACGTGGCTCCTGATCCTGTTCTCCTGGTCTCCATTTGTTATCTTTCATCTTTGTTAGATGAAAGCTCACGGGGGGGGGGGGGGGGGGGGGGGGGGGGGGGAAAGGCAACCGTCGGGTTAGATAAAGGGGATTGCCCTCTTGAAAACCCTCTCGTTTAAGAGGCTGTTAGTAAAGCCTTCAGATATGTGTAAGGAACATTTCGTCTGAACTAAGGAGAGGTCTCATTGTGGAGCTCCTGCCTACCATGCACAAGGCCATAGGTTTGATCCTCAGCACAAGTAAGTGACTGAGAATACGGACCGCGATGAGCAAGCTGAATGATTTCATCCCAGTCCTCCCTGGAAGAGCTTTCTTAGTTATAGAATGCCACACCAAATTTCTGTTTAGTATTTCATGTCTACTCATATGGTTAACTTAGAAAAATATATAATATCGTAGAGTTTGATTTGATCTGGCATATAAAGTCCTTGTTTTAAGTGGGCTCTGTGCTTAGCCTTTTTTCTTCTTTTTCTATTTTTGGGTATTCATGTTTGGGTCTACCCTAGGTCTCTGGGCCATCCAGGCAGTGTCGGGCATGGGCTCCCTCTCTTGGCTTGGGTCTCAAGTTAGACCAGTCCTTGGTTGGTCATTCTCACGAGCTCTGAGCCACCACTGTCCCAGCACATCTTCCAGGCAGGACAGCTTGTATGCTTAAGGTTTTGTGGCTGGGCTGGTGTCCCAGTCCTGCCACTGAAAGCCTTGCTGGTTACAGGAGATAGCTGGCGCAATGCTAGCTACTTTTATAAGGAAAAATATGTAGGCAACATCTCTGCCAGTCCACGACATTCAAGCTTTATATTTTGTGAAGCTTCTCCTGATTCATCTATCTAGCCCACGGTCCATCCCTCCATTTCCTGATAAGCATACCCCAAGAATCTGCCCCCGCCCCCAGTTACAGGAGTACACGGTGCCCCCATGCACAGCTCCTGCTGTAGATGAGCGCTGCTCTGGTAGAGACAGGGCAGCTACAGAACCCCACTGTGACCAAGCTGGGGTCCCGAAAGGGAATTTGGAGCTCTGAGAAAATTGGAAGGACATCTTGGTAGCTTTTCAGTCTAATAATGCAGTCAAGGAATTGCAAGTGACATCACATGACTTGATGATAGAAGCATGGCAGAAAAAGTGACAAAATGGGATGGAAGCTAGTCAGGGACTGTGTGTTTCCAATGCTTTGTTCTCGCCACCAAAGACGGGACCACAGTTTTCCACTTCCGTGCTTGTTGGGTCAGGAAGCAGTCACCCGGAGGCCAGGAGTTATTAAATTGGAACTCTGAAGTCTGACGAGATTTGGAAGCGCGATGACTTATTTTCGTGACAGGTAGGATGAGTAGCCAAGGGTGGAATCTGTGCCTCAAGTGTTTTGGTGAGGATTCCTAGATCTCAGCGTGCAAAGTAATTACTTGTGGGGTTAATAGAAAATGCAGATTCATATATAACTTCAGGGTTTTGTTAAAGTAAAATTTGGCACCGCGAGGAATACGGATCGCTAGCAGCATTCTAGGTCCTGATGCTGCCACTTGTCTTCATTTGCTTGATGACTCGGAGAACCTAATGGATTCGCTACAGAACTTTCACAAGGGGGCTTAATGGACACAGCTCTATAAAAGCCTCTAGCAACAGTCTTTGCATTTTCTTTAGGTAATTTTTTTCTTATCTGGTTTCTGTTGCTAAGCTCAGTCTCTTCACCATGCATGCAAAGCACTGTTAGATATTGACTGGGCTACCTTCATGTCACGGAACCCTAGAGACAGCCTGAGTCCTTGCTACGTGCCACAAGCTAAGATGCCATGCTGGAAGGAGCTTAGAATGACAGAAGAAAGATGGGGGGACGGGTGAGTGTATCTTAACATAACTTGATTTACCAAATCTTTTTCATTTGTTTACTGAGCTCTCACAGACCATCTGCTTAATGCAAAGGAAGCTGGCAAGGCCCAGCCTTAAACTCCGTGGTCTTTTGCTTCAACTGCTGTTCTGGAAACCGTGTTAATGGTTTGGCTAGCTGTAGTTTTCTCTCAGCTCTCTCTTACTGTCCTTGAACTTTGAAGGTTTATAGAAAGAAATGAAATGAATATATGTAAATTATTATATTACCCTGGCATTTAGTTCTCTGAATAGACTTGGCCTTCATGTGGATTGATGTGTTCTCAATATTATTTTTTTGATATAAGGTTTTTTGTTGAACCTAGAGCTCACTGATTGGCTAGATTGGCTGCCAATAAGTTCATAGTATTTCCTGTTTTCTGCTTCCAGTACTGGGGTTACAGGCATGAGGTACCATGCCCAGCTTTTTCTATGATTCTAGAGATCCAAACTCATGTCCCTGTGTTTGTCTGTCAAGCTCTTTATTCACCAATCCCTCCACCCAACCTTTTTCTACTTAATGCTCTGTATAATTGCAGCAAGAGTATCAGCAATGGTGGAGGCCTTTTGTTACCCAAATCTTTTTCATCTCAGTTATAAAAAGACATGGTTTATAAGAAAGGACAGAGGGGCATTCAGTGGAGAATCCCTGAGGACGAGGCAAAATCATTTCAGTTTGAGATTCTTTCACAAGGAGATGGTTCTCCTTAGCTAAATTTCTAAAGTTACTTAGCCAATACTGGTGAAATAATTTCTATCGGGAGTGTGTGTATATATATGTCTGCCCTTTTCTCAACCTGGCTTTAAACTCAATTTGCAGCTGAGGATAATCCTAAACTTCCGACACTTCTGCCTCTGTGCCATGGCCACAAGTGGCACCAACATGCTCTGTTTCATGCGGCACTGGGGACAGATCCCAAGGCTTTGCACATGATTTTTATTTTAGTTCTCTGATAAACAGGGCAGTGTCAGTGACAGCCATAAAATCACAACTCCAAAACAAACCAGACTCTTTTTACAGACTCTGTTTTTATAATTTGCAATTACTTGTTTATTTCACATCAAGCTATCACTTTAAAAAGGGTAGCTTTGCCTTTTCTATCCCTGAGAACTACTTCTTTGGGTTATAATTCTTGGAGATAGAATGTGAAAAAACAAGAAACATACTTGATATTTTAGAATATAGGAACAACATATTTGCAGCAGATTTGTTGTAAGCATGGGGCATAAGAATAATTCACTTACTCAGTAATTCTTGGTTAAGTTTAAAAACATTCAGTGCTGAAGAGTTAGGTACGGGAAAATAAAAGCCTCTTTGCAATCCATTTCCTTAGCTCCTATTCTGCCTCCCAGTTTAAGAGATACTTTCAGGCCACAGTTACCCAACAGCAAGACTTTGGTCAGGTTAGGGTGAGATCCCATTTTAAGGACTCTGCCTTCAGTCAGTACTATTGCTTGGCCTTGGTCCTGGGGCTGGGATTCATCTCTCTGATCGGTGTCTCACAGATACACACAGTGGTCCTGGCCGCTCATATATGTTCCTGTGTTCTTGTTCATAAAAATGAAACAAGAATTGAGTATCTGTCCTGGGAAGAGAGGTGTTTTCTCCTGTCGTAAGAGTAAATGACAATACCATGCAAGGGTCCTAGACTCTGGGTTACAGCTCTGAAACCAGACCACACCTTGTTCTGTAGATGATGAGAACAGAGGGAATGGGCTCTGGAACAGAAGAGGGCTGAGAAAAGCAGACACCATGAAAGACGCTTTGGTCTAACGGCAGGGGCTTCCTTATCATGGTGGCTAGCCTGTTTGGGGTTTTGGCTGCTTTTCCTCCCATCTTTTCTGATTTCTGTTTTTTATTGCATTTGTGTGTGTGTGTGTGTACATGTGTGTACATGTGTGTACATGTGTGTACATGTACATGCTATGGTGTACATATGGAGGCCAGAGAACAACTAGCAGAAGTTCTGACCTGAAGTCTCAAATAGTTCAAGAGTCCAGTTACACTGCCCCCATACACTTGTGCAATAATCTGAGAAAGTGCGCAAAAGGAAACCACCTCATCTCTCAGGGTGCCCACCAACAGTGTGGTGAGCAGGCTCGAGACGGGTTACTGTGAGTCGCTGCAGTGACGTGAGATGGAAAGGGATCACAACTGACAGAGCGAGAGCTATAACTCTAAGATTCCTATTCCTTGCACTGTGCATTTCCCCCCTTTCTGTGTCTGCCTTTCATTTTGGTTTTAGATCATTTATACTCTTTAGGCACAAATCTAAGAGACAAAAAGCAGCCTTCTACGCTTTTTCTTATTTTGTGGAAAAATGTTAATAAATGGTGGTCGAGTGCTGAATGGGTTTGCTAAACTCCAGCGGAACTTAAATGTGTTACTAAATTTAATTTAGGAGAGAAATGGCATTTTTTAAAAGTCCAGTTCATTTTCTAGAATTAGGGCTAGACTAGAGCTCCTCATCCCGCCCTGAAGGAAAGAACCCAGCTGTCCGTGTGTGGTGCTCCATGCTTGTGATCCCAGCACCCTGAAGGTTCACAAACAGGATCTAGATATCAAAGCAGCCTCAGCGGCATAGCAAGGTCAAGGGTTACCTGACAGCCTCTCTCCAAGAATCAAGCAATGTTGGTTAGAAATAGTGAAAGACATTGAAGACACTCAGTTTTCTTTTTAGACTTAGTGGTAATGCTCACCTGAGAGCCTATCCCCCCTTTTTATTTCTCCAAAGAAGAAAAGGGGAAAAATGTGTCATACAATTGATAGGAATCTTAGAGATATATCCACTGCTCTGCCGATTATGATCCCTTTCCTTCTCTGTTCCTGTAAGGCCGCCTCTAGTAAATGGACCCAGATAACCAGACAGACAGATAATTTATCAAGGCTCAAAGGAGAGAGGCAATAATAACCAAATAATTCTGAAAACATTTTTCAGAATGGTTAAAATAGCAAGCGTTTTTTAAGCCCTTGTAGGAAAGATACTGAGTGTTTTTAAAAGTGTTTTTGAAAACTGTAAAAGACTTCATGCAGTGTGAAGGTTGTTAGCGTGGGAGCATGGTGTCTCTAATCAGACAGATGTTTAGCATGTCCAGATGCCTAAGTTCCAGCTTACCTTAGAGCTAGTGAAGTAGGATGTTTGTGAGGATGTGGACCCCTATCTCTGGTTTTTCTTTTTCTTTTCTTTCTTTTATCTTAAACAATCTTATTTTACATACCAATCCCAGTTCCCTCTCCCACCTTCTCTGCCTCTGCTCCCCATCCCCTCCTCAGAGAAGGTGAGGCCTCCTACGGGAAGTCAACAAAAATCTGTCACCTCACTTGAGACAGGACCAAGGCCCTCTCCTCTGTATCAGGACTGAGCAAGGTACCCCACCATAGGGAATGGGCTCCAAGGAGCCAGCCAGTTCATGCACTAGGGATGAATACTGGTTCCACTGCTAGTGGCCCCTCAAACTGCCCATGCCACAGAACTGTCACCCACATTCAGAGGGCCTAGTTGTTTTCAAAGGATTCCCAACTATACTCTGGGGTGGTGGTTGATCTTCTGCAACAACCGTTTGCTTCATTCCCCCCATGACCATTTTAGATAGATGCTGCCACCCCGTTCCACACGTGAGGCAGTGAGCAGGCTGCAAAGGCTCAGTGATCTTGCCACACACTGGAATCCACGTGACTAGAATTAGGTTTGGAGACTGCCAGGCATCAGAACGTGCTCTGGAAAAATGGATTTCAGAACCAACAGCATATAGAAAACACAAACCTGCCATGTTGACCGTCACCAGTGCCAGAATTAAGGAGGGAAAACTGAGCATTTGTTCATGCCAACACACACGCTCATCTATCATTTCTATTGACTCAGGTCCCACTGTGCAGTAGATGGTAAAGGCTGAACACGGGGCTCTCTTTTTGGGATGGAGGGGGATGTTTGTCTCCATGCTGGGATCACAATTAGGTCCTACTGCATAGCCGGCCTGGGCTCTCTCACTGAGCTCTGTCCTGGCCCCTGCTTCCTCTTCCTCTTCTTCTTCCTCCTCTTTTCATTTTTACAGCAGGCTTTTTCAGACCCAGGCCAGCTGGCCTTGGTGAGTTCCCGACAGAACATCCCCATTGTCTCAGTGTGTGGGTGCACCTCTCGTGGTCCTGAGTTCCTTGCT
>NC_022024.1:31427118-31436002 GCF_000317375.1 Microtus ochrogaster | reverse complement strand
GTCTCTGTCTCCTTTCATCGCCTGATGAAGGTTAATATCCAGGAGGATGACTATATGCTTTTCTTTGGGTTCACCTTCTAACTTGCAAGTATTCATTCATTACAAAGGGCCATTGGTCTGGTTTGAGGCCTCTGGTTCCTGCTACACTATTGATGCTGGACCTTCAATGGAACTCCTCTTTGCTATCTTGCTGTTGCCCTGTGTCATAGAAATCCTGCAGCTTTTGTCTTCAGGCCTGGTCCCTTCACGTGCTGCAGCAGATGACAGATGGACTGGATATTGGGGTGGGCCAATACATAACCCTAGTTCTGCTTGCTCTTTATTTTTTAGAGTAGATTTGAGCTGCTGTATAGTATACTTTCTTTTCAGTGTTAAAGTCTCCCTTTAAATAGATGGAGAATTTGAATAACCAGTTATGAGTAAAGATCTGCTCAAAGTCAGTAGGAAGCCAGCTGAACCAGCAAATGAAGCAGAATGTTGTCATGGGATTAACTGGAAAGTGAAGTAAAGAAGTCAATTTTCCAAGATGACACAGACTCTGGTTTTTGAGTAACAGAATGTGGAAGGAGCTTGAGTTACTAGAGTAAGCATGAGAACCACGAAGACAGATGATATGGTGATTCCAAGAGGAATGCCCCCCATAGGGTCATATGTTGGAGTACTTGGTTCCCAGCTTGGTGAAATCATTTGGGAAGGATTAGATGGTGTGACCTTGCTGGAGAATGTGTGTTACTGGGGACGAACTTTGAAGTTTTAAAAGAGACTCCTGCCGTTCCAAGTCCTATTTTCCTGCCTTGTGGTTGTGCGTCAGGATGAGAACTTTCAGCTGTTCCTTCACAGATTCTAATCCTCTGAAACCACAAGCCCAATTAAACACTTTGTTTTATAAGTTGCTTTTGTAATGTTCTATGACAGCAACAGAAATATAACTAAGGCAGAAGTGGGGTACTAGGAGTGTGGGGTATTGTGACCGGCCTGATCATGCTATTGTTTTGGAGGAACAGGGAAGACTTGGAGACTTTGGACTAAGGAGCAGGTAAATGGTATAAATGAGGCTCAATGGGTCATCCTTGTAGGACCTTGGAAGACAATCATGCTGAGAACAATTATGTTGGCTATGACAATCCAGACCAAGAGATTTCAATAGGGAGCAGTATTAGCAACCAGGCTGGAGACTATCCTTGTGATATTTTGGCAAAGAATGTTGCTGTTTTCTGCCTAATTATTTGCTAATTGGAAAGCTTTGGATTAATTTCCTTGTTGGGGATTTCAAAGCAGCCTAATGTTGACTCTGTTGTGCGACTGTTATGCAGGCCTGTGACGAAAAGAGCAAGGAGGACAAAGGACGTATAAATAGACGGTTCGAAGTGGAAGGGGCAGTAGGAAGTTTAGTGTCGGGATCTAGACTTGTGCTGAAAGGGAAGGAACGATGAAAGGAAGGGCCGATTCTGAAATAGAACAGAGAGGGAGGGATGCTCTCAGGGAAAGACCCCATCCAGAAAAGCTTCCCATTTGTCCAAAAGGAAAGGTCTGGGGAATTTTCTGCTCTCAAAATGCAACAGAAACCGGAAAGCTTTGGCAAATGTGGTTCGGTGGGGCTAGGCTCCATCCCAAGTGGGCAGTTGAACTTGAAAGTGTTTCCCATATGGTTCGAGTTTAGAATCTTAAAGACACAGTGGTAAAGGAGTCATGGCCTCTTCTTCCACTGCTAAGGTAAGCCACCGAGGCCAGGCTTCTAGCAGGGGAGCCCCTGAATGGATTCCTTGGAAGGCTATTGTGTGAAGCTGAGAAAATGAAGCCTAGATTGTTTTGGAGATCTCAAGATTTTGGATATACCAGATCCATGAGACATCTGTGCAGGAGAGCTACAGAACAGGAAGGGTGGAACCAACCCAAAAGAGAGAAGTATGCTTCAAGCAGCAGATCCCAAAGGGTGGAGCCGTTCATGCCCTTTGACATTAGACATGGAGCTGCAGGATTTGGAATTGTCCCTGCGGGGTTTCTGTCTTGCTTCAGCCCAGTATTTCCCCACACTGTCTCCATTACCCCCTTTTGGAATAGTAATGTATATTCCATAACATTGCATGCTGGAAGCATGTAAATTTAAAAGAACTTTTCATAGTGGGTTAAAATTGAGAATGTCTTGAGTCTCTGTAGAGACTTTGTACTTTCAAACAGTGCTGAGACTGTGAAAACGTTAGGAGACTTTTAAAGTTGGAGTAAATGAATTTTCATTATGATTTGGCCCCGAGTCTTAGGTGCCGGAGAGTAGTTTAAATGAGAACGGCTCCCACAGGCTCATATTTTTGAATGCATAGATGCATAGCCCCTAGTTGGTGGAACTGTTTGGGAAGGAGTAGAAGGTATGGTCTTGTCAGAAGAAGTGTGTCACTAGAAGTGGACTTTAAGATTTCAGAGGATTTGGTGCCAACGCCAGTGTCTCTCTTTGCTTTGTGGTTGTGGATTAAGTGTGAGCTCACAACTGTTCCTGTGATCCACCTGTGATCCACCATTGTGGACTCTGACACTCTGGAACTTTAAGCCCCAAACTCAATGCTTTCTTTTATATGCTGTCTTGATCGTGGCATTTTACCACAGCAATAGGAAAGTAACTAAGATAGATAACATATGGGAAATTCTTATTTTGACATCTAAAAGATTCCTTGATTTAGCCAATAGTTTCTTAAGCTACCTGCAGACACATGATTCCAACGATTCAGTTGTTGCTATTGGTTATTTGAGCCATCAGTTTTTAATATTATCTAAAGCTGAACATCTTCAAGTTGCCTCCTAAATCACATTAACTCCAAGAATGAAAACCTTGTAAATCATTGGAAAGGAGTTTTCTAAAGGTTTGACGACATTGCACTGTGTTTGCACATGTACTTACTTCATAGCAGGTGATGATGCTCTTGGAAGGCAGAGAGGGGAATGCAGGAGTTTCTAGAAGCAGGAGTTCATTGCACTGCATCACTGCATGAGATAATTGGTTCACAGCACTAAGTATTTATTAATAGCCCGGATGAAGGAGGCCTGGGTACTTAAACACAGTGCTTTCTACCAGCATGGAGGTTCAGCCCTATCTTCCCAGTGATCTCTTTCCTTTATTTTCTTTCAGCCTTTGAGGAGAAAAGGTAGTAAATGAATAAGATAGATAGATAGATAGATAGATAGATAGATAGATAGATAGATAGATAGATAGATAGATATAGAATTAATATTGATTTGTCACATTTAATTACTATGTGAGATTAAAACTTCTGAACTTTTCTGAACTTTACCCTAACTTGTGAACATGTCTTACTCAGCCATTTATTTTTTTAGATAATTCTAACAAATTTTGGGACTAGAGAGCGCAGTGTATATTTTCATCTTACCTGCAATCTAGTACTTTAAAAGCATACTGTTCATGAAGAGCCAAGCTTTATCTGGAGCTTAAATTAATAATAGTTTTTACACGTTATATTCATGTTTATTATTTTAAAATTTTTATTACTTTCTCTGTGAATAATAAAAAGGAAATTTACTGTTGCCTTTTGACAGTTTTTGTTACAGCTATCTAACAGGCCAAGTGAGTTGTTTTCCTGCAGTAACCTGGTCACTGCAACCAGACTACTCTGTTCCTACCTTCCTCAGGGGACATGACTGACTTGTAAATTTGGGACAGGAACTAACTGAGCCTGTGTCACCTGCTTTATGGTGCAGAATGCATGCAGAGAAAGCTTAACCATAAAGAACCCGGTTGGGAGACTTAGTACCGATCTACCAAATTGTGGGGTTCCCATTTTCTCTATGTCTGAGCCAGTGTCTGCTGTCTGCCCAGCCCCACTGACATAGTCCTATTGGCCTAACCTCTTTGTGTTGTCTATAGGCTGGCAGTTTCCCGAGAAAATCTGACCCTCCTGCTAGCCCAGTCTCACCCCGCCGTTGTGTGGACCTGTCACTACAGCTGTTCCCCTGCTGTCCCAGCAGCACTGACCAGTGGGGACAGGCCACCCGGTCTGCAGAGCTTACAGGGTTGACCGGTCGGTTCCTTGTAGGAAAGATTTGTTAAGCTCCGGGCTTTTATTAATAATCTGGAAAGAAAACAAGGCAGTCGCTTATTGTACTCTCTAAATTCCTACTGAGTGACTTGAAGTCTTGGTGTGCTTAGCAGGAGTGACAAAGGAAAAATTGGCATGCAAGCTGCCGACTGTTTCTTCACAGGATCAAAAGATGGGGTGGAAAGAAGAGGAAGCAAACTGGAAAATGTGTTTTGTATTCTGTCTTTGCTCTGGCCCTTCAAACTCCACGTCCTCCAGAATAATGGCCCCAGCTTGGTCACCCCATCAGTTGGGACCTGGCCTCTTTTCCTTGGTCATCATGGGAACAGGAAACGTGTCCCTGCAACATTACACCAGTCCAGCATCGCTTGCTTGAACTCAATTATGCTCTTCGTCCTTTGAATGTACTGTATTTTGTCTGTTTCTTAAACTGACCGGCCTTTCCTGGATTGCTATACCTAATTGTAAAGACTGTTTGTTTATGTTTGAATATTCCGTTGTTTTTCAGTTTGTAAATCCACTGTTCTAATGATTTAGTGCTTCTCCTTCCCCACCCACATGAAAGGATGGGATTTTGACTGCTGTCATCGCAGAGATCATCTGGGATTGCTCTCCCCCACTATAGTTAATACCACATACCATATAGGCAATGCTCTCTGATCTTTTCACGGGAAGGGTGTTTCGCAGAACGCGTTTCCTTTTTGTTATCCCATCGGTAAACTACAGTTGTTCCTTTTTTGCTTCCTAAGTAGATCATCTGGGTTTTTGTTGAGAATTCATACTGAGATGATCTCTGTTTGGTTTTGATTAGTGTTTGGCATATTTTAAGTTGCATTTATTTGCCTCCTTAAGGAGATTATTCTTGGGAGTTCACTATTTGCAATTTCACCTGGGTAGGCAGGTTTCTTCACAACCATACCAGAAATAAAAGTAAAAGTTGCATATTTTTGTAACTGTTTCATCATCTTCTTCAGGTGGCCTATATATGCACAGACTTTTTTTCTTAAAAAGAACTTATAGCTTTCTAAAGGTTGACCAAAATAAAGAGAATATCGTCTTCTTTACCATTGTTAACCCTCAAAGGTGTGCCTAATCCTTCACTCAAGAGACACACTATTTTGGCACAAATGCCACTGGTTTCTACTTGCATTTGAGACAGGAGTTCACTACGTGGTCCAGGCTAGCCTTGAAGTCATGACTACCCTGCCTTAGCCTCCTGTGTACTGGGATTACGATGAGCTGACATCACACCCGCCTTGGTACTTCTGTAGTCATTGCATTTTAAAATGAGTCGTAACAATGACTGTATCCATGGACCACATAGGCCCTAGGGCACCACACTGTGTAGTTTATGTAGTATATCTCATTACAGATCAAAGTTAATTATTTTATTATTGCACTTTCAACTCTCACAAAGTTTGAAGTAGATATCATTGCTTCCTGACCTCTCAAATGAGAGAACTGGGACTTTGCTGCAAAGGAAAAGCTCGGATTCTTCCTCTGGCCTCCTAGTCTTTAACTGGTACTCTGTTTTTCCAGCGTATGTCACCAGAAAGTTGTACCAGAATGGACTGGGGGTTTGTACAACATAGACCTCTGAGCTCACTGTTAGAATTTCTGATTTACTGAGAAGTTAGTGATAATGTCTCAAGTCTGCATTATTTAAAAGAGACCCACTAGGATTTTATGTAGCTTCAAGTCTATAGACCCTGTATTACACTGCATTGCTGTTTTTCTCTCAATGATATTCATTAATCTTTTCAATCCAGACAAAAATAAGTTTTAGTCTTTTGACATAAACTGTGATTCACTGCACATACTTAAAATTGAATTTTTAATTTTAGGTTTAATACTAGAAAAGAATTTTCTTTCCGGTAGAAATTGTGGCCCACACAATATGTGGGTTTAGAATTTTAATAGTTTTTTTGACTTGAGAGTTTAGTGATGAGCAGAGATAATAGCCTCTCCTGCTAATCCCAAGTTGCTGATTTCTTCCCACACAGAAAATTTCAGATACTAAAAATGACGAGTCAAGTATTTTACTAATCCTTTAATTTTTTTGTAAATGTGGCTATTAATGATATGTTTTCTCTTCTACCTTGCCCCCTGTATTAGTTTGCTTGTCTACCATAACTGCCTGTCTAAAGCACAGGCATCTGGCAGTTGTTCTATTGGCAGCAGTCATTGAATTAAAGAATCACTCAGATTTTACAAGAGCATTTACTTAACAAACCTATCACGCACCTACAAAGGTCCACTTTCCAAATAAGGTCCTGCTGTGAGGTGCCGGGGCCTCTGGCTCCCATCCATGCGTTTTTGGGCTGATGGACACAAGAACATGCCATACTCAAAGTAACAGCCCTGGGTAGGAGCAACCTGGTTTCTCTGCAGTGGGAAACCTTTGAAACAGTTTGGAGGATCGAAACCTTCCATTCTGAAGAGGGGAAATTTGCAATGGATCTGGCTCCCTGCATGTTAACAACTTCTTCCAAAGGGGATTATGTCCTAATATTTATAATCAAATGGTTGATAAGGGTGAGATCTCATTATGGCTTTTTAAAGACTCCCTCTCTTCTTTCTTTTGTTTTATTTTGTTTTTGTCTGAAATAGGGTAGCTCAGGCTACCTGAAATTTGCTACCACTATGTAGCCCCAGGCTGGCCTGGAAGTTGCTATATAGACCAAGCTGGCCCTGATGTCACTGTGCTCCACCTGCCTCTGCTTCCCAAGCGCTGAGATTAAAGGTGTTCGCTATTGCTCCCAGCAATGTTATCGCTTTCCACATCCTTGATGAGAAGAGGCAGGCTATGCTCTTTTGCCCTCCATTTCAGTAAAACATAGTGATGGGAAAATAATAACAGCTATGTGATGCATATGAACGGATATGCTCTAGAAACAGACATGGGAATTTCTGATTCCATCTACTCCCAGGTAATAGGAAAAAAGTTAAATATAAGTTTTAAGTCCATGTTGACTAGTGACTGGCACACTAGGCTGAAAGATGTTTAAGCTCACATGTTCACCAAAAAATATGTAAAGTGTCCATTTAAAGCCCCTTTGCATTGTTTTTTAGCAGTTTGATTAAGCATAGTTGCTTAAAGTCACACATATTAAGTTATAAGAGCGGCCAGATACCGGCATTTACACGGTATTTCTAGTTATTTTTCATGATCTGTTCTGATCACTTGCTTTTTTTCCCCCTGGTTTTTCATCTGTTTAATTTTAATATATAATTCTGTTTACATGTTAAAGATACAAATCCTTAGCCTTGTTTGTTAAAGAAAATTTTATTTATTTATTCACATATAAATTCATCTTTATGTGTATTTGTTGGTCACCTTTTTTCCTCTGCAGTTCTGGTTATGGGTCTTGTTAGATCTTTCAATCAGAGGTCATTCTTTAAGGTTACTATAATAACAATTGCATTTTCTCATTATTTAAACATTTACCTGGGATCAATCTTCGTGGTCATATAGTGAATATCTATTTACTGAAATACAGTGCTCAGAAGGCAGAAGCAGAAGGAGAACCACAAGTTCAAAACCAGCCTCTTTTATGTAGTAAGTTTCAGGTCAAACATGACTACATAAGGAGACTATATTTAAAAAAGATAGATGGATACAGCGTTTCAGATCTTTTTCAGAGTTCTTATTTTTTAATGACTGGTCTGTTCCAAACTAGCAATTACTAAATTATCCATTGTATCCCTTTTGACTTGAATTGTCATCTTCTAAATATAAAAAAATCCCACAAACATTGTAACTGTTTCTTTTCACATATCTTTTACAATCTATTGCCTTTCAGTTATTATATCAGACCATTGATGTTTATTTAAACATAAAATGGAAAAGGCTGACCTCCTTCCCTTCCATGGTTTTCTCTTTCACCTGGTTATTGGCAGACACTTATTTTTTCCAAACTCACCTTTGGATTCTGTGTCAAGACTCCAGATAAGTAGGAGGCACGCTGATGGAACAGTACCACACTGACTTTGAGAGAGATAAAAATCATTGGCTTTCATTATTGACCGCAAAGCACTTTCTTTTCCATTAAGGTACAATTATTTTTTATTTCTTCAGCTGATGTGTCACGAATTTCCTGTTGTTCTTGTACCAAATTCCCCAGATTTAGTAGGTTAAAAGCAATTTTATTATTTCACAGCTATTATTTTAACCTATTTAGCCTGTTTAACCAGGATGAAATAAAGCAAACCACGCTGCTTTCCCTACAGTCTCTAGTGGAGACTCTGGCCTTCCATCCTCTTCATCATCTGTGCACTGCCCACGTTCTTTGGTTCCTAGCTGAATTTTTATTCTTTATTTATGCATATCATGCTTACACATGTGTGTGGGTCACATGATACATGCACATGTGTGTGGGTGCATGGGTGTGACAGTCTTGAGGCCAGAGGTTGATGTTGGTGTCTCCCTTTGTTGCCCTCTACCTTGAGACAGGGTCTCTCACTAAGCCTGAAGTTCACGGTTGCCTAGGCTGGCTGCCTGATAAGCTCCGGGGATCTGCCTGTCTTCCATCTTCAGTGCTATAGTTCTGGGGTCACAGGGGGTGCCACCACATCTAGCACTTCTGGTGATTCTACTTAGGTCCTCATGCGTGTAAGGAAAGGCTTGTCATCGAAGGAACTATCTCCCTACTCTCTTGTTGCTGACCTCTAGATCCAAGGCTAGCGTGGCGCATTACTATAACATTGACTCATCTTCCTCTTTATTTAAAAGGAACTTTTAATATATATTGAGGATTTTGTGCAAATATGCAATGTTTTCTTTTTATCAAAACCACCCCAGTGCCACATCTACAACTTTTCCAGGTTTCTACTACCACACC
>NC_022024.1:31421325-31426880 GCF_000317375.1 Microtus ochrogaster | reverse complement strand
CACACACACACACACACACACTCACACTTACACTTATTTAGTGCTTGCAGTACCTGTGGAAGCCAAAAGAGAGCATTGGTTCTCCTGGACCTGAAGTTGCAGAGAGCCCTGAACTAGAAGGAACCATTCTGGAAGAGCAGCAAACGCTCCTAACTGCTCTGTCACCTCTTCAGTCTCATTCTCTCTGTCTCTGTCCCCTCCCCCAAATCCAATCAGTGCTTCTGGTAGGTGTGTGGTTGCAAGGCCGTCCTCGGCCATCCTAAGCGGGTCCGCATTCCTCATAGACTCTCCCTTCCCCAGAAGCCGTCAACTGCCGATTTCTGTTCCTATCCAGTTAGGACTTTTGTGAGCCTCTGCCCTATCCATGCTGGAATTTTGCCTGACTTGATGGTATGCAGGTCTTACATATGCAGCCTCGGCCACTGTGAGTTCAACCAGCCTGTTTGGGTCTCGGAAACTGTTTTGTAAAGGTTAGTCCACTATTGACTCCTTGTTTATAGACCTTTAATTTATATATGCGTCTGCAAAGCCCCGTGGTCATGCAGCACGGTATAGTTGGCGGTATAGTGATTGGAATATGGTTCTGCGTGGGAAGGGAGGAGTTATTCTCCTTAGCACGGTAACCAGTGTTCCTTTTTTTCTAGGGCTGTCCTGTGGGCATCAAATTTTTCTTACAGCCAATGGCCGTTCTTTTAAAATTCTTTTATTATTGTTCTATATTTGTATTATGATGTTCCTGACTTGAATGTCATTGTAAATCTTTTGAGGATTTTTCTCTCTCTCTCTCTCGATATTGTGGGTACGTCAAAGTAAAGCAGGCTACTTCCAAAAGCTTTTATTTGCTTTGAGTCATTTGGGGTTCTGAATCATCTCAAACTTCCAAACAGCCACAAACCCACACTCCCAAGTTTTAGGGTTATTTTTTCTTTTGTTAGCCAAAGAATCCAGAGAGCAGTGAAAGCACACAGGCCTCACGATATTGACACAATGCTTTTTAGTCCACCCACCATCTGAAAATTCATCTAATTTGACTGCCATTCTCTCCACCCTGGGGATGATCAGGCCCGGTATGACAACTCTACGGGCAAAGAACCTTCTACAGGGAGCAGCCAAGTTCAACCTAATGAACTCGGCTGTTAGAAATTTGATGTGTATGTAGATGAAGCGTTTCTTCCTGCTGCCATTTTCCCATCTTCGCCATCTTCGGTCCTAGAGGCAGAGCCATTGTAACCTCCCTTCTGCCTTTCACGTGTTCGAGGCACAATATCTCCCTGTAACTTTTTTTTTCACCGTTTCTGTGCGTGACATTTGCTAAATACCAACTGGTTGTTTTGCTCGTCCATGTCCAAAGGAAACACCCTGTCTGGCTTTTTTCCCCTCCTCACATGTGGGTCTCAGCACCAGACCACGTGCCCCCCGTGATCACCAACCCTTCATTCCTTAAACACCCGGGTCTCCTTGTGTGGCTCTGAGTTGAGGGTAGGAAAAGATTCATGGTGTACGGTCTGTCAGAGCTGCTTCAGAAAGCCCCAGCGCCCCCTGTTTCTGATCGTAAAACTCATCACTGAAGTGTTTGTGAAGCAGCTGTGCCCATATCTGGTTTCTTCATGACTGTGATGGATTCTCCTACGTCAGAAGGCCAAGTCTCTCCCAGTCTCTATAATGAGTAAAACTTGAACTTCCTTACTGTGGTCAGCATAATCCAGTTAGACTTTCCTTTATGCAATTACCAAAGAAAATCATTCCTAATTAGCACCGAAGGGAAGAGGCCAGGTACTCTCTCTAGTATGAATTTCATGCTTGTATCAAATCAAGCCAATGCCATGTTAATGTCTTTAGCTGATTTATTGCATTCTGACTACTACCAATAGCTACAGTTATTTACTATGACTAAAATTCTTTACTCATTACTAAAAGATCTTATATTTAATTATAATTTTTGATTTGTTCAGCAGTTTTTAGCTTCTGTGGAAATGCAACATAAGCAGCATATTAAAAACATAGTCTATTGAGGTTTGGTTTCTAATTTTTATTTTTCTTGAGGTACGGGAGCACACAACTTCCTACTAATTTAGTTAGTGTTGTGCACATGTTTCTTATCATCCAGAAGAAGCAGTGTTTGGACCATACACTTCCTAGTCGACTAGGGAAGATAAGATGGAGCAGGCTAAGGACAACAGAGCATCAAAGTTATGTATTTCCTCAGTTAAGTTAGACAGTGCAGGGCCCAGGAATCTGTTTCTAATTCAGGGCTGAAACTGCGTTCCTTGGAAGAGAGCTGCTGACAATGGCCCAGAACACAGGGGTTATGCTACTACTACAGGAGTGTGAGCGCAGGAATAAGGGTAGGATCCAGAATCTCAAGTAAAGACAGAGGCAAAATATGAAAAGGGCAATTGCTCCCCAAATCGAGAGCCCAGTTTAGTTAGATCAGGTAGAGTGGAGTCCTCAGGATCACTCACTTCTCCTTCCATCTCGGTTGCTCATTTCTGGGGTTAGTTGTCAATGATATATTGGCAATACACTTGTGACAAAGGCCAATATTTCTCACTGTAGGAGGAGGAGTTTCAGGAGCTTAAAAACCCATCAGGGCCGGATTCTACTCACAAATGTATGGCTTCTCTTTTCCTTGTATTTGGAGGTAAAGATTGGGTGTTAGTGCCTTTATCACAATGCAAACACATGTATTCTAGGTTGGAGCCCCATCCTTCCACTCTTCAGATCTTGTACTGACTAAGTCTTTTTGCACTCCCAAAACCACTTTCGGAGTGAAGATTAGATCAGTCGTTGTGGGCACTAAATGAGAATCGTTTGGGTAAATAAAATATAGTTCTTTTCACAGAACACAAAAGGTTTCAATGTATGATTTTCCTGAGTGTTGTTGTCTCAGACTTACATAAACCAAACTTTATTCAAGTGTTTGTACACCTTTTAAAGAGAATGGCCTTGACTTGTGTAAGAGGGAGAAGCAGACCGTAGGACACAAAGTGAAGGGTTATTTTATGTACTGATTTTCCTCAGCATGCGTTCACTGCCCTGCCGTCCACATGGAGCTTCACTAAATGCTAGGCAAACACTTTATATATGAAGACTATTTATCATAATAATAGGATTATGCTTCAACTTATTAAACGATCCCTCGGCTTATTTGTCTAGCTCTTGTTATATGAATGCGATTACTGTGCAGGTCACTGTTTATTCAACGAAATCACTCGGTAAGAAAATTCTGATTTGTGCTATGATTTCTGCTTAGGATCAACATGTACTAATGGCATAGCATTTGTTATTCCCTCTTGAAGGTACAACAAAAGCAAGAACACTAATTGGAACATGACTAACCCTCAACTCCCTCTGATCAGTATTTGGAAGTATAATAACTATATAAAACAAGCAGCCTTGGAGATAAGAGGCTAGTTTGAAAGTTGTTCTGGTAGTTCCAAGGAGTCACACTGGTTATCTAGACAAAGCAGAGTGGAGAGAAATAAATGTGTTTGAGGTAGCGCTCAAGCTTAGCCCTTGACTGACTGGGAATCTCAGTGAGGAAGCATAAGAAATGAAGGCGAGCTTGTTTAGGTGATCTGCTGGATGGGAGTGTAATTTATTGGTAGCAGACAAAGGATAGGGACTTATTTAAGAACTTAGAAAATGTTGATACATTCAAATAAACCCGAGGATAACCGGGAATAGTTTGACATAGATGAATGTGAAGAGAGCTTTATCCTACCAGGTAGTAAAATTAATTTTAAGGTTTGGTAATCAAAACTGTGCAATGCCAGAGAGAGAACAGAATGACATACAAACGAGTCTGAAAGTTCAGAAACAGATTTGACTTTAGGTAAGCATATGGTAGATACCTTTGGTTGTGGGAATTCTATTTCAAAAGAGTAGAACGTGTAAAGAACGTGTATAAATAAGAGATTTTTTTAAGAGCAAAACATTAAATTTCAAGATGATAGAACTTACTAAATTATGTATATGGGAAGCTAATGTTAATTTATCATTTGAACATAATCAGATGCATTCAGCATAAGTCATATGTTGATAAATCCATCGTGAGTTAAAAGTAGTCTAAGATCAAAGTGCATTTACTTCACCTAATCTTGTAGGCATCCCAGGTTAGCAATAAAATATCACTTATTTATTCCTGTGATCACATGTTTCACTGGGACCTGTGATTTGCTGCCACCGAGGACTGTCATAAGGGAGTGTTCCACTACATATCACTAGCCTAAGATAGGATGAAACTCAAAATTTGAGTATCATCCCTGTGCATATATGTATGTTGCTCTTATATAACATGGAATCCAGAAACCCATGTCAAACATCATAAATCAAAGACAGTATATTTATATTTACCCTTGACAATAGTTCACGAGACATTGTTGGAAGTAACTTACAGTTTATAACATTTATATATAATTTATGTTAATATATGATTTATAGAAAGTTAGATACAGCAGCTGATGCTCATTATCTTAGCACATGGGAGACTGAGGCAGGAGACTGAAAAGTTTGAGGCCAGCCTGGGCTACACAGTAAGGTACTGGTGCAAATATTTGAAGGTTAAAATAATTATAGATGCAGAGATACTCAAAACAGAAAACAGGGCTGCCTCTTCAACAAATTGTTGTGGAAAAGCTGATGGCCTCACAGAAGAATTATCTTAAATTTTTATCTCACCCTAGCTGCAAAAATTAACTTGAAATGGACTTAAGACACAAAACCTGAAACTGTAAAGCTACTAGCAGAAAACAGAATTAAAATCTCCATATTTGTCAGGGAAAATCACTTTTTATCTAAGCACAAAATAATTAACGAGAACAAAGTAGAGAGTGAATTACATCAGCTAAATAGTTTTCCAACAGCAAAGGACAGTGAATTGATAAGGCGGCCTATGAAGTAGGATAATGTATTTGTAAACCATGCATCATAGAAAGGCACTCATCATCATATCATCATATAGGGCACTCAGCTCCATAGTTTGAAACAATTTACCCTTTAGAATGGATGAAGGACTCTGGAAAACTGTATAGAGTTTCTAAAAACATTAAGATGTATTGAGAATGATTCATTCCACTACTGGGCATCTTCCCAAAGGATGTGGAATCAGTGTGTTGGGATGTTACAATGCACTCCCAAGTTTATTGTAGCCCTATTCACAGATGTCAAGGTTTGGAATCAGTCTGTGTGCCGACAAATGGAGAAAGTAAATTAGCCCATCCTTAGTAATTAAACCTCCAAGCCATTTAAAAATCCTAATCATGTTTCATCAAACAGTGACATCACAACTTTACCAAACCCTTGAATTGTTCTGATAAATTTAATGTAGGGTTTTAGCTGGAGACTTCATTTATTTATTTTATTTTCAAGGTTGAAAATTCTTCTTCTTCTTCTTCTTCTTCTTCTTCTTCTTATTATTATTATTAATTATTATTATTACCACCCCATACTTGCTCCAGCATTTGTTGTCCCCTATTTTGTTGATTCTCGCCTTTCCAACTCAGATAAGATTGGAGACTCTTTGATTAGACTTTATTTGATTTTGTTGTAATCTC
>NC_022024.1:31411903-31421225 GCF_000317375.1 Microtus ochrogaster | reverse complement strand
TCCCTCCCTCCCTCCCTCCCTCCCTTCTTTCCTTTCTTTGGCTCCTCTCTTCCTCCCTTCCTTAGGTTCTTTCCTTCATTCTCCGTTCTTTTACTGTGTTACCCAGGCTGCTGCCCCCAAACTCAAAATATCCCTGCCTCAGCTTCATGCGTATCCAGGATGGCATGTGTACACCACAGCTTCTCAGCTCTGAAAAGCAACGAAGTAAGCAATAGCAAACTAACAAAAAGGTCAAATCCTTTAGATGACAGTAGTTTTATCTGTTTAAAGGACAAGAGACTGTCCAACTGACGCACAGGGCATATTCAACTCCTGCCGCACGGCAGGGCCGCCAGCAGATTCTGGATACAGGGTGGTGCAGAAGACACAATACACGGGGGATGATGGCACAGTCATCTGGTCTGACCACGAAATGTGCTTCATCCATTATCTCAGCCACAGAGAAGTAGCTGGAGATTTTCAGCAGTGGGGGTCAATTCTGTTGCTTTCCAGTTCCGTTTGTTGGCTTACTTTGTCAGTGTGTATTTATTTTATAAAACAAGTCGTAGCTTTAATTCATAAATTTATTTTGAGTTTTGACCCAAATTTCCCCTTCTTATCTTCTAAACATTAGTCTTTTCTTCTTTCAGTTTTTTTGCCTTTTAAGAGCTTTACCCTTCCCTCCACTTTGCCAGGCTGCACTTGAGGGAGAGCCTTTCAGACACGTCGGGAAAGGCGTTCTATAGCTGCACAGCCTCTCTGGACAGAACTCTGTGACTCCTTTCATCGTTTCTCCTCTGACATGGGTTTTTAAAGCAAATACCCTCTTGATTGCTTCCTCTGGTTGCTTTCTACTTTGTCACCCTTTGTTGTTAAAAATAAATTACTCCCAATTTCCTGCTTTCAGTAGAGTGGACATAATTGACTCTTTGATGTGTGAGGGTCTGGTGTGGTCTGAAAGCAATTACCCTGACCTTGAGTTCCACTCACTGTAAATATCATTACAGAGAAAGTGGGCGCTCGCACTAAATCTCTATCAACCATGGAATGGATCTTGGAAGATTTTCAGAAAATGAGTTTATTTTCTTGTTATTTGTTTCCCAGTTATGAAGTGTACTTTATAAAGTAACAAATAGAAAAAAAACAAAATGTTATTCATTCTGAAATCCGTCATGCAGGTAATTTGTCTTCTCAAGTAGACTATGAACTCCCTGAGAGCTAGGACCATGTCTTACCAATTAAGAAAAGAACATGCATGCTTAGCTTTTACTGCTTAATATAGCACCCCCCCTCTCTCATACACGCACACACACACACACACACACACGGAAGGGGCAGTAATTATTGGTAACTAGTTAATTCATCATTCATAAGAAATTGAGATGTTATACAGTTAATTGAATTGTGTTTTTTTAGAATATATTGAGGAATTAGTAACATAAAATTTGAATAATCTGGATATAAATTATATTCTTACCTTAAAAAGTCTTAGCCATAGTGGATTATATAGTTGACAGTATTTACAAAGAAAAATGTTAATGTGATGGGATACTTACAATTCTGAGTGTAAACTCAAACAGCAATGACTTATTATAAGGATGCTGATATTTACTTACAAAGCTTGAAGAAGCTTTTTCTAGGTCTGTTCTAGCAACTCAACGATATCATTAGGGTACCAGTCACTTTTATCTTATTATTGTAGCTTCTGTTTTTTTTTTATCATTTTGTTCTTGAGTTTGCATTATAGTAAAACACAAAGTCTTCCCTTCCTCTAGAGAGGAGCCTAGGGGGAGTAGCCCCCTCACAATCTTCTCTGGGGGAGAACTATTCCTTTGGAAGCCTTCCCCAGAATTCTGCTGTGTCTAACAGGCTGAAGGTGAATTCTATGGCTATCTCTAGGAGGCAGGCAAGGAGGAGGGCCTGGGAAATGATTGCTGATTGAAGCTGTTTACTCTGTGTCTAGAAAGTAGATATGCATAGCAGAGGAAGATCCAGACTGTTACTGTCTAATGGAAACTCGGGCTTACCGAATGATAAGAACTTTTTGAAGCTACCAGTGATAACAACATATAGTTATAAGACCTTTTCAAATAGAGCATCAGTTCTTAGCCAATTTGGCAACAGCTGGTGGACCCAACTACCCGTCTGATTTTTATAAATCAGACAAGGCTGTGTTTTTATTAAAAAGCTCTTCATTACCTCTCCTTTTCAGGAGTCTTATCCAAAAAAGAGGAATCACACCATGGAAATCGTGCCATCGGCCTCTCTGGAGACATTTCCTTCGGAAAATGAGAACTTTTTCTGTGATCTCATGGACACTGCCGTTACAAAGAAACCCTGCTCCCTAGAAATCGCAAGGGCACCTTCTCCAAGAACTGGTAATTTTTCCTACTCACCACTGGCCAATTCGATTTGCATACTCACATAACTGAAGACGCATCATTAATATTTTTATGTCATACTATATTATCTCAACATAAAAGTGTCCTAGGGTAGTCCCAGTGATCAGTTTTGCATTTCAAGTGAGTACAGGTAAGCCGTGGGTTTCGATGTGAAGTCTAATATTAAGGGCTCTTCACGGAGATGGCCCTGCTTTGTTCGACGAAGCATTAGGAACCTTGATGAGATGTCATGCTTTGGGTCCTTGGTAACAGAAGTCTTTATATAGACCTTTGGACATCCTATTTGTTTCTAACTCATCAAATTATATTTGGTTACTAAATTTACCTTACGTTTTTATAACTTGGTCTAGTTTAAAGGTTGAGAGTCTTTTCTGGTGGAGGGAGTTACTGAAGATGAAGCATCCAAAGCAAGAACAGGGTGGGTGGATGCTGGCATTGCGATAGTCTAGGTAAATGCCGACATTCCTTGCCCGGAGAAGGAAGGAGGAGAGTGTGCTTATTATTATAGGCAAACTCTATTGCATTTCCAAATGGGTTTGTTTCTGCCTAAGATGGCAAATTGGGTGAGGCATAGTTCTGCGGCAGAGTGATTGCCTACTGTGTGCAAGGCAATGAATGGAAAAATTATAGAGGGGTTGAAGTAAAATCCAGAAAACCCATTATAGATAATAGACTAGAAGATTTCACAGAGATGAACAAATAGACTTTGAGTCGTGCTAAGGTAGGGGTACTGTGTAAACCATAACCATGCAAAAGGAAGTTAGTTTCTGGATAAGGTAAAAACATGGTAATGAAAGTAGTTAAAAATTATGAGGTACTTACTGTGTGTTCTAAGTGCTTTATGTGTATAACGTCATGTAGCTCTTAGGATGCGGTGAGTTATTAACATTGTCCATCACTTTAAAACCAAGGAAGCGGAGGCCCCGACACATTAGATGATGGCACAGGAGTGTGTTACTAGGGATGGCTCTGGGGTTTGAGTCTGAGTGGTTCTTCACTGTGTGCTATAGTGCTACATTATGCCAGGCGATGAGGTGAGGCAGGAATTGTGAACAAAGAACAGGGTGTTAAGAAATGTCAGTTAGTCCTCATGTGACCTTGACAATTGGAGAAGATGTAAGGGTGGCCAAAGATGAGATGATCACAGGCTATGGGTGAAGGAAGACTGATGAGTGATTGACAAACCACCATAGAGAAGACCAGTGCTCATAGCATATATAGAAGTGGGTGAGCACTAGAGCTTAAAGAGAGATAGCGAGGGACATGGTGGATTTGAGGAGAGTGGCCCACTGAGGTAGGAAAATATAGGCAAAATGTGCAAAACTGTACGGACACTCGACCTAGGCACAGGCACAGGGAGGGGCCAAGAGTGACGCTGGAGGCAGGAGTGCCAGCATGGAAGGTGGGTTTCTCCTAGCTATCCATCAAAGGCTAACAGGTTCCCTTGATGGGACACAAGTATTCTAGAAACTAAGGACCTTAGGATAAAGGAGAGATGTCCCCAGGTACCAAGACTGACTAGGATCCGGTCAGCTCTCTGCTGCAAACAAGGAATTCTGCATAAAAATATAGAAAAGAAAAGCTTCTGAACGGCACCAAAAAAAAAAAAACTGGTGAGAAAATGAAATGGGTTGAACCACACCTGGCTTTGGAGCCCCTTCTATCAGCACATTAGAGAGACAGGCCACAGAGCTTCGGCCTGTGTGGTAACTGCCAGTGCAGCAGTTAAAGCTGCGTTGGTCCTAAGGAATTTGCTGGACAGACTGTTGAGAAGTGGTGCTTCAAGCAACAAATTCCAACAGAGATCTCCGTGACAGCCCAGTGTGAGCATTCTACAGTGAACACTGCCCTCCATAGGCTTAGAGGTCAAGGGTACACCGTTAGAGTAATCACAAGTAATGCGGCCTCACACCTCCACCACAAAGACTTCAACATCTTGTTTCATTATGGGTAAAAAAGGGGGAGATTCCTGAGGAGTTCATGCTTTAAGCTAGTCCCTATACAGGTTAGCACCTCAAATTCATCTCACACAGAAGTTCCGAGAACTGAATTTAGGTTAAAAGCAGTTCTGTCAGGGACCAGTCAAAAAAAACAATTATGACCCTCAGAAAGGAGAACAGGACACTCTATTCTCTTTAGGCCCCAAGTAATTCCATTAAAAAGTTTCCCTATTATGGTTGGCAGTTTAAAATAATTAAGCCTGAAGAGAAAGGAGCCTCAACCAAGGGCCAGCAGAATAAGGGGAAATTGACACACCTGAGGGGACTTCACCTACTGCAGCTGCCAGATGTAGAGGGTAAAATGCTGACGTAATTTCAGGAAGAGAGAAGCTTGGAAAGAGACCACCAGGGTATATCTGAGATGAAAATGGAACCTTCTAGGAATGGAAAAAGATGATTCACACAACATGTGAACGGATGGGTGTAGGGCCTTGGTCTGCCCTTATTCCTGGTGTGCATTCGCGGGGACAGTTTATGGTCAGCTAACTAAGCTTCCTGTGTGTTTCTGTGCTCTCCCTGCCCCTGCCTGGTGATTAGCTGCAGGGCATTGTCTCCACTGTTAATATGGTAATTTCCCACCTGCCTGGGCGGAGATCCTTGTACAGTAGTTAGGTAGATAAGGAAGCCCCCATACCTGAATAAACTGGCATTTGGCTGATCTTCTTTCAAATGACCCTGGTCTCTGTACGGGTGTTCGTTCAATCTCCAGGCCCTTGCTCGACTCGCATACAGTACAATGGCACACAAATTATACCGAGGGTGTAACACAAAATCGGATGTTACAGATGGGCAGATGTTATCAGATGTTAAATTCAGTGGAAGGAAGTTTTAGTGAATGGGAAAGAGGGGAAGAAGAAAATGTCAGAACATGGCGTAGAAGGGAAGAGGGTGGAACAGGAGCATGGCACGGAGTGTTCCTATCAAGAACATCTATCTTACATGTCTGCTCAAAGCTGCAGAGGTCTGAGGCAATATGTTAGAGGAAAACCTGCCCCAGAGAGCCCTGCCCTGATAGATGTACGGGGGTTGATAAGTGAACAGTAAAATTTGTTAGATTGTATAATATATGAAGATGTAATATTTCATAGGTTTCTTTGGAAGTAACCTGAAAGAGCGTCCTGGAAACATAAGGATCAATTTATGAAGAGAGACTACCTGCATGTGTGTCTAATGCTATCTGAACACAACTAAACTTATACCAATAGCAGTAATTGATTTTGTTCCTGAATCTGCAAGTCTAGCTGATTCCATTTTGTGAGGATCACCTTTCTACCACCTTGCTCACTTAGGGAATTTGGAAAGTAATCTTTACTAATTTATTTTGTTCTGTGGTAGGAGTCAAACCCAGGGCACTGTGCATGCTAAGTGCTCCTAACTCTGTGCTCCTTCTCCAGCCTATGGAGAACAATTGACTTTAAGGATACTGTGTCGATGGGGGTCTAGCTGGATACCTGGCAAGCTGTCTATAAACCGGGAGCTTTGTTTTGGTGTGGGGATTGCTTGCTTGCCTTCTGTGACTGGCATGTTTCTCTTCGTGAAGTACAGGCTGGATTCTGAAGATTAATGTCTCCATTACCAGTGGGAAGTCTAGCTCTTCCATTCTATCACCATATTGCACTCTGGGAATCTGGGATGTCAGCATGACCAGGCTACTGGTGAGGGCGTTCTTCCTGGCTCGTGGGAGGCTGACATTTCACTGTGTGCTTTTGCTTGTTTTTTTATGTCTGTGTTGAGTGAGCGACTCTTGCATTTTTGTCCCTGACAAGGAGCCATACTTAAGGAAAAGATACCAGAGAAGTCAGGACTGTCTTCCCAGCTTCCAGTCATAGTTTCTGTCTTTGAATAGCTGCTTTGGTTCCCACAGCTTCTCCCCTTGAGCTTTTCGTCTTTTATTGTCACTTATTTTTAGGGTCCCCAGCTCCTGCCTCCTGAGAAGTCACAATGTTAAAGCCACATGTTTTGGAGCACCCCATTTCCAGGTGTCAAAGTCTCCTCTGGTTATTGACCACCACACAGAACAAACCAACCTTAAGACCTAGTTAACAACAACAATAGCAACACACACTCCATTTATTTTTCTTTTAAAGCTGCACTTCTGAGATGGCTCTGCACGAGTTTCTTGCTTGCTTCCAAGTAATTATGCCAGGGCATCTTGACTAAACACTGTAATAGAATCTGTGTACAAGATCCATTCTTAGGCCAGGTGAAGGGCTCTAACCGGCCAGAGCTTGGCAAACACAGGGCCCAGAATGACAAACATGGCTCTGACAGGTTTTGCCTTTTACCCTTCTCCCCACCCCACCTGCCGCCCCGACTGTTAGATTACATTCCCAAAGCTAGCCCCCAAGGTCTATTCCTTTATTTTGCCACTGACTTATTCCTGAAACAAAACACCAAGGTCCAATGATCAAAATTTGTTATTTGGTTAATGTGTCCAGTCAGGATTTACCAACTCACCCTAGCATAGACTTCCCCCCCTTCTCCTTAAAAACCCACTCCTGTAAAAGACAAACAAAAAATCCTGCTGGTGCTTGCTTGCTTTCTTTCTATTGCTGCTGTCTTTGCAGCCCCCCCCCGTCCCACCCCAACCCCTATCTGCCTGCCCCTCCAGAGTATTAAATCTCCTTTGTGCTGGATGTGTCTTGCACTGACTCCGAGGGGGACCCTCTCCCTCACGTCAGTTGTGGTGGCTCAGACTTATAATCCTAATACTTAGGAGGCTGGGGCCGGAGGATCACTGTGAATTTGGCAACACTGTGAGTTCCACAACAGTCTGGGCTAATTTCAAATAAATAAATAAAAAAAATAACAAACATCCTATCTTCCATATCTACCATGGCCTACTTGGATTGTTCTTGGTATATGTTGGGTAAATGTGAATATGATTCCAAGAACAAACCCCAAGGAAAATCGGCAGAAGCTGCACTCCCTTTTATGGCTTAGGCATTACTTCTGCTGTGGCCAAGACTCTGCCCGCATTTAAGAAGAGGGAATTTTCTTTCTCTGGCCTTTGCCAAGAGTGCTGACTAAATAGCAGCATAAGAAGTTATCCATCCAGCTGCTTTTGGAAAACACAGATTCTTACTACTATCTGAGTGGCTGTTGTTTTGGTTTTATTTTATTCTAAATGGAGCTAGATTTTAATTTGCATGGATATGTGATTCCCCCTACTGCCGTTGATACTTGGGCTTGTACAGAAGTCAGCCTGACCAGCTGAACCAGCTGAATTCCTAAGACCTGTGCTCTGCGCTCTGGGCTGTGTTTATGAATTCTACCAGTGGGGAGTCGAGAATTAAAATGGAAATTATGTGTTTTTTAAATTATAGGAATAAACATGGATGCAGATTCCTGACAGGGGCGCCCAAAGGATTGCTCTCTAGTTGTTAGCACCACAGCTGGTGAGACAGCACCAGCATAGCTGTGTCTTCATTGACCAGTCTGGAAACAGTGTGCGCCTCGTACTCCACCGCTGTTCCTTCTGCTCATGCAGCTAACCTGGGTTTCTGGGTTTCATGGATCCTACCCTTTCCAAGTCTCTCACTGCTCTGAGTACTTTATGTCTTATTGTAGTGCCTTCCCTGATCAATGGCCACACTTTAGCTCTGAAGATCCTTCAGCTGCAAGCCACCAGAAACCACTCCCCTGCCGTCAAAGGAGGGTCTCTTGTTTGCTCAGAGCAGCTGCAAGCATAGGAAAAACAAGTTGTTTATAGGAAATTCAGGGTCTGGGGGTCCACAGTCCCCAACATCTCCCCCTTTTCTATATAATTAGACCTAATGTTCTTCGATCTTAACTGGCCCAGATGGGGCACAAATATGATGGGAAAAAGGAGAGCAACTAACCACATGCAAAGCCCACAAAAATCCAGTTGCTCTTGTAAGTTGGAAAATGCCCTAGCAAACATGCACCTTCTACATTCCATATGAATAATATTAAATGCTGGTAGAGGCTACAAGGTAGTCACACCAGCCATCTGGCTGATGGCAATTCTGGCTGCCACGGAGGAGGCCGCAGCAGTGATCCCAAAGTGTCTCTCTGCTGGGGCAGCTCCACCAGGCTGGGCACC
This sequence comes from Microtus ochrogaster, assembly GCF_000317375.1. Classification (NCBI taxonomy): domain Eukaryota; kingdom Metazoa; phylum Chordata; class Mammalia; order Rodentia; family Cricetidae; genus Microtus; species Microtus ochrogaster. The sequence goes on along the minus strand of NC_022024.1, from coordinate 31,412,778 downwards.
CACTGGGCTGTGGCCACACGCCTCTCGTCACAAAGTCTTGGGCATGCAGAGCCAGGGACCACTGCCACCCATGAATCTCTGCTCCAGCTGCCACCTCTCCACCCACGGGGACTCTGGGAAGCAGGCTCACGCTCAGGAATAGTGGAGGGGGGGTGTCAAAGCTTGCCGCCTGCACACCGCTTGTCCCCGCTCCTCGAGCCCACAACCTCCAGTAAATAATCATTTAGGGAATTTGGGCATAATTCTCTGTAACCTACTTCCTACTGTTTATTGGGCAAAGTATCTTTGGGGATATTCACAGTGACATTTCAGGGGATTTTGGTCCATCAAACCATGTTAGTCTGGAATGAATCCACAGGTTCATTGGTGGAAACAAAAGCAGAACCTCTTTTCCAAAGCAACAAATTTTTAAAGTCAAGATACCTTTCTTAGCAATCCCCAGAATCAAATGTCTTTCTCCAGTCAAAAATAAAAAAGAAAGAAAACACAACAGTATACATCTGTGCACATACCATCTTTTTGAAGCCTTCAATTCACCCTCCACCCTCCTCTTTATTACTTTCCGGCTGGCCAGTCTTCTGGAGGGCATGCCTCAGAGAGAGTGTCTAGTTCCTGATCTCAGCTGCGCCTCCTGTGGTGCCTGCACCAGCCGGAACCGCTATCAGGCAAGAGTCTGGGCATGAAAGCACACACAGACACATACCCATCTTCAGTCCACCCTCACCATTTCCGAGCAGGATCTCTCAGTGTCCCTAGTTCCCAGTCTCACTGAGGGCCTCCATCTGTAAATGTCCTTGCTTAACTCTGCTCTTTTCTGTCTAGAATTCCTTCCCAAGCTTTCTCAGGTTTTCTGTGGATTTTGCTAGCACATGTTG
>NC_022024.1:31407281-31411463 GCF_000317375.1 Microtus ochrogaster | reverse complement strand
AGGTGCTACAGGACTGTAGTACACATAGCAAGGATGCTACAAGTACCAAACTGAATGAGGAGGAAACGACCTACTTGCCCATTCAATAAACATGCACAGAGTTCCACCAGTTTTCCAGTTCTAGGCAGTGTGTTAGTGTTGCCAAAGAAACAGAGTTGAGCTGCAAGTCCTAAAAATTAGGAAATTTGAAGGTTGGTAAGCACAAGAAGCAGAACCACATATTCCTGGGTTGTAGGAGAGGGATATGAGGTGTAACCTACTTCCAGCAAATGCTGTCTGATCTCAGCCTCAACTAAGGCTCAACTAAGGAAAGGTTAGATAGATGTAGGGGGAGGAGGCAAGAGAGCCATGGAGGATAGATAGTTAGCTCTTTGAAGGAACATCTAGAGATCGAATTGTTTATCCTGCACACCAAGGGGGCTTTAAAAGTTTGCATCCTAACCCCTACGATCTTAGCAGAATTTAGAGATGACATCTTCATAGAAGTAACACAGTAATTAAGTAGGCCTTATCAGGCATGTCCAACCTATGGCACATGCAGTAGGAGACAGGTATGAACCTGAGCGTAAACATGAGGGAGTTGACAACTTACACCAAAGAGCAGGAGCTGTGTCGTTTGGTGTTTGGCGGGGGAGTAACTGGATTGTGTGGCTCCCTAGTGTTGATTTTGTAGATGAAAACGATGTGATACCACAATGACAAAAGATGGGGTGGGCCTGTCAGAAACAATGTAGGTGGCAAACGAAGAAGATGGCCCTCCACAAGCTAAGCAAAGAGGTCTGATGAGCAGAGTTTTTTCATGGACCTCATAAGATCTGTCCTGTCCATGCCTCTTTCTGAGACCCCGCCCCCTAGCCAACAGAACTAAAGAAAGGAAAGTTTGATTGTATACGCCATGCATTTCTGCTATATTACAATGGTCCTGTGTATCTAATACAGAGCTCTGTAACTGAGCACACATGTTTCACGCATTAGCATGTATGGGTCATTCTGCACAGTCCAAATCCCGCCTGGCTGGTAACTGGCAATGCCAATCAGGGATAAAATGTGTCTCTTCTGAAAATAACATTTAAGTATGTATATTTGTCCCTACAAAAAAAAAAAGTATGTATTTGTTAAGCAGATGAGCAAAACTTTTTTTTTTTTACCATAGCTACTAGTTTAATTTTGATAAGAAAGTGAATCAGTAGTTTATCTATATTCAACCAGATTCTATGATTCAACCAATAAATTGAGTTTTTCTCTAAGGAATACTTTGCTAGTACCTCAATGACTATGGGTTTCATATGGAGTAAGAATAATAATACTGGGCCCCTAAAGTAAGGATGGATCACATTCCCATTTGTGCTGCCACTATTAAATTATCTGATTCTCCTCACGCAGAGGACGGTAGATTTTTATGGTGGGGAATCAGTCATATAAATGAACAACAGCAACAAAAAGGAATTAATGAATGAGTTATCTTTAAAAGAAAATGGCTGGCATAGCAGTAAAAAGCCCTTATGTAATAGTCAGATGCCATCAAAGAAGATGTTTTGTTGTCTGCCTTTCATTTAATTTTATCCTTCACAGGGGAATTTTTCCATTTTGCGGTAACTAAGCAACCTGTTATTTTGAATCACTTAGTGCGGGCTTTGCACAGTATGGGTGCTCAATAAATCCATTTTGATTAATGAGCAATTTATAACAACACTAGCAAAGACTGTTTCTAATCCTGTTGAGAGAGAATGGATGATCTCTGATTTTTTTTTTTTAAAAAGGCCATGTTCAATAGTGACACGCCAGCATAGTGGGGGTCCTAGTTACCGCTGTTCGATTTGCTAATGTGCTTACTGGATCATGGTTTGCCTGAAATGGAAGTGTCACCTGTAAGTAATCCTCCACACCCCATTACACATTTTCTGTCAACTGACATAGGCAGGATGGAGGGCAAGGGTTTCTGAAATGAATTTGTAACCATGTGAATATCTATATTTATATACTTAGTATGTAAATATATAAATTCATATATATGTACTTATAGTATATTTAAAGATTTATTTATAAACTTATAATATGTAAGCATGTATTTGTGTGTATTATATATACATTATATATAGATTTTATATTTATAATTACATGTTGTATTCATATAAACATATGAATGCATAATATATGATAAATATATGTTGAATATTATGAATGATATATAAATATATATCTAATATGTAAAATGTATTTATTTATTAAATGATTAAAATGTATTTATATACAAATGTAAAGGTATTTATATGGTTACAAATCTATTATATATATGCATATGTATCTATGTTTGAGATAGTGAAGATTCTCTCTAATGCCACAGTTTTTAAATTAAAAGAATTCCAGCTGGACCAGGACAGACGTTTATCTCTGCTAAGGAAGTGAGCAATGTCAACAGGATTTCTGTGGGTATGTTTAACTCATTTAAAAGAACAAACTATTTTTAAGGCCCTTGGAAACATCCTTTTACATACAAATATTGGTTTTTCTGATAAGAACCATTTTTTATCAGCTAGCAATTATTTATCTGGCATTTGCTCGGTGCTCAGTGGTTTTGTAGCCATTTATTAAGTCAGATATCTACATGGTAAATTGGTAACAAGGGGCTTAACAGAGGGAAACAGCAAGGAAGCCATGAGTCCCATGTGCACCGTGAAGTCCTGGTCCATTAGCCACCTTCTTTATCCATGTGGGCATTTTGACAAGGCAGATGTGTCTGCTTGCATTGATGGAAGCTTGCTGCACTTTGAAAACAACATCCTAAACAGAAAGGAAATCACCCCAAATGAGTTTCACCTGTTCTTTGAATGGTGTAACATACGTCGTAGATTAAGACTTCTGAAAATACAGTGAACTCGCTAAGATGAAGGCGTCGGCTTTTATGGTTTGCCTACCTTCTGGGATCACGCTTCCCTATAAAGTCAGACTGTGTATAGTAACGAGCGAAGTCTTTCTTAATTCACTAATCCATGCCCTTGAAATTCAGGCAGTCCCCACTGCTTCTCTGACGTCTTCCGACTCCAGGTGCTCTCCTTCCTTGTCTCTGATTTCATATTTTAATTCACAAAGAGCATAGAATCCATACAGCTGTAATCCCAGCACCGTTGAGATGGAAGCAGGAGGATCAAGACTTCCAGCCTGGGCTACCCGAGATTGTCTCTAACAAACAAAAAAAGACGAAAGAGAAGATACAGAGGCAGAGACATAGAGAGAATTGCACACACAGAGAGAACTACCCCTGACTCCTCTAATTGTCCCTCCTGTTAATATAGGTGGGGTGTTCTCTCCCTGTTAGCTGTATCCTCTGTGCTCCAGTCTCTGACTTCTTAGCAATTTTATCATTTTGTTCAATCTTCTCCCCTCCGGTGTGTTTGTACATAAAGTAGTATTTGTGGTATGCCCTCTTAAACACACAATGTTCTGGGGATCAAACCCAGGTCTGTCCTTCCACAAGTTGGTCACACCGCTTACCACTGAGATGCCTACCAGCCCCTACCTTTTGAGTTTTTCTTTGTCTTTTTCTCCTGAACATGTGGATCAATGCTCTCTTTTCTTTTAGAAAATAAAAGCAAAACACTATTGACATTGAAAACAACTGACTGATAGGAATTCCTCGAACCTACTGGACACTCAGCTACTCTTTCCTGTCTATCTGTATTAGTCAAGGTTTTCTAGAGTCACAGAACTTCTTATGAATGAATCTTTCTCTCTCTCTCTCTCTCTCTCTCTCTCTCTCTCTCTCTCTCTCTCTCTCTCTCTCTGTCTGCTTTCCTCCCTCCCTCTCTCCCTTTCCCTTCCCCCATAGGTGATTTCATGTGTGGCATGGCTTTTGTTACAATCAGTATGCTGAGGATCTGAAAATACGTATTTATAGTTAGAAGCAGTTCTCGTAATTTAAAGCCCATGCACATATCAATTTTCCTGTCCATCTACAATCCATTAAATAGCAATACCTATGCCTCAAAGACACCCAAATTAGTGCATGTATCCCAACCTAAACTTCCAATCTCTTCCTGGAATCATGTTTCTGATTTCGGTAAAAGGATTAATCATTTACCCAATAGCAGCAACCCAAGTGTCAATCTTACTACCTACCTCTCCATCAACTCTCTAATTCAGACACCAAAACTTAGGTGGTTTTTTTTGTTTTTTTTTTTTTTT
>NC_022024.1:31402164-31407181 GCF_000317375.1 Microtus ochrogaster | reverse complement strand
TTTTTTTTTTTGGTTTTTTTTTTTTTTTTGAGGAATCAGTGATAGGATGATTCCGGTCCTTATTTGTCTTCACGCCTTAACAACACAAGTACAAATCTGATTGCACTACTCCTCCAGGTCAAACCCCTTTGTGGTTTGCCACTGGTCTTGGAAAAATGGCCCAAATTCTTAATGAGGAGTTCTGACTTTTTTTTTTATTGTTTTGATAGTTTTGTTTTTCTAGACACTCTGTAGCTTTAACCTTTGGCCTCTCCAGTTTCCAACTTAAGGTACCAACCCTCTTAGTTACTTCAGGTGTTCTAGAATGGTTAGCTCATGTTCTTCCTCAGGAAACCCCTTTGGCACCCACACACCCTGAGCTCCAGAAAAAATGAGAATACTTCTTTTTTCAACCCCTCTAGTGAGTTCCAATATTCCTTTCCTCTATAAATCTTATGACCAAAATGATACAGTTATTTTAAGGTTTCTGTTGTTTGACTTCTATTATCCTAAGTTTTGCTATTCGTCATTGCAGGCATAGTTTCTCCCCAATTCCCGGCCTCAATTCATGTAAAAGAGGAAAGAGGTAATGTGTTAGAATAGTTGATACATATTAGCTTGATTTTAAACTAGCTTGTAAGACCGCACTCTCATTCCTAATCTACAGATAAGAAAGTCAGGTCATAAAATGGCGCAGAGCTTGCTAACCAGTGAGAGCACTAGAATCTGAAAACAGAAGATTTGGCCATACTCTTAACCATATTTGCAATTCATTAATCAATTAACGAACCCTGCAGTCTTGAGGTTTCTGTTTGTTTGCTTTAGATTCACAAGATAAATCTTGAATTTTTTTTTTTCTTTTCAAAAGGAAATAGGAAGCTTTGGGAAGTTGTTTACTATTCATGAGCAAACCTGTATGAGCCCACCTGTAGATACTGTAGAATGTTCTAATCATTCTAAAGTAAATGAATGAGTTAGAGCAACTCAAAGTGATCGATGGTAAGTTAATAATGACTCATCTAAAAAGAAGGGTCACTTAAGCCATGAAAAGGTGTTCGGTTTTTTTGTTTGTGTGTTTTGTTTTGAGACGTAGTATCCCAGACGTGCCTGACTCGTCTGTGCAGCCGAGGGTGCTCTTGAACTTCAGATCCTCCTGCCTGTACTTTCTGAGTGCTAGGCTTATAGGCACACACCTGATTTGTGTGGAACTGGGGAATGGAACCCAAGGCTTCCTGAATGCTAGGCAACACTACCAAACGAGCTACTCCCCAACCCCAAAGTAATATTTTTGCAAAGTGATTATGTAGATTTTCACTATGGCACATAGTTTCCCTTTGGTAAATATCTACCGAGTGAATCAATGCATACTTACATTTAATGCCTCTTAGTGGTCATATTATATGCAAGTTCATGCTTGAAACCAGGAAGATATTACATTGTATTACCGTCTTTATTGGTAAAATTATATGCATTGCTTATTTGTTTGCATAATTTTTATATTCTCTAAAATTTCTACAGCAAATGCAAATTATTTCTATAATAATTAGAGAATGATTAAGAATAACTTATTCATTCACAAGGTTGAATATATGTTCACCAAAACAGTTGGGTTCTATCTAATTCATATTAAATATGTACATTATTTCCTCCTTTGAAGAATGCAAAATATACTTAGAATGGGTATGGTCTATAAAACCCTGAAGCTCCTGCAATAACATTTCATCTATTAAAGACACAAATTTTGTTGACCATGTCCTTTGCTTTACAGAAGCATCTCTGTTTCAGGAGGTCCTATTTATTAATTGTTGCTCTCAGTGTCTGTGCTACTGGGGTTATATTTAGGAAGTGATTTCTAAGTGTGCCAATGAGTTCAGGTAGACTTCCCACTTTCTCTCCTGTGAGGTTTAGTGTGATTGGCTTTATGTTGAGGTCTTTGATCCATTCGCACTTGAGTTTTGTGCATGGTGATAGATATGGGTCTATTTTCATTCTTCTACATGTTGATATCCAGTTATGCCAGCATCATTTGTTGAAGATGCTTCTTTTTTCCATTTCCTACTTTTAGCTTTGTCAAAAATCAGGTGTTTGAAAGTGTGTGAATGAATATCTAGGTCTTCAATTCGGATCCCTTGGTCCTCCTGTCTGTTTTTATGCCAATACCAGGCTGTTTTCATTACTGTAGCTCTGTAGTAGAGTTTGAAGTCAGGGTTGGTGATGCTTCCAGAAGGTCCTTATTGTACAGGATTGTTTTGGCTGTCCAGAGATTTTTAACAGCAGCCTACAGAATAGGAAAAGATCTTAACCAACTCCACATCAGACAGAGGACTAATATCCAAAATATTCCAAGAACTCAAGAAACTTGACATCATAAGAACAAATATTCCCATAAAAAATGGAATAAGACCTAAACAGAGAACTCTCAACATATGAATCTGAAATGGCTGAAAGGCACTTAAGGAAATGCTCAACATCCTTAGTCATCAGAGAAATGCAAATCATAACTCTGAGATTCCATCTTACACCTGTCAGAATGTCCAAGATCAAAAACACCAATGACAGCTTATGCTAGAGAGGGTGTGGGATAGGGGACACTCCTCCATTACTGGTGGAAGTGCAAATTTGTACAGCCACTTTGGAAATCACAATGGCAATTTCTCAGAAAATTAGGAAACAATCTACCTCAAGACCCAGCAATAACATTTTTGGGTATATACCCAAAGGATGGTCAAACATACCATAAGGACAGATGCTCAACTATGTTCATAGCAGGGTTATTCATAATAGCCACAACCTGGAAACAACATAGATGCCTCTCAACTGAAGAATGGATAAATAAAATGTCGTATATTTACACAATTGAGAACTACTCAGTGGTAAAAAAAAAATGACATCTTGAAATGTCCATGCAAATGGATGGATCTAGAAAAAAGACATATATAGTGAGATAACCTAGACACAGAAAGACAAATAAAATATGTACTCACTCATAAGTGGCTTTAAAACATAAAGCAAAGAAAAAACAGTTCACAAGTCCATATAATCTAGATAGCAAAGAGACATACATGGATGTACATAGGAAGGAGTAAATTGGGGGTGTGGGGGGGCCATGGGTAAGATAAAAAGAGAGAGGGGATGAAGGGAGGTGAGCAGGCAAAAATGTATAATTCAATGAAAACGAAAAGACACAAATTTTGAACATTTTTGCTTAAAATTTAGAATATTCAAATTTTATACATAAACACAAAAATCGTACATGTGAATTTGGTGCCACATGATAGATCGATATGTAGATCTCGCATGTGATTAGATTAAAACTATCTGTCTCCTAAACACTTCCCACCTTTTTACTGCAGAAGCATTCAAAATCCTTTCTTCTAGCTTCTCTAGACAGCGTGCACAGTTGCTTTTTGGGTGTGTTGCAAGAATATCCTCATTTTGATGATCTTGTTTTGTGTGCGAGTTGAAGCCTTGATGCGAGTCATTTTTAGAGTCCAGAGTGTTGACTATTGCGTGACAGAACCATCTGAAATGCCACATCACTGTAGCTCATGGGACTTCACAGTTTCTGAGTTTCAGCCTGTTCTAACGATGAAGCAGTTACTGCATGGAATTACTCTTATAAATTTCTCCTGTCCAGTCGCTGCTGCTTTAAACTGGAAATAGTATTATTCTGAAAATATAACCTTGCGGAAGTCTTTCCTAGTGATTGTAGACCTGTATTTAACACCTTTATTCCCATCCCTGTGTTGTCTAGACATGCCAGATATGTGTACTGCAAGCTCAGTAATTCACTTCAGGTTCTTTTATATAGATGCTCTCTCTGCCGTTCATTTCAGATTATGCTAAGATTGTTCTCCCTTTATGCACTCCTACACTCCACTTAAGAAACATTAACCAAATTAACTGGCATACAGCTGTCGTCACACTATACATTTACATGGGAACAATTTTATATCAATCCTTACTCTACTCGAGATTCTACCCAGTGAATTACATTTTATATGTGCATTAGAATACACACATCTGAGAAATCCAGACTGGATGGTTCTGTTAGTATCTCTGAGGAAAATTTTAAAATATGAAATAGATAAAATTTATTTAATTGTGTTCTTGAATAGTTCAAAAGCAGGGAGTTAAAAATATTTAATTATTTAACCTCAGTTAAGAATGCAACATATTTACAAAATTTATCAAACTGTCACATTTGTCATTATATATAATATTGCAATTGAGAAAAGTCATCAATACTTTGTTGAAAGGAATGAGAATTCAAAAACAATTTTGTTGGTATTAAAAAAAACAAAACACCACAAAGAGAAGTCATGGCATCCACATAGAAGGTTTACTGGAAGAGGAGAGAGAAGGGGCAGAAATAGAGCAGAAAGAGAGGGTCGGGAGGGACAGTGACTGGTCCCTGGGGGCCAGAATAGCAGAAGAGAAAAAGAGAGGGAGAAAGAAACTGGAGGTGGGCAGGGTCCACCTTTTAAAAGGGAACGTAGTGAATGCGCACAGCAGGTGCTCTTGGTGGCTGCAGCTGAGGATGAATCCTGTCAGGACCTCAAGGGCAGGCCAGTCGAGATGCCTGAGTACTGACATTAATCGAGAAACCATCTGTCTCTTGTATATTTGCTTCCCAGGTCTTCCTCCATGTTTCTTCTTGCTGTTTGGGTTGCTTCCCTTTCTGTACAACCACTCACTTACTCATCTAAGTGTGTATTAAAGATTCTGTGCCTCCAGGCTCAGTAGACGTGCAAGACTCACACAAAAAAAGCTGGGCATGCTAACACACACCTTTAACCCCAGCACTCAGAGGCAGAGGAAGGTGGATCTCAGGATTCAAGGCCTATTTGGTCTATAGAGTGAGTTCCAGGACAGTCAGGGTTACACAGAGAAACCCTGTCTTGAAAAACAAAACAAAAACCAAACAAACAAAACAAAAACCTAAATGCTCCTCTACTGAAGAATGGGAAAGGAAAATGTGGTGCATTTACACAATGGAGTACTACACAGCAGAAAAAAATGACATCTTGAAATTTGG
>NC_022024.1:31400131-31401957 GCF_000317375.1 Microtus ochrogaster | reverse complement strand
ACACACATACACACACATACACGAGTATATATTAAGCAGGGGGAGAGGGGAGAAGAAGGGAGGGGAAACACAGAAAAATATATAGCTCAATAAAAACAATAAAAAGATTCACACAACATGAAATCAAATAAAATAATAGAAATTTTAGCTTGAATGCATTGCATAAAATAATAGACACAATAGGCATCCAGGCAGACCATCATTGTATAACCAACTATATTTATCATTGCCTGATTTCGCCACACCCATGCTTTGTGGACAGCTTATTCTTCCACTTATATAGAGAGCATGAGGGAAAACTGGACACCATTTAATCACATGATTTTCAGTGCTCTTAATTTCCATAGAACCATCTAACTCGTTACCGATATATTATTGTTGTCTGTGTCTCTTGCCTGTGCATAGAGAAAGTGAAAAGAGAATAGTGAGATGCAAAAAGCTATGTCATGAACAGGACAGTGAACTAGATGAGCAGTTCCCTTCTTTTGTAGATTGACTGATGTTTTTTCACCAGCATGTGTGGGGATCCAGGGCCATTGTTACAACTGAAACACTCTGATGCCTTGTGGGTGAGAACATTTTGTCTCAATCCTGAGACACAATGATTCAGAATGTCTCCAAACTATGAATCCATGTACTTTTTTCTTAATTATTTTTCTTGGAAATCTTGTTGGATTTGTGCTGCTATTTTAAAAAGTTTAACACCGCTGCTAATTAATGCTTATTTTCCTCTAAGTAGCATTTATGAATGTTTACAGTCTCATTATAAAACTGAATAAATTATCTTAATAAAACTTTTGCCTAAGACATACAAAGCAAAAAGAAGAAAATAAACTTTCTTTATATCCTACTTATCAGAATAACTAGCAATCTAGTATACTTTTTTCTTCTATTTTTTTCTGTCCATAGTTTTACATGCATATGAAGAGTTGGTATACATGTATTATAATTGGGTTCACTTTTAAAGTAAACGTGGTTCTGATTACCAAAATATGCAGCTTAGCCCGGCAAGGTCTGTAAAAGATTTTGGTAGCAGAACCCTTGCCCCTGTTTTCTACCACCCAGTGCATCAACCCAAAAGCGAAGGCCAAATACAAAATGTTAGAGTCCAGCATTCTGAAAACCAAGATACTTGCATGCTTGCCTGGAACAGAAACACAAGCTAGGTGGGACCCGAATGGCCAAGAATTGGAGACAGCCATGGACAGAATGCATACTTACAGGGAGTGGAGGCTAACAGAGCTTCAGTGGAGGTCTGGCCAAAAGTCAGCCCCACTAATGAGAGCGAGCAGCAGGGCGTATTAGAATCTCGGGCCGTGAGAACAGAGTGGGAGTGGTTCATAGTCATAGACTGGACGGATTTTAAAATGAGCTAGAGAAACTAAGATAGAAAGGAACGTTTTGTTTTTATTAAATGTGTTTTTATAAAATATTTTTAAGATTAAACCGCTGAAAATTAGAAACATAATTTGTATTTTTTTCAGCCAGTAGTGGAAAAATAAAGGAACAAAGGAATACTCAGTAATTAAAATATCTCTAACAGTAGGAAAAAAAAGTAGAAAATTGACCAAAAAGATTAAAAAATAAAACAAAAAACACACAAAAGGAAAATATAATTAATTAAAGAGATGGCGATGTGGAATGTAATTTTTTTTTTGACCCATAAAGTTGTTTAATTAGGTTGTCAGCAATTTAGAAAACCAGTCTGTGAGGATACATCCCGTTGGTCCCACAGAACTGAGAGCGCAGGTAGCCCTGCAGCTGAGGAACAGCTTTGATCTTTGGCAGAATCTGCGAGTCCACCACTTTCTGATCAGCCTTGCGCT
>NC_022024.1:31352390-31398826 GCF_000317375.1 Microtus ochrogaster | reverse complement strand
ACACACACATACACGAGTATATATTAAGCAAGGTCAACTTAATTAAAGGCATTGAAGAGCTGTATCAACAGTTAAAATTTAATTGGAGGTTAGATATTATGCAACAAAACAATAAAATGATATACCTAAGGAAACATAATACTGAGGAATAAAACCATACAATTTTACATGTAATAACTTATTCTACATAAGCTTGAAGCATTAAAAGTCAAAATAGGTAGGACTTTAAAGGAAACAAAAACTCACACTTCATGCAAGGTTTTGTTATACTTTTCTATAATATTGATGAATATTCATAATATTGATGCATGAAATCATATTAGAATATAGAACTTTTACTAATATAATTAACACATTTTAATAAACATTATGGGGAGCTTGGTACCAAGTATAAAGCATATTGGATTCTTGAATAGGAAACAATTTATTCTAAGTAAGATCTGGTAGAAGATAAAATTTTTGCTGAAAAACTCTAAGATGAACACTAAGATATTTTACCTAAACTGAAATTCATTTGATTAAACTGCCAAACAGTTACTCATAGGCTATGAGAACCCTCTTAAAAATGATGGCAAATGTTAATTGACTCAAAAAGTTAAGTAACAGTTATTTTCTTGTTAATTGTGCATGTCATATGAGACAATGCTTGATTAGGAATTTGGATATTTCTTATCTATAAGAACTCCCAAATTTCTAAACTAATGTCACTTTATGGTATAAATAGAATCATCCAAGAATTTTTAAAAAAATTTATATCAATGAATTAAAAGTTTCAAGTAGAAATGTAGTAAAAATGATTTTCTGTCCTAGCTCTTGCTATGCCCAATGTCTTCCATTTTTAGAATGAAACTCCAATTCTTCCTTTATTCCTCAAGCCACAGCAAGTATGTTGAATTTGCTTAATGTGTAAAGAAGTTAGCAATGCAGGTACACTTCCTTAATCTCAACTATACATGAAGAAACTAAATTTGAAGATTGAAGGAAATGAAATGCTGGTTGGATTAACAGTATAAAAACTAGTCAACTATAATGATTTGACACTTTTTATAACATGACCCAATATGAAAAAAATATTTTAGACATTTCAGATTCATATATTTTATTTCTTTCTTAACGTGTCTTGTACATTTATTAGACATTTATACACTTTCCTCTAAATTTTATCTTTAGAAATATTTTTACTTACATATTTATTTTTTGAGAATTTCATGTAGGAATACTGTATTTATGTCATTTCCCTCTCACCCCTTTCTTTACTCCTCTTGTGACCCTATCTCAAATTTAAGACCTCTTATTCTTTAATTATTATTGTTACATATATATACATATATATCATAATATACTCATAAATACAATTCTCTGAGTCTCTTTACTGTTGCTCTTAGGTCTGCCTTTTTATGGTTGCCCATTTGCACTTGGATAACCAATTGGGGGTTTGTCCTTGGAGAAGACTGTTTCTCCCTCTCTCAGCGACCGTCATTACTTGCCTTTATCTAGTGGTAGGATCTTGTGAATGCCCCTCCCCGTCCCACATCATGTTGCCATGTCAACCAGTTGTGTTGTTTTTAGGTTTGTTTGTGTACTGAGTTTTCATGGGTATAGCTTTCTCAACACATAGAGAAGACACTATGCCACAGGCAACCTCTCCACCCTCCAGATCTCGGATTCTTTGTGCACCCTCTTCTTTGATACTCTCTGAGCCTTAGATGCAATAGCTGTATTGTTCATTTATCAACTGGAGCTGGGTACCTAGGAGTCCGTTCCTCTCTACATTTTGACCAGCCATGGCCTTCTCTAATGATATCCATCTGCAGCTTCTTGGATGAGGGGTGAGAGCTCCACTTCCCTGTGGATACAAGGGTATTTAGGAAGCAATTAGAAAGTACGCTGGCTTAGGAAACTGGCAGTAGTCAATTCTATCAGTAGTCTGCCCTATCAGTCATGGTAATGAGATAGGTTTATAGTGTGAGGCATGAATTCTTTCCTGTTAAGTGAGACCTAAGTCCAATTTGATAGCTGTTGTTTGCCCTTAGAATATAAATGCCACTCAGGGCTACCTTGCCATGCCGATCATTGTCATGGCATTAAAACTAAGTGGGCTATTGATTGTTTTTCTCCATCGACAGCTCGCATGGCCCTTCTAGTACAGTGAGAGCTAGTTTCCAGGGAGTGGCATCCCTGTCAGCTCCAGCTCTAGTCCTCCTAGTCCTTGTCCAAGGAGTGCGGTTTCTTCCGATACGGGCTCTTCCCTTCTGTTTCTAGAATGCAACTGAGAGAAATGGCAATGGACTATATTGTTTTAGGGGTCTCCTGCACGTACATTATCAACACCTCAAAGGGACGTATCCCCTGCTGGCACAGGGGTTTTGTTAGTTTGTAATTTTGTGTGGGGAGCCGGAGGGTGTTATCAAATATCTTATTCTGTTTCGCTCCATGCTATTATTATTATGTTTTTGGCTGCAGGGTCTGTCACTGGATATTTCTCAGTTATGTGTGGTGAAAACACTCAGCATCTTTACTTTTAAATTTCCAGATGGATTACAGGTAGCACAGATGAATTTCATCAGTTCTCAGGTTGATGGTTGCATAGAATGTGTTGTTAATGGTGCCAAGAATAAAAATGTATCACCGTTGATCTCCCTCTGATGCATGGTTTCCTTTGCTTTGGCCGTGTAAGCCTTGTAGTGGTATCAGATGATCATAGGGTACCTCGCTGATGTTTGAGGGGCCACCAGGCTGTTTTGATCTTCATTCCCATCAGCAGTGTGCAGGGCTTCCTTCCACTACGCTCACTTGCCTGCACTTACTAGTGCCACTTTTTCTTTATCATTCTCTTTCAGTTGTGTTTCTCCCAAGTGGCACATAGCTTTTCCCACAAAAACCTGGTCTGATGCTTGCGTCTTTATTTTCACTTAATAAAATTCCATTTGTGTTTAGCATAATAGCTACTGTTCCTTAATTATTTTCATCATTAGGTTTCGTATTTTAACCTATCTATTTATTTTATTCATTAATTCATCCATACCCATTTGTTTTTCTTATTTCATTAAATTGCTAGTAATATTTTCTTTTTACTCATTGGGAATTTTTTTTTATCATATTCATTATACTAAAATGGCTATCTTTCTTTCCACATGTCTGTTGTCAAATTTCTATTTCTCTGGTATATGAAAACTATCTATCAAATATTGACCCAGTTAAGTCACTTAACACTGCTTTTGCCCCATGTATTAGTTAGGATATGAACTTGGCAATTTAACAGATACCAAAATTAATTTAACTACTTTTTTCTTCTTCATTTCAAACACATTGGCCTAAGAATGGTGTTTTTGACTCAGCAGATGGGTTGCAGTAAATAGAAAATGCAGCTAAGCTACCATCTTTCTAGAAAGCTTACTCATAAGTTTTGAGACAAAGAAGGAATAAATTATAAAGTAAAGGACTAACATAAGTTCAATTAAAAAATTAATCTGCACTTGAAAAGGCTCAAACAAGACTGACCAAGAAAAAATAAAATACAAATAAATAATATCAAGTTAAATATATTAATTAAATTCACAGAAGAAATTTTAAACATAAAATGATATAATGAATTGTTTTATTAAAATGACTAGGACATAAGCAAAATATATAATTTTCTGTGTAATAGTGATTTCCAGGCATAACTCAACAGATATTAGCAGAATTGAAAGCAAAAATAGATGGCATTGATAATTTAATCGGATAGTTTTATCAAACCTTAAAAAACAGACAAAACTGAGGCTAAACAAACTTAAGAGAATATTTCAGGAAGAGAACTATCTGAAACTACATAACTCTGTAGTTGTATGGCTTAATATTTTACCAGCATGCTCTCCAGTGTAAATAACTGCATAAATTCTAAACGTGATATTACCACATGGATTCAAGTAATTTATTAGAAAGTACATTAGGACCAAATAATACTTGCCTTGCCACTTAAAGGGTCCCTGTTGTCATCATCTAAACTCTAGTATGGAGCATAAGTAACACGGTTTTATAACTTATATTTGTTTCTATACACTTTCCATTACATAGTGACCAATTTCTAAAAAAACCAAAAAGATTTAAAGAAATCTAGTTATTATTGTAGCCTGGGCAGCAAACATGTTGGCCGTACTATAAATGTTAGCCAAGCATCTAACATACTAGTCATCTGTTGTTGCATAGAAAATTCATCCAAAAAAATGTGTCTGAAAACAGCAAGCATATACTATCTCCCTGGATCTGGAAGCTGCGAAAGGTTTGTTTTTTAATGCCCGTGACTGAGGGTCTCTCATGAGGGTAAGTCAGTCTGTTCAGTAGAACTATGGTCATTTCAAAGCTTGGGCAGAAGGCTGGAGAATTTGCTTACAAGCTGGTTTGTGTGGTGCTACACACATTTCAGGTCCTGGTGAATTGCTGAAATGATGGCTTCAGAACCTCACCACGTTACACTGGTGTTTGATAAGGTTCTTCGTGTGTGACTACCTCCTCTCTCAGTATAAGAGATCTGAGAGATGGAGAACCCAAGAGGACAATCCCACAGAGAACCCAGTGACTTTATAACCTGTTTCCAGAAGTGACACCTCATTGGCTCTATGGGTTCTTTTTGTCTGAAGAAGACCAAGCTTAATTTTTAATTATGTGGGAAGATTATTCATATGCATTGCAAACATTAGATATCTATACCATATAACATACTCCTAGGCTTCACCGTAAAATGACTAGCATTTTCATTTCAAGTACTTAAGGCAAGGCCCCATAGTCTATGACCTATAAATATGATCCACTGTTTGTTTTCATAGATAGTTATTACCTACTATGTACCTACAATTAATTCTGTTCATACATGTCTCAGTTATCTTTACAGTACTATAGGAAAGGTGTCATTTCATAGATGAGAAAACAGATTAAATATTTCAGGATGCCAGCATAGATTCGACTAATCCTGAATTCTTTATATAGTCTTCCCTTTAAGTATTTCCTGTAAGAATATTGCATTCTATTCAAATTGATCTTTCCTGAATTCTGACAATATTCCTCTTTCCCTTATATTTACTGTTTTTTCTCTTCCATCTCTGGGAATGCCCTCCCTTGCCATTTCCTTCTGTTAAAAGTTTACAGATGAATCAGGCAGCATTTGACAAATTATTAATCTAATAACTACATATTTATGGAGTTAGTATTGCAATTCAATACATATAGTATATAACGATCAAATGAGGGTCACTGACTATCATTTCAAACATTTGTTATTTTCTTCTATTGGGAACATTGAGTTTTCTCTCTTCTGGCTTTGTGAAGCATGCAATAACTTACTGTCAGCTAAAGTGACCCACAGTGCTGTAGAATATATCCAGCTACATTCTGTACTCATTAATCATCCACTCTCCACCCCCTTCACCTAGCCAAGCCTCTGATAGTCTGCCTCTGCTTATATAAGACCAACATTTTATCTTCTGTATAGAAGCTACAGTTTGTAGCATTCATCTTCCTACCTCTTGGTATCTTTCCTAAATCCCGGTGGGAAGAAACCTCAGTGTCATTTGTCAGGTGTATGTGCCGAGCGTTGTCCTTTGCATCCGTTAACTGTTCAGTATAGTCCGGAGAAGGATGCGGCACATACATGCTGTAAACCTGTACATGGATTATCTTATATTGGTAAGGTATTTGTCTTCTAAATAAACTACTATTTCTAAGATTATCATGTTGGAGAAAACCGACAGTCACAATGTCTAACCTTCTGTGTAGTAACTTAGACTGAGCAGAGTCTCATTTCTATCTGAAACTCCAGGTATACCTAGCAATTCCCTCTAGGCAGTTTTTCCCCGTCTTATTTTATCCTTGCCACCAACTGCAGGTAGAACACAGAACACTGGCTTTGGACTTAGGCTCCATATTGCAAGAGTCCACTGGGTAAGTAACTAAATGATATATCGAGGGTATTTTAGGATGAAATTTATTCCCCATGAATTTTATGCATACTTCAGAAGTCTAGAATACCCTCTATTTAGATTTTTTTCTTCTCCTGAAAGAATGAACATAGAACCAGAGAAGCCAGATCATCTTTCTCTGCTATTACTAAGAACACTTGTGATGCTTGTGTTTGGCACAGGTTTTGCTTGGTCCATCTTATTTCACTGGATATTTCTTAAAGACTGCACTGAAGTAAGTCACACAGAGAATAAGAGAAATGAGTCTGTGCTATAAACAATGCAAAATCGATGTAGTATAAAATCAAATGGCTAAGGCAATCACAGATTCAGAAAATGTAGATACTTGTACTTGTGTTTGCTAAGTCATTTAGTCCTTGATTACCCAGTGTTTTCTATTTTGCTAAACCGTTGCAAACACTGGAGAATCTTTTGGTTTATGTTTGTGTGAAGCTTTCAGCATTGGTCCTGACTTTAATGCTCAAAAATCCAAAACATAAACCAAACCAAACAAGCAGCAGAAATAATGACTAAGGCCAGAGTCCTGGCAGTGAGTCATTTCTATGGCGGCTAATTTTGTGTCAACCTAAATGCCCATCAGGGTGCCCACACTTGGCAGAGCACTTCTCAGGGTTTGTCTGAGGTTGTTTGTGGATGAACTTAACATCTGAACAGTAGACAAACAGACTTGTCTTTCTTAGTGTGTAGACTTTATCCAGTTGACTGAAGAGCTGAGTGGGAGGAATTGAGGGAGAGCATTTGTGTTTCCTGGACTTCACAGTTGGCCCTACTAGGGTTCTGAGCTTGTTAGCCTTTGTGATAGAGCATAGCCTGCAAGTTTTCCTTTTTCTCTGTCTTTTGGAGTTAAAGTAATATTGGGTATTGGCTTTTCTACATTTCTAGCCAATGGCTGCCAATCGTGAGCTCTCTGCCTTTATAATCTGTGATCTTGATAGAAAATCTTTTTGCATGTGTAGACATTTCTAGTACATTTTCTCTGGAAATCCCTCAAGAGCCAAGGCCTCAAGAGACCATCTCTTACTTCTAGAATTACGTTTTGTCTCTACTAATCTGTATTAACAAATAAAAGATGTGATTGCAAAGCTGCTCCAGTGTCTCAACACTGTTTCTGTAGACACACTATATTTAGATGCCTTCTTCCTTTGTGGAGTTGGTTTCATCTTCCTCATTTTAACTATAACATTCTCTTTGATAGAAAAATCAACTTTTATTAAACTTGTATAGGCCTAATTACATGTAGGATAGCTGTCTTTCATTTCGTTTGCACACAGAGGCCGCAGATAATAATTGTAACACTTCTCTTTTTTATAGTAAAGAATACCAAAAACCAGAAAGATAAAGGACATTGTGTTTGGTATGCAGGTATGCTTTTTGCAGAATTCAGCATCAGTTCTACAGTGCAAACCTGGATGCTATTTTGAATTAATAGGTGATGGAAGAAGAGGAGGAGGAGAAGGAGGAGGAGGAGGAAAATAATTTATGTTTAATGCTCTCGATTTTTTTCTTTTATGACCTGAGTGAAATATAAAATGACTGTGGAGATGAGCCGTGATGCTAAGGAGTGTAACTCACAGATCATTGAAGACTTCGGTATTGTGGCGATGAGACTCTGATTTTTACACGTTTAGAAGTTCTCTGTCCTGCCTATCTGTCCCTCAGCATCTGTTCATTTCCTCTCTCCATCTCCTTTTTCCAACCCACCTCCAGTTATTCACAGCACAAAAAAAAAATGATAAATGTTTGAGATGATTCATAAGCTAATTACCCGAATCCAGGCCCTGCACATTGTGTAGAGATCCTGAAATATCACTGTGTACCCTATAAATGTTTACAGTTTTTACACGCTGAATTAGAAATATTTTAAAAATTCTGTCTAAACACATACACTAAAACAATCAATACTTCCCATTTTCAAGTAAATAAAAGCTAAGCTTAAAAATGTGAGAAGTGAGCAATGTCAGGTAGTGATATGGGAGAGCTAGTGAGCAATAGATAGGAATTTTAGAATTTAAAAATATAATTGAAATTAGGGGTTTGCCAGCAGAATAGATACAGCTAAAGGGAGAAAAGATAAACTGGAAAATAAATATAAAAAGCAATTGTGAGTGTAATACAGAAACGGTATGAACAATAAAGCATAGGCTATAATAATAATAATAAAATATATCTAATATTAACTCATTGGTCAATAAGGCACAATATAAAAGTCAGTGTTAGAAGCAATAAAATAAAGTATGTGTGTTCATATAGCTTTATTTCTCCTGATGCTAACTACCCCTTGTAGCTCTCTGGGACAGGACCTTAGCCATCATAGACTTCTTTCAGCCTAAGAAAGAAGTCTATTAGTATTCAGTACATCGCAGAGTTATTTTTTAAAAAAGAAAATCAGCTTAGATTGGGAAAATGATTTGGTATTTTCTATCACACTAGATGCACAGGAAGACAGAGCAAACTTACGGAGTTCCCATATATCCCTGTGTCTCCCACCGCCGTTAGCATCTCTCACGGGAATGGTGGTTCTCTGTACGTGGTAATGCCTGCACAGATACTGTGTGATTGCCTGAAGCTCGTGGTCTAATCTGGTCTTCACCTTTGGAGATTCACATCTTTGGTTTAGACAGATGTAAAATAGCATAAACCCACCCAAATAGTACCTACAGCATGGTTCTCTGCTGCAGGGGTCCTCTGGGCTTTGTGCATTTGCCCTCTTTCCACAGTCTACAGTATCTATTAAATCTTAGAAGGGCTCTCCATACAGTTCAAAACTTTTTATGAATGATCCATTTAATTTGAATAGTCCACATTTGCCTTATTTTGTTTCATGATTCTCCAGTGAAACTGAATTAATTGCGTGTGTGTGTGTGTGTGTGTATGAGGATGTGTGCAGGGGGATGAGTGTTCATATGTGTGCACAGGCATGGTGAGGCCAGAGCTTGTCTTCAGGTGTCCTCCTCGATCACTTTCCTCCTCCCTTGTTGAAACACGGTCTCTTACTGCACCCGAATCGCATCACTTGCCTGTGCCTCCTGGCCTGTGTGATCTCCAGGGACCCTTTGTTCCTTCCCTGATGCCACCCAAGTGGTGGAATTACAGACACATGCCATAACCCCATCTTTTATGTTGGGAATCTGAAGTGGGGACTTCATGCCTATACAGCAACCACTTTACTGACTAACCCATCTCCCGAGGTCCCGAGTCGCGTTTTCATCTGGTGGACACAGTCTTAAGGGAATTAGCCCCTTTCTTTTTATGAACACAGGTGTCTTTATGAATGATCCCTGTTCCCTTAGGCCTATAAGCAATGGCCATAAAGCAGAGACACGTGCTCATCTAAAGCAAACACAGTCTTAGTCTAATTTGCATTAGTTCATTTGTCTGGGATGTAAAATTGTTGGACACAAGTGTAAACATAACAGAAATGAACTTCTTGCAGACTCCCACTTGCAATAGTTTTCATTAAAAGCCACAAAAGACTTCCAGTTTATTATCAAGCACACGAGCTTTCTGTGTGCTCACCAGAGTTATGTTATTTTCCATCCATTTCAAGGTATTTCAGACATTTCCAAACTGTACCTCTGGTGTTACTTTAAGTATAAATTGAAAATGAAAATATTGCACAAGATGCTGAATTCCAAGATATTGTTTTTAAACTCCCTATTCCTCCCACTGTCAAATGCTGAACACCAGGGAAGGTTCATTTAGAGCTTGAAATTTCAACTATTATAATTTTGAACATGCAGGCTTCTGTGATTATCTAGTAGTGATAAATTTGTTTATGTTTTCTACAAATGTCAGTTTGTTATTAAAGTTCAGATTTAAGAATGGCTGGGCAAAGTTACTTTATGGGCTTGAGTGTGGGTTCTAGGAACCAAGTAGATATAAAATTCCTACTTAATAAAAATGAGCTTTCATTAAAAAGATTATGGGAATTGTTGGCCAAACCCATCATATTGAAAAACTATACTCATTATCAAGGTAAGGTTGTCGTCTTCCATATAGCAGTGGTAGTCTTAAGAACTGTGGAGGATGATCTGCCACCATAAACTGAATATTGCTCATTCATGTTGGAACTATATTTCAAGGATTAATATTCACCCTCTTATAGGAAAACAGAGCAGTTGGTATGTATTTCTTTTAAAATACATCACCGATCATATTCTTAATTATGCTATTAAAATTGATACCACTTTTAAGTTAAAATTTCAGCTCATATTCACAAAAGATAATTTCAAGTCTTGCGAGGTAAACTGACTCAGTTCATGGATGTTTTGTTTTTCCTCGCAGATAATGCCTCTGAGGTAGCAATTACTGCTCCAGGAACTGGTCACCACAGAAGCAGCTCTACAGGCCCAACACCTGACTGCTCACCTCCATCCCCCGACACCGCCCTGAAAAACATCGTTAAAGTTATCCGACCACAGGTAAGTAAGTACCTAGTATGAAGTCATCTTCACGGTAAATGTTTCTGAACTGATACACGTAAACGCTTCACTTCTAAGCTGGGGCTGTTGTGTAATTTATAATAGATTTGTGTATTAAAAGAAGAAGACTCAAAACCGGCTGTTTGCTTCCCACAAAGTTCATGATAGATGCTGAGATCTCTATTAGCTCTTGGAAAATGAACTTTTATATTAGGAGAAGGATTAAATGAGGCATAGAAAAATAAATGGTCATTGTGCATTTTCCTCAGTATTTTAGTATTGGTGCTGTGGATCTTTAGCTGCTACTAAAGTGTTCTGAAGCTTCTTCTGGGCGAGATGCGCTGTTGTGCTTTTTCTCTGAAATGTATACAGCTGCTTCCAGCTGCCTCTCCCTTGAGGCATCTCATTCTGTCGTGTTAGATCCTGCACTACTAATCTGCGTAGTGTTGTCCAGTGTTCTCATTCTTGGTAATCCGTCTTTATCTTTTGTTCTTTTTTTTTTCCCATTCTTGTCACTTGTCTGTATGTTTTTTCCTCAACCCCCTTCTCTTTCTGTTGGGTTTCCCAGTAGGCGGTTTGCAGGCAAGCTTTAGAAATATCATTGGGACAAGCTGTTCTGTGATATTTCATTGAAAATAGCACGTATAAAGCTGTTTGCATTATAGTTTTTACCAACAGATGGACCTAGAACATGGGATTGGTGGTGTTCTCAACCTGGCTCATTCTGAATGGGCTTCATAAAATCCAAAAAAGGGGGACTTAAGATCCAACCAATGCCTTTCAGTATCTCTGAGACATAGGGCATGAATAAATTGTTGAACCAATTTGCAGTGTAATCTTATGTCTAAGACAGTATAAGCAATGATTTGTTTAATAAATAACATTCTTTATTATAACTTACTTTAGATTATTATATGGAAGTCTTATCCTCATCAGACAATAGCATTTCATCTTCACATATCCAGTATACTTTATAAAAGGTCTTTGTATAAGATGGATTGTATGTTGGTTATCATTTATTTAATGGCTAATAGCCACATATAAGTGAATTAATGCATACCATATTTATCTCTCTGTGTCTGGGCTACCTTACTCAGGATGATTTTTTTAATTTCATCCATTTGCCTGTAGATTTCATGATGTCCCTTTTTAAGTAATACTCCATTGTGTAAATATACCACATTTTCCTTATCAGTTTTTCTGTTGAGGGATATATGGGTTGTTTCCCAGTTTGGGCTATTATAAATAAGGCAGCACTTAAGAGCATAGGTGAAAATATATTCAATAAAATATTTGCAAAAAAGAATCTAAGAATACACAAAAAACTCATCCACCATGGTTATGTCGGCTTCATCTGAGAGATGCAGGAATGTTTCAATATATAGAAATCAATCAATATAATTCACTATATAAACAAACTGAAAGAAAAATCTAAGTGATTGTCTCTTTATAGCAGAAAAGGCCTTTGACAAAATTGAACACCCTTCATGATAACTCCCAGAGAGAGCAGAAATACAAGGGCCACACCTCAGGTTAATCAAGGCAGTTTACAGCAAGCTGCTTGCCAACATCGAATTAAACAGAAAATTGCTGGTTTCAAGAAAGGACTTGGAGACCTGAGGACATGCAAGGGAACATGGATATGTGATAAACAGGGACATGCAAGGAGCACGGATAGACAGCAGATGAAGACACGGCAGGATCATGGATCCTGGTGGAACAGAAGATTCTCCAGTGTGCCCTCCAGTAGTCAGAGTGGGGACGAGACAGTGTAGAGCTCCTGTTCCAAGGAAAAGACAACTGTTGGTTGGTTTAAATAAGTGCCTGTACTTGGGGCACAAGTGTAATCTTCTCAAGAGCTTGCCGGTCTTAGCTTTCCGTCTGGAAATACAAGAAAGCTGGTTAGAATCACTGGTTAGAAGTGCTTCGTGTCCCTATACTAGTAGGAAATTTTTAAATTTAGAAATCAAAGCGATGGCCTAGCTAATGCCAGGAGATGGTTCTGCCATTGGGCTACATTCTTAGCACTGACTAATAAATTAACAACATAATCAAAGTAGTTTCACTTTTAAAACTAGAAATGAGAGAACTTCGAATTCAGTTCCCAGATAATGGTGGAAGAAACTGATTCCCAAAAGCTGTCTTCTGATCTCTACTGAACATCATGATACATGGACGTCCATACTCACTCACACTTGTTACACCACACACACACACTCACATACATACACACAAAGCTGCACACATATGAACACACCACACACAGATACATACACATGCATGAACACATGACACACACATGAACATTACCACACACATACACACCCACACATACTCACCTGTGTGCACACCATACACTCATCCTTATACACATACAAATACATACTCACACATGTTTAAACCACATACTTACATATACATACATATATATATATATCACCCACACACATGTACACACTTCCACATGAATATCATGTTACATGCATATCCATAATCACACATGTATACCACAGAGAGGGAGGGAGGGAAAGACAGACATAGATACACACTCTTAAAAACATAAGCTTTGAAACTAAAAGAAAGAATACAAACTAATTGGCGTTTCTTTAACTTGTGCATTTTCTGCCCATGGGAAGAATGTGTGAAGAGTCGAGGTGGCGGGTAAGCTTTGCCGTACTCATTGAAAGCAGATGTTGCTCGGGTAGCACAAGCTGGACTCCTTCTGCTGCATTCCCAGCTGAGTCTCTTTATCCTGCCTCTATGTGGAGAGCCATTGCCCCCATGGAACCCTGGCTTCCGGGGGAGAGATGGAGCGTGTGCAGCATTGCAGGTGTTCTGAGTAGCGTCTCGATTACTTGCAGGCTGCAGGCTTTGCAGGGCTCCGTCGGGTTTGGGTTTGTTCCCCGTGTTTGTTAACTGGCTAGGTCGCAGCTGTTGGCTTCCCATCCCTGTTTGATCTCCTCGCCTTTGTTTCTTTGGGTCCTTTCATGTCGTAAAGGCCTCCGGATTGCCAAACATCCTATTTTTAATTAATAAGAGCTGAAATATTTATATGCTACTGGCTTCTCTTTGTTTCTCTCAAGAATATTAACCTGTAAGGCCGAGTTTTTCTGTTTAGAATAACCCCCCAGACTTCTACCTAAAAGCCAGATCGATTATTACCCTTAAAAAATACTTGAGAAATCTCTCTTGAAAAATTAAGTAGGTGTATTGACATGCCAATTTTCCTTCTACTAAATAATTGCATATTGCTTGAGTTTGGCTTTTTGTTCCTACACTGACATATAAAATTGTATGTATTTGTAATGTACAATAGCGTATGCAGATGAATACATACTTTGTGAGTTGGAAGCTCTATCTCACTAGTAAATGCATTCCCTCTTGCCATTTTTGTATTGAGAACATTTAGCATCCTCGCTCTTCGCGTTGTGTATACAATATGTTACCACCCACATAGTCACCATGCAGTACAGAGATTTCTTGAAGTGACTTCTCCTCTTTATCTAACTATAAATATCTGTCTCTGACTAGCATCTTTCAAAGCTGTTTCCCTCCTATCTCCCCCAGCCACTGGTCCCTACTCTTCTGATCTCTACTTCTATGAGATTATTTATCCTTATATTCCACAGGGAAGTGAAATGATGCAACCATTGTCATCTCTCTGTGTCTGGCTTTAACATCACTAATTGTCAGGGAAATGCAAATTAAAACCGTAATGAGATAGCATCTCATTCCTTTAAAAATGGCTGTGATCAGAAAGGGTAGGGATAATAAGCACTGGCAAAGGATAGCAGAAAACTGAACCCTTGCACAGTCTGAGTAGAAATGTAAATTAACATAGCTATTATGGAAAGCTGTGTGGGGGCCCCTAGGAAGCTAAAATTATGACCACAAGATAATAGAACTCGCCATATGGTCCAGCAGCCCTACTATTGGGCACAGATCTAAAGCCCCTGTGTCAAAGAGCGATCTGTGTTCCCTGCTCATTGCAGCAATGGTCAAAATAGCTAGCATATAGGATAACCTAAGGAATCAACAGTGGATGGATGGATAGAGAAAATGTGGTTCATTCACACAGCGGAGAAATATCCAGCCCTCCAAAAGTAGAAAATCGTGCTTTTGTTATGGCCCACATGGTCTGGGGGATGTCAAGTGAAGTAAGTTAGATGGTTTTATTTTTGATGTTTCCTGGTAGAGAATCCTACCCCCTTCCATTAAAACACGCAGATCTTAAGTGAACAGCTTCACACTTTGTCTGTTGTACTTGTAGGTGTAAATCTCACCCTAAGCAGGAGTTCGGCCTTCACTCTACTTTCTTCCTGACCATAGCCAAGAAATTTCCCTCATTTGTGCCTCACAGATGAGTACTGGGTCATTTTCATGTCACAGATATAGATGACCTATTATTAGACTTTATATAAATGGAATCCTACAACTCACGTGTTGGTTGGTGTGTATCATCACTTCACTTCTTTCATTCAATATATGCTTTTGAATTTCATGCATATTTCTGCTTTAAAAATGAAATGTATTAATACACTACAGTTTGTTTCTTAGTTCTCTTGGTGACTGGTGCTTGTTTTTGTTTGTTGTTTTGTTATGTGTGTGTGTTTGTGTATATTTGTGTGTGTGTGTGCGCGCATATAAAACACTGAGTCCAAGTGGTGGTTCCCATATATGCGTGCGTGCGAGGTCGCCCACTGGGGCTGGGCAACCTACCAGCTGTTCTGCTACAGAGAAAGGTGACCTCCCTCCCACAGTGGCCATCCACTGCCAATTGCTCCTCAGCAAGGGGTGGAGACTAAGGAGCCACTCCCAGTCCACACTGGAAATTTTAGCCAATGGGAGCCGTGCAGGACTTGTGCAGGTCATCACGGCTGCTGGGAGTTGTGCTGTTGCCATGGCATGTGCATGTCTTTGTATATTTTTATAGATGTATGTTGAGTGGCATGGTTGGATCTTAAGGTAGATAATTTTATATAGACTTCCCTCTAGTCTGAAAGCAGGCATTGCTTTGTAGAGCCTCCAAGAGCAAAGCATGACAGTTTCATTTTCTCGACACCTAAGCTTGTCAATCGCTTTTAGTTAGCCATCCTTATGGATGTGGAATGATTTATCATTATGGTTTAGTTTAAGTGTTCTGGTGACTAGTGACATTGGATGCCTTCTCTATGGCAAATGCCCATTCTTATGAGAAACTTCTCGTTTTTAATGGAATTTTTCAGCTTTTTAATTGTTGGTTTATAGTAATTCTGTTTTCATTCTCTCGAAATTCCTAAGGATTTGGATTCACTGTCAGACAGATGCATGGAGAATATTTCCCCCCAGTCTCAAATTTGGTTAAGCATTTTCATGTGTATCTCTTGATGACTAGGGTGCTTCAGTTAGATGAGATACAATTTGTATCATTTTATTCTTCTTTTATGGTACTAGTTTTTCTCTTGTCCAGGGTATGAATGAACTCTCTCATATTTCATCTTTGAAGAATTTTTTCTCTTGCTTAATTTAAGTTCACATTTATAATGTACTCAAGTTATTTTATATGCTGTGTGAACTAGGGTCATGATTTGGTTTTAACTACAAAGATAAAGAGTCTGCTCATCAAGCTAAATTGATACTTTGTAAGTGTTAATTATTTAACTTTCTAAGTGTTGTTGGTACTTAGAAAAATCAATTAAATTTTATATTATGTGTTTCATTTAAAGATATAGTCTGTTTTGCTTTATAAACAGTATGTTTCACCGGGTTTTCTTATGTCAGTTTAGAATAACGGTAGCTCACTTTTCATTTTGTGAATGTCTCTTCCTTTTCTTCTTATTGTGACTGTGGTAGAAATTATATGGTGATGTGTTAACCCTAAAAATGCCTGCCTTGTTCTGTACTATGGAAGAAAGAATTCCTTATCTCCACATGCACTATAACATATGGTTTATGGGGCTTTACCCCTGGCTTACTGAGAATTTTTAATGTAAGGGAATTTTGACATTTCCCCAAGTGTTTTTGTCTGTATGTGATAAGCATATAATTCCATCACCCTACCTTTCTTCAATGATACAGCAAAATACAACCTTCAGGAAGTCTTTGTATTCAGGTGCTAGGATTTGAATTCAGGGTCTTGGGCACACCGATCAAGATTTCTTTCACTGAAGTATATTCCTTTAAAAACACATTAACATAACTTTGTACTTATGGAATCATGATGGTGATCTGGTGTTTTATTGCCGTAATGCCAAATGCAGGTATGAATGGATAAAGCATCCATAGTAGACAGATGTATTAGATGTAATTTGGAGAGACTGACTGGTGTTTGTAAATCATTTTAAGAGAGATAAGAACAGACTTGATCAGAGGGTGGTTTGGACAACAGGTACTCCTGTGCACCTGTTCATGATGGATTAGGTGGCATCGCACCCTGAAAGAAATAAATATTTTTGGAGATTCAGTGTGTTCATCAAGTTAACAATAAAGCTCTTGTTAAATCCAGAATAATATTTTACTGGCCACTCTGGGGTTATAGAATACATATGTTAAATCTTAAAATTAGAAATGAGAGTGGGTATGTAAAAAGCCAAGTCATATGACTCAGAAAAGAAATCCCAGAATATTGCAACGGATTACAACAAAAATAGATATAAAGAATAAAAGGTCGTCAAAGAAGCAGCCTCAAAATTATTATTAAATATTGAACTATGTCTATTAGGGAGCATATATTTCATTTATTTCTTATAAAAATGCTATGAGATTGGTATTTTTTTTTCTTTATTTTAGTAATTGGGCCTAAGGCTTAGAGAGGTTGCATAATTTTCTCAATGTGACACAGCCACTAACTGGAAGGACTCTGAATTCCTAATGTCGATAATCTTTCTATTAATGTTAATTAGCTCATTGGGGAGAAAATGATCAAGGTTGCGCATTCAGAGTCCAGAGGGAGAAAGTCTGGGAGGAGAATAATGAAGTGGAAGAAAGAAAGATGAGCAGAAACATGGAAGACCAAAGTTCATAGCCCAAAGGAGGCAAGCAAAGAGGCCACGTCCTTCATTTGAAGGCTTACAGCAAAAGCTGTGTGGAAAAAGAAGGCTGCCAGGAGGGAGATAACTCTACTATTGAAAATAATAACCTAACAACCCTAGGTAGACCAGAAGTTTGGAAACAAAAAAGTGGAAAAAGAAGTCACTGGAACCCCCAATCTACCAGCAATTCTCCACAAATTAGGATTGCCCAGCAAGCTTTTGTAAAACATACTTAAGCTGCTTCCAAAGCCAGCTAAATCCTTTGGAGGGCTAGCACACAAGGTCCTGGACCTACAGTGTAGCACAGATTGATAAACCTTTCCAATGGAAACTAGAAAGCAGAACTCTACTGACTACATTGAGCATAGGGAGCTGTACATCTTAGCCTTCGGCATGTGTGACTAATTGACTCAGACTTATGACCTGCTGTTACTTCCTTGTCTCTTGAGGGACTGTCATGCCATACATAGCTACCTGGAAACAGATGAAAATTCATCGTTCTAGGTATGGCTTCTAATCGCGTTGTTAGAAAATTGAGAAGTTATTTGTTCCTACCATTGCAAGTTGGAAATGGTCTATATGTTTAACCCAGGTTTCCAAGGTAGGTTATACAGAGGACATTCATGGCACATCCATGTGAAATTTTGTCCCTTGGTATCTTTATCTTATAACTGATAGAGGGTGTGTTCTGTCACATGCCCTCTGCATAACCTTTCTGTCCCTCCGTGTGGTTGTCAGCAAAGGGCGGGCAGTGGTTTCCTTGCCTACTCCTCAGGGCTGCAGTAAGACTCAGAGTTGTTATTAGTGAAATATTGGTTACAATAATATACAGTAATATACATATATAATAACTTCAGCTTTTAGAGTATGTATCTGAGAGCCTTTCTGAGTTCTTTTGATCATTTGAGTCTACCCAAAAGGGTGCTGACTAAATACGGCCTGGCCATGACTTCCAATGTCACAGTTTTTAACAGTATCAGCACAAGAAAGCCTCACAAAATATAAACTTCAGGAATTAGGAGTGTGAATAAAACCAAATGGGGAGTTATTTATTATTTATAATTTGCACAAATTAAAAATACTTATCTCGGGGGCTTGAGAAATTGTTCAGTGGTTAATAGCACTGCCTGCTCTTCCAAAGGTCCTGAGTTCAATTCCCAACAACCACATGGTGGCTCAGAACCATCCATAGTGAGATCTGGTGTTCTCTTCTGGCCTGTAGGCACACATGCAGACAGAACACTATGCATAATATATATATATACTTTAAAAAATACTTATTTCCTTTCCTAAGTTATTTTTATTTTGTGGTCAGAGTGTCATGGATTGCAACACGCCATTAACAATGAATTTTTCCTTCCATGTGCATAAGGATCTCAGTGGATGACATTTTTTTGCATGCCTTTTTCACTGGAGTATCTCCAGGCAGTCTGCATAGATAACAGAGTTATCCTTGAAAAAAATAAAATGTCTAGAAAGAAGAGTTGTCATTATTTCCTTAATGGCATAGGTGGCCGATTACATTTTGAAATCTAATTTTGTCCCTCCCATTCGGTAACTTGTTGGTGACTCTGAGTAAATTTTAAACTTCCCAGTTACCTTTGCCCCTAAGGTCACAGGAACTAATGTGACAACTCGGTTAGCAGTACATCTGATAGATGAACCTGTAGCTAATCATTTTAGCTCCCGATTGTAACTGTTAGGAAAGCCTGGACTTTAGCAATGAAAGTGTCCCAGTGGACACTATTCTTGATTCGCTCATTCACGAAGCATATGAATGCTGACCATATGCTAGGCATCTGAAGAAAGGATTTGAATGTGACAGTGACTTAAATGTGGGTTCTGTCCTAAGAAAACCATGAATGGAGTGC
The DNA here is from genome assembly GCF_000317375.1 of Microtus ochrogaster. Classification (NCBI taxonomy): domain Eukaryota; kingdom Metazoa; phylum Chordata; class Mammalia; order Rodentia; family Cricetidae; genus Microtus; species Microtus ochrogaster. Next base: position 31,379,570 of record NC_022024.1, on the reverse strand, counting down.
GAGCCTGTTCTTTAGAGCGGGGCTTTTAAATTTCGTGAGTGGAATCCATCGACCAAACACCCAGGAGTCATCCTCCGTCCCCGTCACATCCCAAGTCTGTGCCATCCCACAGGTCCTCTCCTCTCCTTTCCAACACAAAGGCTGTCTGCCTGCTCTGAGTTTCTACCTCTAGCCCTGACCGCCTCCCTGACCTCCATTTCCATGGTCAACGGGTGCCTCTAAGTGCTAGTAGAGGGTGCCCAATACGCTTCTAAAGAGAAACGGTGCTAGGCTTCATATTGTAGTCAATGGCACAGCATCTGAACAACTTTCCCCTGCTGTGAATTCCCTTCTTTCTCTACATCCCATAGCCAACCCAACAGCAAATTGTCTAGGGTGTCTGTTCTCAGACTGTGCTTCAGCCTACTTGGTAGTCTGTGATGCCATAACTGACTAGTATGATGAATTAATATTAGTATGATTAAACAGATTAGTATAAGAATGTTTCACTTTATGAGTGCAAAGTGGAGTTTTTCAGAAGCTGTACAGTATGCGTAGCCTCTGGTGACCATGGCATGTTCGCCTATGCACTTAGGTTTTATAAGTTGCTCGGTATTTGGTTTTAGTATACTAAATATCAGTTTAATATAGTCCTTGTGAACAAAATTGCTGTTGTATTCTCAGGAACCTCTGTGGGTGAGAACGTAGCTTGAAACCAAACGGTTTTAAAGTCAACCCTCTCTTCTTTCATTTTATGGTACTTTTATCTAGTACACTCATTGCGCACTAGTGATAAGTTTAATGAGCATATTTTAATTCATCTGTTCTCTAATTTCACCTCAGCACTCTATTTAAATATACTTCTTAAACCAGGCCCTTCTTCCTCTCTTTCCTGTGTTAGTTTTCTATAAGCCATTAGCATCTTTTATCTAGAACTTTGGAAAATCTTTCTGTCCTGTATGTTAGCATTAGTCATGGTGCCCTTACTGTCTTTTTACAACTCAGCAGCCAGTCTTACAAACTGATCAATCTTCCATTCTTCCATTTCAAGATAAATGTATATAACACCCCGAATAATTTCCTTCCCTCCTTAGCATATTGTTCTGCTGGCTTCCACTCTGGTGAGCTCACTTCACTCCGACATGCCGCCCTTCCTGACTGGCCAAGCAGCTCCTACTTTAGGTTCTTATTATCGGTTGTGGATTTTTATGGCACACCTACACAGAAACTTAGATGGCTCACTGCTATCCTTCCTTCAGACCATTGCTCAAACGCCACCTTGTAAGCAATGCCTTCCTTCTTGACTATAAGGTGGCTGGCTATATGTCACTCTCTGTCTCCTCTATGCGAGTTGTCCTCATAGTGTTTCCCGTTTGAGCTAGCATGGTATTTTTATTACCTTTCTTTCCAGTTTCAATGGATGTCCCTTGAGAATTGGAACTGCATTCTTAACTAGAAAAAAATTAAATCCGCAACTGCAGCAGGTAGACTACCACCTTATACATAATTGGTGTTCAGTGTTTTTTGAATTTACTGAACGTAGTTGAATAAATGGCAGAGAAAACTATTCTGTGGGAAGAGTACTCAAATTGGATTCTATGTTTGAATAGGGGCTAGCCAGGTGAATGTGTGTGTGTGTGTGTGTGTGTGTGTGTGTGTGTGTGTGAGAGAGAGAGAGAGAGAGAGAGAGAGAGAGAGAGAGAGAGAGAGAGAGACTGTGCGACTCTGTGTGTGTGTCCCACAGAAGAAGCATAGGATGAACAAGGTAAATTGAAGTACTTTGGCTTAATGCAGTGCAGAATTTATTACTAGAACTCCCTATAAATCAAGAAGACCTAATAAGTTGGCAGTCTACCCTCTTCCTCTCAGTCAAACTCCCTATTATTTAGCATTATTTATTACATGAGTAATGCTCTTAGTAAAACTTTTCATGGTCACCTCTATCGGAGATGTAAAGGATTAAAGTTTCTCATGAAGGAGTTTTCCATACCCTTCCCCCACTACTGACTCTGGAAACGCACTGGTATATTTCACAAGTCGTGATCCAAAAAAACCAATTGTGTTTGTATTGCCAATCTTAACAATTTTATTCTGGTTTGATTTTTCTTATTCACCTTAGCACACATTCACATTCTTAAGAAAGGGAGCAACCTGACTCAGTAACAAATACATACTTTAGTATGTTACAGAGTGGTATGCGTGTAATCTGTACTTAAATCCTTGGAACAGCCATGGAATATAGATAGAGCTATTATGGTTCCAATTTTACATATGAAGAAAGGTACAAAAGTATGTGGAGTAATTATGCCATGCTGAAAACTAAGTTCTAAATCAAATTGGTTAAATGCCTAAAGCTGAAAAACAAGTAGCTAGAAGGAGTTATAGATTTCCCCTGTAAGCAGTATTATCTTAGCACTGTCTTATTTTTTTAATTTGATAAGTTTTCCTAAATACATTATTATACAGTATGAGGAATAAAAAACTGCACACTGTTTGAGTGCAGGAGACAGATGAACCACCCAAATCTCCTGGATTCCAAACCAATGGAGAGTTGAGATGTCCGCATTAGAATAACAAATGTCAAATTTTTTTAGCATTTTTAGAACTGATTGGATAATATCATTCCAGGTATGTGGATAAATGTGCTTGCTGTCACTTTTCTCTTGAATTATGTACATGTCCCAGTCATGGGCATACCTGGACCATGGGCGATTTTACGATGGAAGAGCAGAGGGCATGTTCATCACCCTGTTATACTTGCTGTGGATGGCGAAGAACCAAAACAAGCAGTTGTGACCATGCTTGTTTTCTACCCACCCCAAGGGTGTGTTCTAGATAAATACCTCTCGCTCTGTAGGGGAAAGTGAATGAAGGCTGGGAAAACAGACCAAGAGTATTACTCTTCTTGTGGAACTCTGAAGGTAGAGAGCAGCAGCCGAGCTGGACAATAAGAAGACAATGCATCCCATTGGGTCAGATAACCCAGAGTTCTGGAAGAGACATGTCAGACTTGTCCTTTTGCCAAGCATCCAAAGTATTTCTCTAAAACCTGTTCCTCTTTCCCTTGTGTCGATTATTTTTGCACTACCATCCACTCCATTGCAAGCCAGAAACCTGAGTCACTCAGGGCCTCTCCCATTCCTCCCCTCCGTATATCTAATTAGTCACCGAAGCCTGTCAGTTTTACTCCCTCAATATGACTCAAAACCTCCCTCCTCTACACTCCCTGCCCATCTGAGGGCTTTTGACTTTATTGCTGAAATAGCTCCCCTAATGGCTCCCTATCTCTCCCTCTCAGGATTTATATTCTATATTTTCCATGCAGTACTGTTTGTGCTATGATTGTTACTGCTGTTTTATATTTAAAATATTTGCAAAGTTATAACAAAGTTGGAGCTATAATACAAGGGCTCTTTCTCCCAGAATTGTTTGCAAATTGTTACAGACCCAATGCCTCATCAGCTACAAGTCATGAATTACTCCCTATGAATGGGGTGTTTATCTGTCAACAGAAAGCATGTCATCAAAACCAGATCATTACCTTTGGCATATTATTAACGTTTAATCTTAAGACTCCATTCAAATGCTAAGTCTTGTCTTGACTTCTGTAACCCTTACATGCTTAAAGATAATGGGCCAGCAATTTGATAGAATGGCTCTTGGCTTAAATTTACCTGGTATTTTCTTCTTAAACCCAGGATATGAATCTTTATCAGAAGAAGAGTCCTCTCTGGCTTCTTTATTGAATCCTATCAGGTGTGACTTGAATATTGATTTGTCTTAGTCATTATGAAATCACCATTATCATGTAATTACAGTGTTATCTTCAGGTTTTCTCCACCGTGAAGTTAGTTACTCATTTACTTCTGAAATTTAAAAGTTTTTATGAAAAGATATTTTGAAATTATGCTAATATTGCATTTTAAAGGAATCCAATTATTTAAAAAATATTTTTATATACAGGGAGTCATAGGTTTTCTATATTGTCCAGTGAGTTATAATCTACCACGATCATTATTTTAGCACTTAAATTCTTTAGGACTTTGTCAAAGCAAGTCCAATTGTGTACTTTTGACATATCTTTATCATTATTGGAGCCCTACCTTACTTTTAAGACTTGTATATACTTTTCTAGTCACAGATATGGGACTCACCCATTTTCCCAATCACCTTTGTTTCCTTCTAGTGTAAAATGGTGAACACCAAGATTGAGGCCTTTAGTACCTATCATGTGCTATTTAGCTGTTACTCCCACCAGGCTGCTTACTGGACAAAGATAGAGAATATTTATAGTTTCACAGTATGTCTATGCATGCATATGGAGGTAGTTATGAAGATATATACACATGAACACATATGTTTATATATATATACATATATACACACACACATATATATACATCTTCTTAATGTCTTGAAAACTATGAATTCATACGGGATAATGCAGTTTTGACCTAAACACTGCAGAATTTATTCCCATATTTGTAATTCTGTTCCCTGGCAACCAGAAACCAAGTTTCCCTCATCCTGTGAGTGTATTTGACTCTCTGAGCATGTCTGATTCTCAGTTAATCTTTACTATCTAAGGTTAGCACAACCTCACATGGATTCCATCTTGTGATGACCATCCCCAATACACTAAACTCATGCAACTCACCCAAGAAACATGAGCGCTCACACATCCAGATACAGTGTACAGCATCTTTCTTACTCTACCTTGTTGACCTCTGCTTCTCCTTCAGCATAACTTGCAAGCATTGACCAATAGACTCCTTCCCCATGCGTCCCTATCGAGATGGCCTTCTTTGCTCACTTATTCCACTGATCATCTGATACGTTCTAGGAGCCTGTATTCCAGAAGAGGTGGAGAGTCAGTGGCCAAGTATACAACAAATAAATACTACTATAACCACAGATTGTGGTAAATTGTAGGAATGAACTAAATAGAAGATGGTACTTGGGGGCCAGTACTTGAGATCAAAGAAGACTTCTACAAAGAGGTAGTCTTTGAGCTTGACTATGAAGGAAGGTAAATGGTGAGCAAAGCGATTCCTTGGGGCAATGTTCTAGGGGAGAAATACAAGAGACCTGACAGGGAGTCAGAGTTACAGTAGAGGAGTAGATAAGAAGTTTATGTAAGAACAGTACAGGGCTCAGCAGTTTACCGTGAGACAGGGCCGGTGCATTCATGATAAGAATTGTCCATTCTCCTCCAAGGGCATTAGAAGTCACTAGAGGCTTTAAGCGAAAGTGTGGCATGGTTGGACTTCATTTTAATTTTTTTTTAATTTTTTGAGAATTTCCAGCAATGTATTTTGATTATATTTGACCCCCACTCTTCCCCTAACTCCTCCCAGATCCACCCCACATCCCCATACCCTCAATTTCATATATTTCCTGAACCATAAGTCTCCAATTTGTGATGCCCACATACTGCAGGGTATGGGGCCATTCACTGGGGTGTGGTTGGCCTAGGAGCCACACTTCTAGAGAAAACTGGCACCCCTTTCCTCAGAAACCTTCAGCTGTCCATAGTTTTCCAGTTAGGGATGGGAGCTCGTGAGTCCCTTCCCACTCCAGGCTTGAACGCTGGCTGTTTGTTCTTATGCAGCTTCTGTGTAGGCAGCCACATGTGAGTTCATACAGTGGAGCGGTCATGTCCTGAAGACACTCTGGTCCTCTGGTCCTCCCCAATCTCTGACTCTTCCAATCTTTCTGTCTCCTCTTCCATGGCAGTCCCTGAGCCTTGTGGAGGGGAGAGAGACAGATGTTCCGTTTGTGCCTGGTTGCTCCACTGACAGTTAATCTCTGCCCTTTGACCAGCTGTGAGTGTTTGCACTGGCTGTCATGCAGTGCACAAAGAACCTTCTCTGATGACGTCTAAGAGTGTGGCAATCTATACATGTAGACATTAATTTAGAGGGCAGTTTGACATGTCCGTTTAGTGAAATCATAGTAATAATTTTGAGAGCCTGTGAGCTCTCAAACCAGATTTACAGTATCTCACATGTGTTTCTATCAAAGCACTGGCCTTAAATGCAATCCTAAAGCAGTTGGTCATCCCCCCCCCCCGCGGCTCCCAGCATGCACATCACCATTATTGCACGCATGGGCCCATCTTGCCACCATACCATCCCTTATTGCACTTCCCAGCATTCTCAGCATATGAGAAAGACAGTTGGTGACCCTGGCTTCCTCCAGCTGCCTGCATAAAGCATTTCAACACTGTGAAAACTAACCAGCCGGGAGGAAGCTTCCTGGCCAGCACCAGTTTGATTTCTCTGTGTTTTGTGACCAGTGAGTGTATGGCTTACTGTCAAGTTCTATTGGACAACCAAGACAATGGCGATAGCCTATGTTGGTTGGGGGTATCTGGGACAGTTCTAACTGACAACAATGTCTATGCATGTTTCCACTGGGCTTTTTCAAACATTTTGAGTGTTATTTGTCTCTTCTCCCAAAGGTATTTGTCTAATACAAAATGGGAAATTTTTATGAAAACCATATTAATTATATTATTGGTTATAAAAGAAAAAGTTAGAAGTGATGCCCTACTAGCTTGTGAAATTTCTTTTGTTTGATTCTTCACATTCAGCAAAGAACTTGACAATAAATATTTATCAAGTGGCGATAAGAATAACTGAAAATTTGGCATGAGTTCTTAAAAGAGTTCTGTGAGGCTGGGGAGATGGCTCCGTCAGGAAAGCGTGTGTTTTACAAGCCTCACAACCAAGCATGCATCTCCAGCATCACCATATGAAGACGCCTGGGAGAGCTGTGCATACCTGTAATCACAGTGCTGGAGAGGTGGACACAGAAAGACCCCTGGAGACTGCTGGTCAGCCTGTGTGACGAAATCTGCAAGCCCCAGGTTCAGTGAGAAACTTTGCCAAAAGCTAAGGTGGAGAACAAGTAGGGAAGAGGCTCAGTGTCAGCCTCTGACCTCCATGCACACACACACAAACACACACACATGCACACACCACACACACAAACACACACACCATATACACACAAACACACACATATACACACACCAAATACACACATGCCACACACATACACCACACAGACACCATACATACACACACAAGCACACACACCACACATATACCATGCATACACAACACACCACATATGTACACACATACACAACACATACACAAACACACACACCACACACACACCATATACACACATACCACACACATACACACACCACACACTCACAAACACACACACGACACACACACCATACATACCACACACAAACACACACACCATACACATACCACAACATACCACACACCACACACATACCATGCACGTACACACCCCACACATACACACCATACCACATACACATACATGAAAATTTACATGTACACTGAAAATAAGAGTTATATGAGACCCATAGCCCTAAATACTAAATTAAACTGAGTCAAATGCCAAACCATGTTATTATTTTAAATTAGATTATTATTCTTTCATATATTTCTTAAATATGAGAAACATTAAGTCTCATATTTTCTGTTGAATTTCACTAAAATGTAACACAAATATCATGTATAAACCCACATAACTGCAGTTATACATAAAATAATATACTATGATGATAATTTAGTAAAAATATGTGGGGTAAGGACTATTTAAAATAAATCAAATTATAAAAACAGATATTAGACAATGCTTTATTACAAAATATTGACAGTGATTAATAACAGCCCTGAGAGGTATTTTCCTATCTTCTCATCCTTGCGTGCTCTCTCTCCTGTCATAACACTTGTGAGTGATTAGTTCAGCAGTCGCTTTTCTATCAAATAACGAGAAGTATGAAAAGATAGCGCCTCAGGCTGTCAGTATTGCAAATTGAATCTCAGAGATATTTACCTAACACAAAAAACTGTGAGCATGAGCCCAGAGGAAAATCAAAGAGCCTCGACTACAATAAAGTAAATGTTATAAAGCATCAAAAAATGCCAATTAAAATAGAAATAAACTGAGAATGAGTTGGAGGTGTTTGTAATAAATAAACTGTTAAAGAACCAATGCTCACTACAGAAAAGCCTTTCATAAGAGCCTGGTAAATACTAACATGGCGATGGAAGGAAACAGGCTAAGATCAGAACAGAAAGGATAAATATCCAGTACATGAACGGAGAAATGCTTACCAGTCCTGAATATCAAAGAAATGTTGCCTGAAATAGCACTTAACCCACAAAGTACTTAAAGCTTTTTTAAATGAGCGTATGTCCTGTGCTTAGTAAATGCATGGTAGAGCCAGGCTTGGAATGACTGCAGAAGAGATTTCTACCACTTTTAAGTCTAGTAATTTGTCCCCTGCACCAATAAAACGCTCAGAAAAACTGGAAAATAAACTTTAAAATATTTTCACTGGAGCAATATTTTCTCAGCAAAATTCTTAAATGCAAGATAGAATTAAAATATTAAGCAATTCTTAAAAATTAATTTGCTCACATAATAGAAATTAACAGAGTATACTTTTCTTTCTCCCTCACTTCTGGTATCTGCCACCCTCAGTCTTCAGGCCCCAGATGAGAAACAGAGCTGTAGACAGTCTCCAGAGCCTGTGACACTTAGTCCAGAAAAATTCCCGCTGCAGGTTTCTTCTTGAAACAGTTGCTGCAATGATGAAACTTTGATGAAATAATTTTAGCTTCTTTATTTCCTCCTAACCCCAGTGATTCTCCCTTTATTCCTTCCCGTCTGGGATTACAATGCTTCAATGACGTTGATCTTCGTAGATGTAAGCAGTTCTGCTGTTGATCTTTCAGAAGAGGGATGTGTTGTTTTAACATATGTAGGTCTCTCAGTTAGTTTCTGCCTGTGCTAGATCTTACAACAAAGAAAACTAACACTTTTATTCTAAATTAGACATAAACCTAGTGCTTCCTTTGTGTTAACCCAGTTAGACAGTGACTTCTCGAGAAAGGGTATCTTATGACCTCCATTGCAGCTATACAAACACCCAACTGTAATTATAAGTCTTTAAGATTTGAACCTAATTTTATTGTGCTCCAAATCTGATTAGATGAGCTAAATACGAGAGGAATTTACAGAAAATATAATTCATATCATTTGAATTAATTATACAAAAATGAATTAGATATGTGTTCTCTTTGCTCATTGATGCAAAAGTAAAGAAACAGATTTTAGAGCTAGAGGTTATTTTAAGGTTTAATAAGATTTTTTTTCTTAAGAAAAATTCACACAAAGTTATGAATTAGTCTTGCAAAGTTTTGATTGTTTAGAAACTGATTGCTTTATGAATCATTTTCTTGAATTCACTTTATATCTTTATGGCATGTGTTTTGAGTTTTTTTTTCTTCAAGAGGCATGGTTCAAGGAGAAATTAAAGACTTTTAGTAGATATTTTTCTAAGTATTTTGGGGAAATGTTTAGCAGAAAAAAATGAAAGTCATTAGGCACAATTAATTTCAATATTATATTCATTTAATAATCTATCATCCAATGGCAACAAATGCTATGGCACTGGCTACAGTTTACTTCAAGGAATGTTATATGTAAGTAGTATAAACTTCATGTCATCTCAATTACCCAGAGAAGTTCTTAGAGTTCATGCCATCTCAGTTATCCAGAAAAAAGTACTCAAAGTTCATGCCTTCTCGGCTATCCAGAAGTGCTTATAATTGTCGCTTATTCCTGGCTTAAGCTTTTACTTTCTCCTATTACTATAGTCCTTAGTGATAGCCTTACTGGCAACTGATGTATAAATACCATGGGGAAAACATTCTCTTAAACTATCGTTTTCTTATTCATAAGAAAGTCTGGTTGTTTGTATTACATAGAAAGACATTTTAAGTAATTACAGCAAAACAAGGAACAATGAATTTACTACTCATGGCTTTGGACTGTGGCGTAAGCCTGGACTATCTGAAAGACCTTCAATATGTTTGTTTCATGAAGCTTCCCTCTCCCCAGGTATAAAATATGATCAATAACACCCTCACAGTGTTGTGGTATTTACATGAGAGAGAAGACATATAGCACACATGACATGACATGACATGACATGTACTCAATGCGTGTCATTATCATCAAAGACATTTCCTAAGACAGAGAAAAAGAGGTAGACTTCTGGGGGCTTCTGAGAGAATGACATCTGTCAATCATTAAATTATTATTTTATGCCATTCTTAAACTGAAATGACAGAAATTACTACCATCAGAATTGAGCAGAGAACCTCACAGCAGACCCTGAAACATCAAGGAGATAATGAAGGAGTATGGAAATCCATTCTATACATATCAATTTAACAACTTATTTCAGGATAAACCATTTTTTTTTCAAATAAAACTATCACAATTCACCCAATATGAAATGGAGAATGTGAATTTAATTAGTAATCTAGTAGTCTTTCTTAAAAGAATCAAGTATCCAACGCCTTAGTTTAAGTGTGGAATTATAGCAAATATTTAAAGAATTGTAGTGATATTTTATTTGTATTTTAATAAATAAAGCTTGCCTGAACATCAGAGAGTAAAACAGCTGCCCTGATCAGCCTTACAGACCAGACAGTGGTGACACACACCTTTAATCCCAGTAGCCACACTAGTTTGACATAGAAACAGGGTGGTAGTGGTGCATGCCTGTAATCCCAGTCCTAAAGTGGATTATAAAATGGGAGGAGGCCGGGAGATGGTGGCGCACACCTTTAATCCCAGCACTCGGGAGGCAGAGGCAGGTGGATCTCTGTGAGTTCGAGACCAGCCTGGTCTACAGAGCTAGTTCCAGGACAGGCTCCAAAGCCACAGAGAAACCCTGTCCCCAAAAACCAACTAAATAAATAAATAAATAAATAAATAAATAAATAAATAAATAAAATGGGAGGAGACTGCTCTTAGTCAGTCTCGTTCTGAGATTCCTGGAGGTGGGATCACCATTTCAGACTGAGATACAGGTAAGGTCCAGTGACTGTTGTGCTTTTTTGACCTTCAGATTGAACTCCAATATCTGTCTGTGGGTTTTTATTAATTGTGCTAGAAAAAATTAGCAACAATTTTAAGAAATCTTTTTTTTAGAAATGATAAAGTTTCTGAGTAGAGTTTATGAAGTTAGTAATCCCCTTTTTTTCTCAAAATGGCATATTTGTATAGGTGCACACTCACACATGTACATAGTAATACTTACTACACTAGTGCTGGGAGAGTGGTAACCCTTATGATAATAGAGAAAAATGTAACAAAATATTAAAAAGTAGAATTCATCAAATTTATTTCATAACTATATTTGATATTGAAAATTAATAATAAAGAAAATCCATAAAATCATATTAATTGAAAACACAGTCAAAATTAAATGTACATTCAAGTTTCTAAAACTAAAGAATAGCATGTGGGTGAACACTCAGAGTGACAAAGAGCACACGTGTTAAAGAAACGCTTCAGTCAGTATTGTTCTTCACAGTGAAAACCTGAATGTGTTTCTTCCCTGATCAGGAGCAGAGCGAGCATCTTTTTCTTCCCCACTGGTATTCAACATACTGCTGTAAGATCTAGCTTGTGGAATGAAGGCAAAGAGGGAAATACACGCACAAAGATTAAAAGAAAGAGTCTAAAATGCTCAAAGAATTAGTAACAATATTTTATTTTTAAAGGGCAGTGATAAAGCCATGCCCATTTGCACATGACTTAATTGTCTGCTTGGAAAATTCTAAGAAAATGTGTAAAAACCTGTGGCTACCTGCACAAGCACTTCACATAGGCACGTCGACATATGCCAACATATGTTGACATGCCATCTGAGGTGGAGGAGGGTCTCATGAAACCCACCTCTCTCTGGAGTGCCAGTGGCAGCTAATGACGGCTGAGTGAAGGGTAGTTGTCGTCTTCAGTGGTATGGTCACTATAAATAATCCGGGGGTAAACAAATAAATAGATGATTTCCACAAAATTATAGGATGCCAAATATAGTTACAAAACAAATGATATCTCTATGTAGTAGTAATGAATGAGTGGACACAGAAATCTAGAAAACACAATATTATTTACAGTCACAATAATGCGTCAAAATCAGAAATAAACTGAGTAAAAGCTGAGTATATTAGGCACAAATCTAATGTTGTATGGTAGATGCAATGCTTTTACGCTCTGTGGTTTTAGTGTCAAGATTGCTACAACTTTGTGATTTTCACTCCCTAAAAATTAGTTTTAGCCATATTTGTTTCAAGAGATACGTCATTATACCATAGATAAAATTCCATTAAATATGTCTATGTTTGTCTACTATTTAGCATGTAGTCTAGTCTAGCATGGCTCTGTGTTACTTATACAATTTGAATTTTCACTTTCATGTGTGTTGTGTCTTTAATTAGAGGCTTTTGATATAGCATAATAAGTTCCCATTACTAATTCCTGTATAGAAATGATAAACTCACATAGCTTTTGCGTGTCTGGAAAACCTTTTGTTTCCATCTCATTTCTGAAGGATAGTTTAGAGAGGTAAAATGTCTTTGGTTTGTTTGTTTAAATTCTTCTCTCAAACATTTATCATTTCTCCCCTCCCATACCTAGTCCCTCTTTCCCCTCCCTCCCCTCTCCCCCAGATCCACTCCTCCTCCTTTCCCATCCAGAGAAAAGCGGGGCTCCCAGGAATATCAGTTAAACACGACTGTCTTAGGGTTTCTGTTGCTGAAAAGAGACACCATGTCCATGGCAAGTCTTATAAAGGAAAACATTTAATTGGGGCTTGGCTTACCATTTCAGAGGTTTAGTCCATTATCGTCAAGGCAGGAAACATGGCCACATGCAGGCAGACATGGTGCTGGAGAGGTAGCTGAGAGTTCTACCTCTTGATCTGCAGGCTGCAGCAGAAGGAGACTGTGTGCCACCCTGGGCAGAGTTTAAGCATGAGACCTCAAAGCCTGCCCCTACAGTGACATACTTCCTCCAACAAGGCCACACCTCCTAATAGTGCCACTCCCTATGGGCCAAGCATTCAAGCTCATGAGTCTATAGGGGTCATTCCTATTCAAACCACCACAATAGCAAAACAAGTTATGATGACGCTAGGCACAAACCTTGATATCAAGGCTGGGCAAGGCAACCCAGTAGGAGGAAAAAGGGTTTCAAAAGCAGGAACAGGTGAAGTAAGTCCCCTAGTGCTAGGATTGTTTCATAGCCACATTACTTAAGATATTAATGCATTATTAGTGAAAGGACATTTGTGTTGATCAGTGGAATAAACTGGAAACTCCAAATAGCTCCTCTGATGTTCAATTCCAAAGGCTCAAATGTATCAGAAAGTGAGTATCCAGAGCAGGGATACCTGGACAAGACAAAACTTGACTTAAGTCTCGCAATTTATGTGAAAATAACTCAGGCTGATGAAGGAGCTTTTTTTGGGGGGAAATATAGACCATCAAAACCTTAAGATCCTAAATCTAGCAGAGAGTTATAGTGAACACTAAAGGCATGGCCTATAGAGAGAAGTATTGATCCATAGGCTTCATCAAAATGAAAACCTCTTGCCCTGGAGAAAATGCTGTTACAAAGACTAAAAGACAGGCTACTTATCTGTAAAAGAGCCAATGTCTCGAATCGATAAAGAACCCTCAAAAGAAAGCAAAAACTGTAATATGCCCCCAAAATGATTGAAGTGGATATACAGATGAGAGGCACACGAGATGCCTAATGTTATTATTCATTAGGGCAAAGCAGACCAAAGCTTTAGTGAGACACCATGGCAGCCAGACAATGCTAGCAGACCACAGAGGAGCTCCCATGTTGATGCTAGGAAAGTAAAATAGTAACATCATTCTGAAAAACACACACACACACACACACACACACACACACAAAAACCCCGCCAAAAGTTTGATATTTCTTAAAACATGAAACTATCCAACAATCCAGAATGTGTACCCTTGGGAGCTTAGACAGGCTGAATGAAAACATTCCAACACCAAAAACTGCACATAAAATGTGGAGTGACATCATTAACCAACAGCTGGACCTGGGACAATCCAGTCACCACACAGTTGTGAAGGGTTCATCATTTATAGCCCTGATGTTACCCAGCAAATAAAGGGCAGAAGCTATGGAAATGCTCCTAGAACTTGGACCCGTCTCAACTGAGAAGGGCCTGTTTGCACAGGCTACACACTGGATGGGACTATTTATGTAACGTTCTTGACATGATGCATCTCAGGATTATAGACCAGATTTGTGTTTCCTGGAGCTGAGGAGGAGGTGAGGCAGGAGGGAAATGAGTGTGGCTATAAAAGGCACCAAAGGAACCCTGGGGAAGACAGAAAGCTGTTGTTTCTTCATCCCAGTTGTGATATGCAAGATTTTGGTAAGATGCTACCCCTGGGGAAACCAGAAAAGGTCACACGAGCTCCTTTCTAATTAGAATTATTAGAATTACATCTGAATTTACAGTTCTTCAAAATTGTACATCTTAATTTAAACATTAAGCTGTTGATTTTTTTATGAAGTACTGTGCGCATTTCTGTGTAAAAGTTCCTTCGCCCACACAGTGCTATGTACTTCCTCTTTCGGCTGCTCAGAACATATCTTCTATAATCAGTTGCATAATTATGTTCCTGCTGGTCTGAAAATGAACCAAATCATTTCAAAATTTATTTTTAAAAACAAACTGGGAAATAAAGCTGGCCATATTTATTTTTAACTTAGGACAGTGAATTTGGCACGAAAATCTCTGAAATATTAATGTGTGAACATTTAAAATAATTAAAATAATGTTTGCAAGATAGCTTTGTGTGTTTTCATGTGCGTAGAGCTGCTTCTAGGAGGTAAATTCATTACTATGTCTTCTTGTTCCTCACTGTCTACATAGACCCTGGAGCTACTTAATATTTTTACTGACTGAAACTGAAGTCTAAAACTTAATCTTTCATATATGTATATCTCATTCCAGTGCAAGTTCATAAAAAGAAACATATATCACATATTCTTTGTTCTTAAAACTTTACACTCATGCTTATATATGCTAAATATAAGGGGATAGGCTAGTAGTCTTATAATCTGTCTCTTTTAATAAAATATGAGATGTGATAATCCATAGCTAAGTATCTCTATGCAAAAATATAATAAATCAAAGAGATTAAAGCTAGAATTGAATAAGATTCTTAATTTTTTCCTCCCTTACTCTTAATTCTATATTTAGTGACTACAGAAACTCAGATTATAAGGGCTGAGGACACGGCTTATTCGTGAAATCACTTGCTGTACAAGATTGAAGACCTAAGTTCAATTTCCAGAGCCCATGTAGAAGTCAGACGTGCAGTGTAAGTGTCTGTAGTCCTGGAGCTGAGGAAATGGCAAGTGAAGACAGGAGAATCCCTGGAGGCTTGTGGGCCAGCTGGCCTACATGGTGGCTACCAAGAAAGACCCTGTGCCAAACCAGGCAGAAAGTGAGGGCCCAAACCTCCACATGCACACTATGACACATATGCAACCATATTTGTGCATGTGCCCCCCCCACACACACACATAAGCACACACTCACATACTGTGATAGCTAACCTGGTTGTCAGCTTGCCTACATCTGGAATCAACTAAACCCAAGCTTCTGGCACCCCTGTGAGGGGTTTTCTTAACCAGATTCTTTGAAGCAGGAAGACTCAGCCTAAATCTGGGCCACTCCTGGGCCGCCCACATAGAAGGACATGGAAGATGGAAACATTGTTTTCTGTCTGTTTGTCCTCCCTCTGGTTGGCAAGTTTATTTATCTTGTTCTGTTGACTAGATTCCAGCATAGACTGAAAACCAGCAGCAGCCCAGGGATCACCCTGAACTCTAGCACCAGGCTGACCTGCAGAGATTCAAGCCTCATGGCTGAGCAACTACTGGATACTTGAGCTTTCCAACAGGAGGCAGCCATGGTGGACTACCTACCAGACCATAGCTTGTAAACCACTCTAATAAATCCCCATTTTCACACTCACACTCATATGTACACACACAGTTGCACACACACACATTGAAGAAGGACACTTAAAAGAAATCCCACACTAGCTCAAAACTGAAAATAATAGAGGGTTATTTATTTAGGGGTAGACTCACAGATCACAATCCTTTGCTGGAATGGAGAACAGCAACCACAGCTGGAAAAGAGGCCAGACACGCACTTTACATCAGCATAAATAGTATAAGAGGCCACGCCCAACTGGGCGGGTAACATAAAGGCTACTGGGTGGTAGGATTTCCTACAGCAACACTGTTCATTCTATCGGTTCTGTTCCTTTAGAGAACCTAGATTTTATGCACTCATTAACTTAATTAAGTTCAAAAAAGAATACAGTCTGTAAAAGTTGAATTTCTATCCACTTGTCTTATCTTTCAACACCTTTTAAAGCAAAGCCAGTATTTTCAGTCAATGCTCTTCTTACAGTGAAAAGGAGACTGTCCCATTGATGCACAGATGAGGCTCGAGAAATATTAAGCTCCTAGCCCTACTTGTAATTTTATATTCACTTCCCTTTTAATCTATGTAATAATTATGTCCTAGAGTCAGGATGGGAGGATCACTCATTTTTAATTCCATACACCTGTTTTAATTTTGGCATACTCTCTTGCTGACTCTAAGACCATACCTGCATCTGATGTCCACAAAATAGAATAAGAGCTAAATTGTTTTTATTTTCCTTCTTCCTTCCTTTCTTCATTTCTTGCTTCCTTTCCTCCTCCCCTCTCTCTTTTAACACATTCCACTGCCCATTATGTAGCTCTGGCTGTCCTGAAGCTTACAGAGATTCACCTGTGTCTGCTTTTGGAGTTAGGAGTGAAGGGTGTTCTACTATGCCTGCATTAGATCTACTTATAATACCAACGTTACAATCTTTAAAAGAAAACGAATCTAAAGTGCATAAAACATCCACTCCTAAGTACATGACATTTACTTACAACTATTTCAACTCCTGGGCGGAAATTATAGATGTATGTTTTACCATGATCAGGAAAATAGAAGAATTGTATTTTCCAAACCTGAATACTATAATTCTACATTATTAGGACAAATTTTAGTCATTGTATGCAATACTCACACACACACACACACACACACACACACACACACACACACACACACACCCTACATCTCATGAGGGCAAGTTCTATCTTTTTGAAAAGAGAGAAGGTAGATGATGTTTTTAGTTTTCGTGCTTCTCTAACAAAAACACTGTTGATTTTCTTCAAGTCCCTTTTCTGTGCTGTTCTCAGAACTCTCAGGACAGGGCTGAGAATACAGTTCAGTGGTAAGGGCTTGATAGGCCCGTATGAAACCCATGTTTGATTCCTGGTGGAGAGAGAGGCAGGAAGTGGTTGGGAGGACGAAAGAGAAAGGATTCACCGAGAATTCTAAGATGAGAGGATCAGTCATTTCCTTTTCCTTTCATGCAATTAACTTAGTAAAATAAACAAAACTAAGAATAAATCTACACAAGTGCTGAAAATTGCAGTGTTGTTATGGGATATTCTCAAAAGTCAATATTGTTTGATTTCGACAAAACCAAAGGTAGAAATGCACAGTCCAGCAGGAGGGAGGACATCATAGGAGTCGGCAATGAGTTTGATATTCTCAGAGCCCTGAAGGAAATCTTAAGAGCATGGTTATCAAAGCCAGCTAGAAGTGGTCAGAGCAGCTGAGAACATTAGCACCTTGCATATGGAGCAATGGGTTTCACAGTTTGTCCAACAGTAATGGTGACTGCCTAGGTGCTAAAGGAGCCTCTGAAGCTCCTAAGGAGTGAACTGTAGCAGGAGGGGTTGTGGTGCCACACCCTGGTGATCAAAATGAGCCACCTGAAGAATGACAGACACCTAGATTCCCACTCCACTGCTAGGGTTAATTTTTTAAAATTAATTTCTTATTTTTTTTTTTAGAATTTATTCTTCTCTCATATATTGCAACCCCTACCGTGGTTTCTGCTTCCTCCTCTCCTCCCAGTTACTCCCACCCCCACTTCCGTCTCCCCCAGATCCTTTCCTTTCCTTTCAGAAAAGGGCAGGCCTCTCAGGGATATCAACCAAACATGCTATGTCAAGTCATAATAAAACTAGGCATATTCCGTCATATTAAGGCTGGATGAGGCAACCAAGTAAGAGGCAAAGGATCCCAGAAGCAGACAAAAGAGTCAGAGACAGCCCAGTTCTTACTGTTAGGAGTCCCCCAGGAGCACCCGGTCACAACCATAACATCCATGCAGAGGACCTAGGTCAGACCCATGCGGGCTCCCTGGTTGTTGACTGAGTCTCTGTGAGCCCCTATGAGACCTGGTTAGTTAATTCTGTAAGCCGTGTTCTTGTGGTGTCTTGACTTCTCCAGCTCCTACAACCCTTTCTCGCCTTCTCCCTGAACTCTGCCTTATGTGTGGGTCTCTGCATCTGCTTCTATCAGCTGCTAGATGAAGCCTCTGACGGCTATTATGCTAGGCTCTGCAGACAGCTAGATTCAGCATAGGAAAGAAAATAGGTGACATTTGTCCTTCCGAGATGGAGGTACTTCACTGATTTTCTCTGTGCCATTCATTTTTTTGGAGATTACATACTTTTGCTCTTCTTTAAGTCTGCAGAAGATGCTGTATATTCGTGCCATATTTTCTTTATATGTGCATCTGTGAATGCACACCTGAGATCAAGCCATAACTTGACTGCTAGGTGTTTGTGTCTCAATAAATATAGGTGTTCCAGTATTGCTGGTCTATCCTGACTTACGTTCTTTTGGGTATGTACTTAAATGGACCCTCCATACTGATTTCCATGGTGGCTACATTCGTTCCCACCTCAACAGTGTGTAAGGGTTCCTTTTTTCCCACCTTTAGCAGCATTTGTAAAAACGGGCTATTAAATTATTTGGGGACATTTAAAAGTTTAAGGCAAAGCAAATTTTGTCTTTAAAATTCCTGAAAATGGTTTCTTTTCCTTTAGGTTCTTTGCACTGTCTCCAGAGCTTAGAGAAGGGCTTGGCACATAGCCAAGGGCTAATGTGTGTCTGTTGAATGAACCAATAGAAGTAGAGTAAATAAAGCTTCTCAGTGCTCCCAGACTAAACACAAGAAGGCTCAGCATATCCATTTATAAAGGGCTGTAGAAGTAAGACATAAAGCCGTCATTGGGGAGTGCCCTGTTAGCATAGGAATAAAGACGAACGACACCATCACACAAACCCAGCCTACATCCAGAAATGTATTATATGATAAATGGACATTTCACATTAGTGCAGAAATCAGGATAGTGGTACAACAGGCTGTCATTTGGGGAAAATATTTGTAATTAAATCCCACTTCCCAAATACTGTATACTCAGAATGTGCCAAGGCTGAAGAAAGCCCTCAAAGCAAATACTCTGGCTGCTCATTTTTACCATCTAACTTAAAAAAAAAAGTACATATGAAAACACCTCATTGTATTGAGACATGGAGCCTGTGGGGAGGTGTCTAGAAAGTGTGTCATCTTCTCGGGGTCCTATTAGTGTCACAGCGAGTGTTCTGGTAGTCTGCAATCTTTCCCGAGAACTCATTCTGCCTCTCGGTTTCACCTGACTGGTTTATTTAATATTACCATCGACTTTTGCTAGTGCCACATCTCTGTCCTGACACCAGTGTGTCCCTCTAGATCAGCTTGACATTTGGTTAGGACAGCGTCTGAAACCCCTTCTAATTGAATTAGGCAATTTCAGGTGGTTGGAAATCAACTTAAATTTAAGTAAGAGGCTTTTTTCAAATGCCTATTGGTTTAAGTGATTTGAAAAGAATAAAGGAAACATAAAATGGAAGCTTAAGGAAAGTTTGGAAGGAAGAATCATATTACCTAGTCAGGAGTTCTTTCTTTTTTCTTTTTTTCCTTTTCTTCCTTTCTTTCTTTCTTTCTTTCTTTCTTTCTTTCTTTCTTTCTTTCTTTCTTTCTTTCTTTCTTTCTTTCTTTCTTTTGATACATTCTAAAGCCTAAAAGCTCAAACTCCTTTTCTTGATTTTATTGAGCTCTACATTTTTCTCTGATTCCTTCCCTGCCTCTCTCCTCCCCTTCAATCCTTCCCCATGCTCCCAATTTACTCAGGAGATCTTGTCTTTTTCTACTTCCCATGTAGAATTAGATCTATGTATGTCTCTCTTAGGGTCTACATTGTTGTCTAGGTTCTCTGGAATTGTAATTTGTATTCTGGTTTCCTTTGCTATATGTTTAAAAACCACTTATGAGTGGATTAATATCTGGGTCTTCAATTCAGTTCCATTGGACCACCTGTCTGTTTTTATGCCAATTTCAGGCTGTTTTCAGTCCTGTAGCTCTGTAGTAGAATTTGAAATCAGGGATTGTGATGCCCCCAGAAGGTCTTTTATTGTACAGGAATGTTTGGGCTATCCTGGGATTTTTGCTTTTCCATATGAAGTTGAGTACTATTCTTTTAAGGTCTGTGAAGAATTTTACTGGGCTTTTAATGGGTATTGCATTGAATCTGTAGATTGCTTTTGATAAGGTTGCCATTTTTACTGTGTTAATTCTACCTACCCAAGAACCTCGGAGATCTTTCCACTTTCTGGTGCCTTCTTCAATTTCTTTCCTCAAAGATTTAAAGTTCTTGTCATACAATTCTTCCACTTGTTGGTTAGAATTACTCCAAGATATCTTATTATATTTGTGGTTATTGTGAAGGGTGATGCTTCTCTGATTTCTTTCTCAGCCCATTTATCATCTGTGTAAAGGAGAGCTGCTGATTTTTTTTAGTTAATCTTGTATCATGCTGCATTACTGAAAGTGCTTATGAGTTGTAGAAGTTCCTTGATAGAACTTTTGGGATTGCTTATGTAAAATATCATATCATCAACAAATAGTGAGAGTTTGACTTCTTCTTTTCTGATTTGTATCCCCTTGATCTCTTTTTGTTGTCTTATTGCTCTATCTAGGACCTTAAGAATTATATTGAATAGATATGGAGAGAGTGGACAACCTTGTCTTGTTCCTGATTTCAGTGGGATCACTGTGAATTTATCTCCATTTAGTTTGATGTTAGTTTGCTGTATATTGCCTTTATTATGTTTAGGTATATTCCTTGTATCCCTTCTCTCTCCAAGGCCTTTATCGTGAAGGGATGTTGTATTTTGTCAGGAGCGTTTTCAGCATCTAATGAGATGATCATGTGGTTTTTATTTTTTCAGTTTGTTTATATGGTGGATTACATTAACAGATTTTCATGTGTTGAACCATTCCTGTATCTCTGGGATGAAGCTGACTTGATCGTGCTGGATGATGGTTCTAATGTGTTGTTTTGGTTCGATTTGCCAGTATTTTGTTGAGTATTTTTACATCAATGTTCATGAGTAAGTTTGGTCTATAATTCTTTTTTTTTTAGTAATGTCTTTCTGTGGTTTGGGTATCATGGTAATTGTATCCTCATAAAAATAGTTTGACAATGTTCCTTCTGTTTCTATTGTATGGAACAATTTGAAGAGTATTGGTATTAATTCATCTTTGAAAATCTTGTAGAATTCTATGCTGAAACCATCTGATCCTGGTCTTTTTTTTTATCGGAAGACCTTTGATGACTGTTTGTATTTCTTTGGCAGTTATAGGTATGTTTAATTTGCTTTTCTGATAGTGATCTAATATTGGTAAGTGATATTTATCCAGAAAGTTGTCCGTTTCTTTTAAGTTTTCCAGGAGTTCTTTTTTATTTCAATCCTAAGTGGATCAAATGCATGTGCCCCAC
The DNA here is from genome assembly GCF_000317375.1 of Microtus ochrogaster. Lineage (NCBI taxonomy): Eukaryota > Metazoa > Chordata > Mammalia > Rodentia > Cricetidae > Microtus > Microtus ochrogaster. Next base: position 31,357,883 of record NC_022024.1, on the reverse strand, counting down.
CATAATGGCATGCTCTTCCTAATGTTGTGTCAGAATATATTCCACCTACATCTTTATGTTCCACAATACTTCTATAATGGGTTCTGACTGACGAAGATAATTCAAAGTAAGTATAACACATACATATCACCCTCACTCTGGCAATAGAACATTCACTCATAATTCCATTTGGGCATTTCTTAGAGCCTGGCTTTTTTGCTTTGTACCAAGTGAATCCCACTGGACCCTACTTACAGGTGTGCCCTGTGCTTGGATATAGCCCCTTTTGCTCTAAAACATGTCTTCGTGTCTGACTGTTGTGCCAATGAGGTCTGTGGGGCGACAGAGCTTCTACTTTAGCTTGGAGTCACTCACCTATTATCCTGCCTTCTGTGGTGGCATCAACCTTTAAGGTGGGATTCTTGACCAATGCCCTCTTAAGCCTGATACACCCATCCACCCTAATGACTGCCAGGAAGGGTTTAACCATCACACTGTGAAAAGCCCCATGCTTTAGGGACCAACACATGGATAACAAATAAAAATATCTTGTAGTGAGAGACCATGGAAAATGGTGGGTTTGGGGGGGGGAGTACTGCTTTTTTGGTACCCTCCCTCAAGTAGAAACCCAACAGTGGATTCCCTGACCTTAGCGTTCCCTTCCTGCAGCTCCTTTATGTGTGGTACTGTCTTTTGTGTTCCCTGCAGCTCCTATATAGATGGTTCCCTTTCTTCCCCATGCATCACTTCTCCCACTGAAGAGCTATAATGTTACTTGTTTATTGCTCTGGCAGTACTTGCCCTGGTGTCTGCAATTAGTGTACACTCAGCAATATTTGTAGGATGAATTAATGCCGCCAAATTAGCCTATTTATCTTCATAATTGCATAACAACTTGTGTTTTAATGCAATCAGAATTGTGGGCAGCCGAGGCTTAGAAACATGTATTTAAGAAACATTTAGGTGGAGACCATATGCATCAGTGGTCTTGACCCTTAGAAGGCTCACGGGAAGGAGCGTTAGTGGGAAGGCAGTCCATTGCCTGTATATAAAGGGAAGCAAAGCACAATACAAAACAACAAAGCAAATTCTTGACTGATGGCCATATCTGTTTCTATTGGTGCCCTGTAATAGCCTGTGCCTCCTTAATGGCTGCTCCAGAGGACAGTGGAAAGGACATTGAATGTGAAACTGAGATTCAGTAGCCCCCAGGGCAGACATGTCATGAGAAACCAAGCCTGACATTAAATCCTCATCGTTCATCCTTCAGAAGCAACTGCATCTTGTGTGGGTACTAATCTGAATTCTGTCCCCGAGTGGCGTCACGATAATAAATGACGTGCCTGCTCCTGTATAACAATATTGTGCCTCTCAAGCTTTTTAAATAATAAAAGTATGAAAGCGTAAAGCATCGAGATCATTTCATGCTCTCTCTATGTTTTTAGGTAATTTACTTCTACACAGTGATGTAGAAGAGACACAGGATTTGACGTCTTTTTTTTTTTTTTAAGAAAATGATCTCTGAAGATAGTTATCCAAACATGTTGGAACAATTAAAACACTAATAAAACAAAGGCTGTTGTCCTATGAAAAAATGAATGGATAATAAACTTATTGAATAAAACTTAACTCCTATTATTTATTGCAAGAAAGAATATTTCACTTCTATCAACAAGAATAATTAAAAGTTAAAACTTGGATTGGGTTTTTTGTTTTTTTTGGAAAATGTACATAGATCTGAGGTCCAAAGGGTTGTACTTTTTCTTAACTACAATGTTCTAAGCTCTAGTGGGCAGGAAGAATGGGAAATTAATAATACTGTTGTAGAAAAACCCCAGAAGCCTCCTATGGGGAGTAATCCGTGACCGACAGAGAGCATAGATTATATCTGCAATTGCTCCATGATTTTAACTTTTATGTTTAAATTGACTTTTCTTGCTATTTGGGGATTAATTAAAATCCTTAAGAAAGAAAATCAAAGTTCACTACAAATACCAAGTAGATTCGTAGATCCTAGAAAATGTTCCATATAAGTTCACTTAATTCTCGTGATTTATTCTAGCATATGGTACTTGGGGATACCATCTAATGCCACAAATTCCTTGGACTGTATAAAAAAAACCAAAAAATAGAACTGCCTCAATTATACTTCAATGTTGAAGGGACCTTTTGATATTTGTCTCTGTCTCCTCAGGGTCCAGTGAATGACAGATGTTTAATGAATGTTGGTTGAAGGGAAGGTGACTTAAAGTTGTAACTTTCAAAATTGATGATTGCGAGAAATGCTGTGCATTTGATTTTGTGATCTTCTGTGGAAATCAGATAGTCTAAAATAGCATATTAATGGTGTCATAAGATTTTCAGTTATACAGCTTTTCACTATCATCAACTGATTGACTGCTGTCTCTCTCTGCTGTGCTGGCTAGTTTTATGTCAACTGGACACAAACTGGAATCTTCAGAGAGGAGGGAGCCTTGACTGAGGAAATGCTTCCCTAAGATTAGGCTCTAGGCAAGCCTGGAGGGCATTTTCTTAGTAGTTAATGAGGGAAGGCCTGCCCATGTGGGTGTGCCTACCCCTGGGCTGGTGCCCCTGGGTTCTATAAGAAAGCAGACTGGGCAAGCCATGGGGGCAAGGCAGTAAGCAGCACCCTTCTGTGGCCTCTGCATCATCTCTTGCCTCATGTTCCTGCCCTGCTTGTGTTCTGGTCCTTGCTGCTTTTGTTGAAAAACTGGTATATGTAACTGCGGGGGAAATAAACCTTTCCTCTTCAAATGATTTAGAAAGAGAGGTATGGCTAAAGGCAGGAATGATTGTATTAATACTCTTGTCATCTTGTTTATTTTAGCCAAAACAACGAACATCTATTGTGTCTTCTCTGGATTTCCAGCGAATGAATCATAACCAAGAATACTTTGAAATCAGCACGTCTACAGGGTGCGCCAGCTTTCCTTCTAGTCCTCCAGCTAGTCCGCCCACCTCTTCCGTGGGAACCACAGACGTCAAGAATGAGGGAGCTGAGCACACAGGTAAAACAGTTCACTTTATGCAAGTATACTTTTGAGCTTTAATAAAGTCTTTATGAGCTTTGGTGATTAAGAGAAATCTTCATCCAAATTTTATTTCCAGTTCACATTTTATGTGCAACAGCATAGGGTATTCATATTTTTATTATGGCAAGGGTGTAATATTGTTTATAATACAATAGTGGTCTTTCCAGTGTTGACATTAATGTAACAATTTAATATTATTATGGTTGTAATTAAAAAGGGCCTAGAAATGCTTTTTTCGTCCACTGTCATTCACTAGTCTCCTGCAGTTCTGTCAGCTAATCGACAGTAGACCTGTTGATAGCTGCTTTGAGACTGGAAAACCCTTACCAAGGATATCTGGTTAAGACTGAGTTTGGCACTGTTGCTAAGATAGATGTCACCCACTTAAACCCAAGTGAACTTGGAAAGGAGGAGTGTAAGAGGGAAGTGGTCCCGCCCACTAGGGAAAGCTTTCTGGTTCTAGCCAATCAGATTCACAGTGTTTCTGTTCTTCAGAGAAGAATGAACCAATAGCTAACTGATGCAGACGTGAGAAGTATCTTCCTTTTCTGTCTAATTCACAGCAAACACACTGCCCAGTTGTTTCCATTCAAATAGTTTAAGCTTAGTAGATATGGTTCACATTCATTTTAGAATCCTAAACAAAAGTCAGTTCCATTATTTCGACCATGTATCTGTTCAAACTGTCTGCATATAGATATATGTATGTATACGTACATGTTTAAGTCTTTTCACCAACACTATTATTAAAAGCATCAGAACAAACATTCCAAAAAACATACAGCTAAGGAATTATCTTCTCTGGGGTTCCAAGTAATAACACTGATGCTCTGTAGAAGCCATAATCCAATCTTTCATAGCAGCTGGAGAGATATTTATAAAATGTAAATCAAGGTGCACCATTGGTGTGTTGCTGTGTGCCGAGGGATTCGGGTCCTTGTATGACCAATGAAGCCAGCTGTTACCTGGTTCCAAACTTGCTGTGGAACCTGACCTTCAGCACACTCACCCAGGCCTCTTTTGCAGGACCCAGGCTCAGGGACTTTGGCACTCTGCTTCTTTCCACCTGCAAGCTGTGTGTTTTAATGCCGATGTTACGGAGCATCACTTAGGTTTTGACTTGGTCATGCTTCTTCACATGATCTTCAGAGTGTACTATCTTGAGTAGAAGTTCTCCATATGATGAGGAGTGTGGTGAGAAAAAAGCAAAAATAAATGCAACCGTTCCAATAATAAAAAAAAAGCACATACTTAGGGCTTGGTGAGACAGTGTTTTTGGTATTTCCCTTATATCAGCTCATCATAATCTTTGGTGGGCATACAGGTTGAGTGGTAGCTTCTATAGTGAAGGAAATTCAGGCACAAAGAGCAATAACAGCCTCCCATCCAAACAGTGCTGGCATTCAAACCTGGTGCCAGTGTCCCTGTTCCCACACTTCCCTCTGTTGCTATGTTCACTTTGGTGATATCTGGAGGAGGACAGGGCCTTGCTGTGTAGCCCAGGCTAACCTCACACTCATGGTCCTACGCTAGCTCCCTGTGTGCTGGAATTACAGGTGTGTAGCACAACGTCTGGCTTGTTCTAGTTACTTCTATCAAATTTTCTCTTTTCTTTCTTCTCTGGTCTTATCTGCATATTAAATAATGCCGATGGCTTTTCTGCTTAGCAACTGTCTTGTCTCTTCTTTCTAGAACGTAGACAATGGTAGATGGGTTTGGCACATCATAAGCCTTGAAATCAGGCTGCCTAAACTGATTACTAATTATGGGACAAGCTCAGCTTTTGGTGCTGCAGGTCTTCTCCTCTAAAGAGAGAGTTAAAGAACAGGGAACTAATTAGATTTCCTTAGCCTGCAGTGTAACAGTGCTTCTGAAGCCGCGATTAATATCGCATCCTATCAGGCACTAAATTGGTCCTCAATAAATATTAGTAACTGTCCATAGCAGTTGCAGGAATTGCAATATTCTCATACCTCCCCTTTGCCTACTCAAGATCCCACATTTCTTCAATGAGTATATACTGTTTCCCGTATAGAAGAAAATGGTATAGGATGAGGAAGTGAGATTTGCCTCCTAAAGAGAAAGGGCATTTGGACCCTGGAAAGGATTCGGGGTGTATACAATTATTATTCATCCAGAACTTACTTGATGCTCAGCTCCAGATCTTAAAGCCCCCAGTGGGAGAGGTGGCAAGAATTGCTCTACGTCACCAGCTTCCTTTTATTTCAAGCACAAAGGTTTTCAAGGATGCAAATTTTCCAGTTATATTTGAGGTAGATCAAGATTGTGCTCATTTGTATTTTGTTTTTGTTTTAGTTTTTTTTTTTTTTTGCCATTAAAAGTCAGAGCTGTAGGTATAGAGTCTAAGCCCTGAACGCCAAGAGGAGAGGGTAAGAACTCTCTTTTGCTGCATCATCCAGAATGAGTAGCGTAGTTGTTAGCCTGGGATGCTTTCTGTCTG
>NC_022024.1:31341007-31352273 GCF_000317375.1 Microtus ochrogaster | reverse complement strand
CCAAGAGGAGAGGGTAAGAACTCTCTTTTGCTGCATCATCCAGAATGAGTAGCGTAGTTGTTAGCCTGGGATGCTTTCTGTCTGTCTTCAGCTGAGCGGAAACCTAACTGTCCAGATGGGTCCCAGCGGCCTTGCCGTGACTTCATCCTGCAGGCTCACTCGCACAGTTCACTGCAACCTCAGCAGCAAACTGGTACTTTGTCATAGTGCGCAAAGATGATGCCGATTTGCTTTAAATTAAAAGGTAAAACTTTAAGATTTTTTAAGATAGTTTTTTTCTTGTCTAGTTGAAAAAGTAGTAGTTTATTACCTTAGAGACAGGGTTAATTTGTTATGCTTTGGACTTAAGAACCTCCCAAGTGGCATGTATTGTGTGTTCCGTCCTGGAGTTTTTCAGTATCTCCTATCAAATCTCTTTTCCGTTCTTCAATGTGCTCTTTGGAAAAGAGAAAGTAAGATGACTTCCTTCAATATCCGTGATATGTGAGTTAATTCATTTTTGTAAACTATGGAAACTAGTATTCTTTAATATTTTCAGTTTTTATCTTTCCTTTTAATATTAATACTTGAAATCTGCCAACTTTTTAAATGCAGAAGCGTTTTTTGTGGCCTTTTCTTGACTTTGAAGTATAATTTAATTAACTGTACATGTGCGGTTCATTTTATAAATGATGGTACAAAACATTAATCTTGACAAAAATGGCATTTAATAGAGCAAGAACGAAAGTTGTTTTATTTTCAGCACAGTGGCTTACACCTTAATCTTCTGCTATTTCAGCCAGAAACTGCGACTCCACAGTTACTGGTCTGCTTCTCTAGAAGCGACCTGGCCGCAGCCTGCCGGGAATTCTGTTCCCCCAGGCACTGGCTTTGCTGCTGGTGCTAAAGGCAGCTTTAACTAAATAAGACTCGAGGATCAAAGGCTGGGGTGAAACACTGTTAGCTCAGAGGGGCTGAGTAGCAACCAGCTAGCCCTCTCTTTGCTGACTTCTCCTGCAAGGGGCCATCCTTCAGCTCAGCAAAAATGAAAATAGCCACGTCACTCAAAACCCTATTCTAGTATTTCCAGCGTGTCTCTCTGTCTCTCCCAGGTGCTCTCTGATACCCTCTGATGACTTTCTGTCAACTAGTTGCTAACTCATCCTCCTGCTCCAATGTTAATTTTACTTAATTAAAGCAAATGCTAATTAGGGGTTTGATAATTAGGCATTATCAAATACCCTTCCCTGCCCCCAACAAGCTATTTTACCTTTAAAGGCTAATGACAAAATTCTAGGTGAACCAACAGATTTATTTTGAGGGACAGCCATTGAAAAGCCTCCTGGACTGTGATTAAAGCTTCAGTTTAGATGTCATCCAGCAAGGCTGAAGAAAGGAAAAGCTTTGGCGGTTAAGTGTGGGAATCCTATGGACAGAATTGCATTTAACTAGGGAGGTTAGTGTTCATCTTCAGGAGGAAGAAGGAGGAGGAGGAGGAGGAGAAGAAGCAGAAGCAGAAATAAGCAATTGGCTAATTGGCTCTGTTGACCATAGTTCCTACATGGGCTACAAAGAGGACTAGTTACTGGTGAATTTAACAGTATAGAACTTATTGATGACCTTTATAAGACCAACCTGATTAGAACTAATGGGACAAGTGTCAACATAATGTGTGCAGGGAAACAAGAGGTGAGGACTTACAGAGGGCAAGGATAGACCACTGTCGGTCTCACCAGGGTGTTTTTTCCAAAATAACTGCTAACTTCTGAAGAAGGAGCAACAGGGAGGGGTCTGTGAAATAAGGGGAAAGACTGACTTCAGACAGGAGTATCTTGCCAGCAGGAAGGATGTGTTGGGTGTGGGTGAAAATGCAGGCAAGTTCACCCATGCAGCAGTCTACAGAAAATCTGATAGTGTATATATTCTCTGTTAGGCAGAAAGCAGTAGATTCCCATTGGGAAGAGAGACAGCTAGAGCACAGCATCTGAGAAGAGGTGAAATAGGTGCATAGGAGAAAACAGGCAGGGAGCGACCCCCTCCCGCCCCAACCGACATAAAGGCACAAGTGAGGCTGTGTCACAAACCACAGAAAAGACTAGCCGGTGCAGTTCTGTGTTTGCTCCAGCCCTAGTCAACTGGGAGTCCCAAGAGCAGAAAACTGAACTCTAGACAAGTTCTGGATTTTCTATATGGGTATACTGAAGTAAGCAACTGAAGAGCAAGAAAATAGGAATGAAAGAAAGGATAGAAATTTGATATAGAATGGATATGGAGAAGGGAGAGAAAGAACAAAGAGATGAGTAACAATCAAACACAAAGGGGCCTTGAGGGCTGATGATCCCAGAGGGCAAAGACTTCTATATTCAAAACTGAAGAAAGCTGGAATGGAACCGGGGAGTCTGCAGTGGGAATGGACATGCGCCCAGGAGTGGTTTGATCTTGAGGCCGTGGTAGTAAGCCTGGTATTAGCCTGTACCCCTCAAACCAGTGTCTGTAGTTAGGTCAGTATGGTTTTCAAGAGGAGATACTTGGTGTGCAGGGCCATATCTACATATATATTAGTCTGTTCAAAATATTTGACATAATCTTCATTTGTTCAGTAAGTTATAATATAGGTGGACATTTCCTGGACCTACCTCTCCTGTACTTTGTCCCATTCTTTCTTGAAGAATGGTGATTCTGTTCCAGGATTTCTAGGATCCTCTTGAGGTGGGGATTTCTTCCAAATTTGCACCCCCATGGAGCTCTCTGCTCCTGACCCCATACATCACAAGTATCTTGTTCTCATATGGACCACATCCCTGACCTGAGAACCCATGTTAGGATCTCAGTCTTAGAGTGGCTGCTGGCTTATGTGCTCCCCCCAACATGATCAGGATGATTTTTTTTTCTTTTTTAGTAGAAGTCGTGATGGAATTTAAATGGTAAAATTTGGGGTCTATTTGAAGGTAGAGCTAACATGTATTTTGGTGGTTGGATACAGGATATGATAAAATGAAAACTAGATACATATGATTCGAGAACATTGGACCTTTTTAAATCATTAAAAGGATGGAGTTTATCGTAGTTAAGATGGGGAAAGTTCAGTTTGGACATTTTAACTTAAGCTTGGTATCAAAAGAGTTATATTAAGTAGGTAGTTGAGACAGTGGTTTGTCAGCGGGCTGAGGCAGAGAGTTATTAAACCATGTAATAATTGAATGATCATTAAAATCAAAGGGTAAAAATTTAAAAGCTCAAGAAGGCTTAGCCTACAGTAGGGGACTACATTTGTCAGTAAGAAGACACTGGTGAGGTGTGTTGTGGATTGGAGCTGGGGGAGAAGAGAAAAACAAATCCTGACAGATTCTTCTGTCTTCTAGAAAGCTAATCCAGAAAGCTCTTTCCATATAAAGCATTCTGTGAATTAGCGCTGTCTCAAGGGCACCTGCCAGGCAAATCAGCCGTCCTGGGTAACTAATTACTTCCAGTTCTCCTGTAGTTTCAAACCATCTACCTCCTGCTGGAGAAAACTGACGGGGGAGAGGAGAAATATTTTTTTAAGTAAAGTAGAAAAGTGCTTCCTTCCAAATGGAAGGAAAAACAAAACCCAGGAGCCATGAGGTATTCAGTACCGAAGGATGGATTTCTGCAGAGAGGAAACACCGGAGACGCAAAATCAGAATCGAAAGGGTGGCATGTGCGCTCCCACTGGGTAGAGATTGCCAGAAAGGGAGGCAAAGGCCTGCCTTCTAATTAGTTCACAGGGATGTGAACTAGACCCTCTGAAGTCAAGACCTCGTTATTACAGCAGCTGCTGGACACAGCTTGCTGAGGGAGACTTTGGCCACAGATGACAAGAAAACCAAAGGCAACCTAGAAAATCTTTAAGTTCCAAACTAAGATTTAGTGTGCATGGACAGAAGGAAGTTAGGAGTTTGTGAGGATGATGTATAATTATGTGTTTTGGGACTTCCAGAAACAATCCAGTATTTTATTTTTTATCCTTTCACAATTTTATACATATATAAAGTGCTTTGATCATGATTACCCTATTATTTTCTCTTATTCCCAAACCCTTTCTCCCTCTCTCTCCCCCTGTAGCCCACTATGTCACACAGGAAGGCGGGTTGTTTGCCCCTGATGCTTGACAAAGAAAGGAAAAGTTGTGTTGCAGTAGTTGCAAACTGAAAACAGCGGGGACACATGCGTGATGTCAATATGTACATGTTGTTGCCTGGCTGCATGCCACCCCACCCAGCTTTCAGCTCAGTGGCCTTCTGAGGCCCCCTTCAGGAAGTCATAGGAACTTGTGGATTTCATGAACACTTAAGGAAAATAAAAAGGGTTCAGAAAATATGTCCCCAAGGTTATACTATTCCTTACCGTGAAGAACTACCAAACTTAACAGGATGTGGCCGTGCCCAGAGTCTCTAAGAGACTAGGAAGCCAGGCCCCCAGTTATTTGCCTGTTTTCCTTGCAAAGCCAGAGCCCAGCAGGAAACCCCAGGAAAGACACTCCTACCTCCCACTCACCTCTCCTGTGGAAATTGCACCAGAACGTGGTTAGATCCTTTCTCGTCTGGGTCCAGCTTCTCGGGTGTCTGTACGTCATCCTTCAGACCTCAGTCTGTGTGTCATAGGTAGCAGTCTGCCTTCAAGTCTGCTGGCTTGCTAAGCTACCTTGTCCTAGATGAGGACAAGTCTCCAGAATATACTGGGAGCGGAAAGGCTTTAGGCGTAGCAAGATTTCCCTTCTTCTTTGAAATTCCTTTTATGTTGGACCAGCACTACTAAATTTAAAAAATATCTGAGAGCAACATATATGCTTAATTGATTCAGTAGCACAAATGCTTAATAAATAGATTCACTTTTTTATAACACCGTATTAATGTGAGTCCAGGTGACAGTCACAGCTCGGACCCTTAAACCTCCAGTACAAATCGGGAGCATCCAGGAGAAGTGAGTCTAGCTGGGCACCAGAATCTGAAATCCCTATGGTGACTCGGAGCGAGAAGATTGACTAGCCCCCTGTTTGGTGTGTCCTAGGATGGGAGAGCAGCACAATCTGGGTGTGTGTCACTCTGGGGGACAGCCAGTGTTGAAGATCCCAGCAGAGGCGAGGTAGCAGTGGTTGGGGGATGCAGTTCCAGAGACATGATGTTCTGAGAAGTCCTCCTTTTTTTTCAAACTGCATTTTATTAACTCAGTTTTCTCTTGCTTTTACCCAGAGTTAATACAGGTGAAAATAGAACTACTTCATTAACTCGATTTTTCTATGAGAATCCAATTCACAGTAGCGTATATCTTCTCTTCGGTTACCCAGCCTGTTTGGGTTTTATGAATAGTGTTTCTCTCTCATTTGATTTTCCTCTGCTGAGATTGCTTTCATCACTTGACCTGAACCCCCATCCTCCGTTATCAGTTATATTTGTGGGATATGTGTATGATCATTATAACAAATAAAAATGTGAAATGGGGAGGGAGAAACTATGATGATAATGTTTAAGAAGAAGAAATATGATGATAATGTTTAAGAAGAAGAAATATGATGATAATGTTTCAGAAGAAGGAGCTGGGGGAATCTCCATGGGGTTGAGTCCATGGTGCTGGCTGGGGAGAAATCCCAGCCCTACCACTTATGGAAAAGAACTTCTACCACTACTAGCACCGTTCCTCTGGTCACATCTGTCGCTGCAGCCTCCCCGTCTGTTCTTTTTCCTTGACTGTGATGGGAAGGTGGTCTGTGTGCTCACCCGACGCTTGCTTTTCAGAGGCTTTGCTTTTGTGTGACATGCCAGGGAGGACCTAAGGCAGAGCGAGAATCTCCAGGTGGCTTCCTACTGGATACAAGTAGCTCCTCACTGCTTCTCCGCCTTGACTTTGGAAGCCTTAGCTCTTCTAGTTGACTCTTGGCATTCTGCTTTCTGAGCTTTAGTCCTCTCTTCGAGTCCATGTGAGTTGTGATGTATGCTAGTTGCTGACAGAGGCGAAGGGACGTAACTCCATTGCGTGTTTAATGGCAAAGTTGGAGGGAGGTGTGAATTCAGTGAAGGTCTCCATCGTTGACTTTAAGTTAGTCAAAGGAAAGATTCTATCAGTTACCTTTCTCATCCCTGTGACAAACTCCTGATAGAAATAACTTAACAGAGAGCCTGAGTTTGAGCGAGGGGCTGGGGGGTGAAGCTTGCTTGCTTTCAGGTGACCCACTTCCACCAGCCAATCTTACCAAGGTTGTGCACACTCAAAACAGCGCCCCTGCTGGAAGCATGTGTTAAAACAAAACAAGACAGGATATGAACGTTTAAGGGACAGACAGTTCAGACTCAGCCACTAACAGGGTCTCCTTGACAAGTCACTCCACTTCTGTGACCTGAAGGCCAGTGACTGGACACAACAGTCTTTTTCTCCATGATGTTGGTGTTGGAGAAGCAGGTCACACAATTCTATAGTTGTGAAGAAATGAATCCTGCCAAAAGCATGAACTCTGGAGCGGGAACCCTGAACCTCAAATGGGACCGCAGATTCGACCACTGCCTGGATCACAGCCTAGTTCGACCTTAATCAGAACCCAGTTAAGACTCCTAGCTCATGTAAACTGTAAGTATAAATGTATGTTGTCATAGCCACTAAGCTCATTGTAACGTGTGCAGAGGTAGAGCATTAGTGCAATGGCCCTCGGTCTATTCATTTGGGCAAGGAAAGTCTCCATCTTCCCTAGCCCTGAGGCACAATTCAGATCAATTGAGAGGGAAGGATTCTACCTGGCATCCTCAAACCCACCTCAGTATCATGGATTTATTTCTATCATCCTACTTTTCCCTTTAAAATATGTTTTTATATTAATAAGAAATAAGCATGAGGCTAATGCTAAAATAATGAAATATTAAGATGTAAGACAAAAAAATTGGACACTATATTAGGGACCATGCAGGCTGAAATCCCTGCATTATTGATGCCTCCACCTTAGCTTCTTGTCTAGAAGACTGGGTTATTCATTAATGTCAGCAGAACTTTTGTTTTCTCAAGCACATATTAGATCATAATATTCCACAGCTTAAGAACTTTTTATACCTCATCACTATGTAGGAAGCCTTGGGTTGGATCTTTAGTGCTGCCTAAAAAAAGAAATTTAAAAACGTATGTGCATGCATAAAACTGCATAACAGAAGAAGCTTTTCAGGTTTGACAGTCACCTTGAACCTGAGTGACTCCTGCTTTGAATCCCTGTGTACTCAGGAAGCTGAGGCAGGAGGATCACTTTGAGTTTGAGGCCAGCCTTGATATCATGACTTCCAGACTAGCCTGTATTACTGTGCTAGACCCTGTCTCAAGCAAAACACATCAAAATTTAAACATACATCACTCTGAAAGTCTTTTTGAAAGCTGTTGGCTTAGCAGAGGCTTACAAACTGAAGCAATGCGAAAAACTGACACACATGAATATCTATATGATGCCCCAGGAAATATGTATGTCTGGGGACATTGTATGACATGCATAACCCAACGTTTTTTATGAGTGGTTCATTATTCATCTGATAGGGACCTCTACTACTTATTTTAATAATGTGAGATCTTTACAGAATTACTTTTAATACAATATGTTACAATTTGACTAACCATTATGTCATTTAATATTAATAAAATTGTATCTGTCCCTTTTAGAAGAAAAGAATTTTCATATGAGCATGAATGAAAAGGTCTCTTCGTATCCAACTTAACTTTTGAAAATTTAATTCTAACTTCTGTTTACTTAGATCATGATTCTTGTTTCCATCCAACTATGCCATTAAGTTGTAAGCATATTTTTCTTTGTGCCCACAGCGCCTCAATTCTGTCAGATTAAAATGTTTTCCCATCCAATCCACCTGATAGCACACAATTCTGTCAGATAATTTGACTAATGGTAGCTATCTTATTCTATTAAATCTGCTATATTGAAACATTGTAAACTGAATAATTTATTATCATTATTATTATTTATTGCCATTATTATTTTTGAGACAGGGTCTCTCTACATAACTCTGGCTGTCCTGGAACTCACTCTGTAGACCAGGCTGGCCTTGAACTCACAGAGATCCACCTGTCTCTGCTTCTCAAGTGCTGGCATTAAAGGTGTGCACCACCACACCCAGCTGTACACTGGATAATTTAAACAACTGAAAGTTATTTCTCTTCTGGATGCTGGGAGGTACATGTCAAGGTGTCATCAGACTTGGTGGTGGTTTTGGGTTCTCAGACAGATCGTTGTGTCTCACAGGGAGGAAGAGGCAAATGAACTCTCTCCAGGCTCTCCTTGAGGGGCACAGGTGCCATTCATGAGCCCCCCCGCCACCTCCATGACCTAATGGGGTCCTGTGGCTCCCATCTTTGTGTGTCTTTTCTTAGCTCCGCCAATTTTCATACTCTTCATGTACTTCTGGGAAATCTTATATAAATGCATGCATTTGTGTATGTGAGCCACTTAAGGAGAGAGACTGTGTTTCAAATGCAATGTATCCCTAGAGCCTAAAATGGTGACTCTACCTGTTATACAATAGATGTCAAATACTTGAATAAGCAAATGGATACTTGCCTTTTTGGAATTCCACCACCCGCCGTGAGCCTACTTTGGCTGTAAAAACTGATGGCTCTGGAAAGGCTATACAAAGGAGGCATCTGCTATGGACTTAATGTTTGGCTGCTCCAGATTCTTTTGTTGGAACCTGACCCCCAGAGTGATGCTGCTTAGGTCGTGAAGGTGGACAGCTCGTGAACCTCATCTTTACAACAAGGTAGCATCAGCTTCCTTCTTAACGACAGTGGTCTTCCTTGGCCCTGGATTCTTGCTCTCCTTTGTTACTTCAAAAAATGACCCCAGAGATATGATATTGTAATGTAAATCCTTCTTCCATAATCTGTTTGACAGATGAGATTTCTTTTACAATGGGACGATATTCTGCTTTGCTAGACAGTTGTAAAATAGTTGACCCGGTGCTCCCATACTATAAAAACCACTCCAAAAAGTAATATATCTGATAATTTGTACTAATTTTCTTTTTTCTTTCTGTTTAGTGGACTATTGTGTAAAGGCTTAATTTTAAAAATAACTTTAACGGATTTTAGCCATCCCTGTCTTATCACAAGGTCAAAGCACAGAATAGGATGGCTATATTTTATTTTATTTTCTTGAATTGACTTCTTTATTTTGTTTCTTTCTTTGCATTGGTGTATAAGGTTGAAAACGTACTGTACTGGGACCTGGAGACTTGAGAAGAATCCCACCTGTTGACCAGCAGTTTACAAGGGTTAGGGCTAACACTCACTCGGGAATATGGTTGAGCTGTCCATGGTTCTGATTTAGATCAGCTAATGTGGTATGAGGAAAGCACATAGGCTACAAAAAATCGCACTTATTACAGAACCAAGGTTATAATTCTTATATTACCACACTCTTTTGGATACCAGTCAGGTCTATCATTTGCCTTTGTTTCCTCTACTATCACAGATATCTGTGGTTTATAAAGTCACATGATCAGAAGTTGCTTATATAAAGCTAATTATAGATTTCCGATCCCTTTCTGGAAAGCACAGGAGCAAACACAAAAGGAAGTGTTGTTATTCATCGAACAAATCTCTCTATTCCTGGTGATTATCCTTTTGACAAGCTGTTGTCCTAGAGGAAGGATTTAGATCACATATCACATAGCTTCACAGTTGCTTTGTATTTCTTCTGAGTAATAAGCAAACAGTACTTTTCTGAATTTGAAGGGAACCACTGCTCTATTTTAGTTTCTTAGCATTGGCCTGTTCCTGGTCCAACGATGTGTTGGAGACCATCAATTTGCAGCTGTGTTTTATTTTTGCTATTAGTTATACTTTTCTAGAAAGGGCAACATTATAATATATGTGTCAAGTTCTCTAAGTAATTTGCCGTTTACTAATAATACATTTGCTCCCGGAAATTGTCAATAAAGAAAATGAATACTAGTTTTCTAACTAGTGTAAATCAAATACAAAGGGAACCTGAATTACTTTCTTATCCCTCATATTTGGTCTAGTACCTTTGCAGCAGCAAATATTTTGTAAACGTTAAAATTCAACTTGATGTATTTACATAAACTTGGATCTCTATTTTTAAATAGGACCTGCTATTCTATTTTAGCAACCTTAAGCCTGAAATCCTGTGGTTGGATACTTAATTATTGGTTGGATATAAATATGTATCCATTGTTTTTCTCATTGTTCTGACAGAATACCTGACGAAGCAACTTAAAGAAGGGCTTAACTTAATTTTAAGCTAATTTTTGCTTCATGTGTATGAGTGTTTGCGTTCATGTATGTGTGCACATCACATGTATTCCTGGGGAGCTTGGAGCCCAGAACAGGGCACCAGATCCTGAACCCAGATCCTCTGCAAGAGCTGCATGTGTTCCTTTTCTGTTATTTATTTTTTATATTTTTTTGGATATGGGTTCACTATGTAGCCCTGGCTGGAGCTTGCTATCTAGACCAAATTAATCTTGAACTCACAGGGATCTATTTGCCTCTACCTCTACCTCTGCCTCTGCCTCTTGAATGCTGGGATTAAATCCTGAGCCACCACACTGGGCCTAGGAGCCGTAAATGCTTTTAAACACTGACCTCCATCTCCAGCCTGAAGGGGTTCATCTTGATTGACAGTTTAAGGGTGCAGCCCATCATATTGGGAGAGGTTCCCAGGCAGCTCTAGCTATGGTGACAGGGGTGTGAGCCAGCTGGTCACATCATACCTCCCGGAAATTGTCAGTATAGAAGCCAGAAGCAGAGAGACATGAGGGCTGGTCCTTCTTCTTTATCTAGCCTGGAGCCCCAGCACATGGGGTGATGTTCCCCACATGGTTCTACTGTCCTCAGTTGGACCTATCTGAGCATGCCCCCCAAAGACACGTCCAGAGCTGTATCTCCTAGGTGACTCTAAAGCCACTAAATTGACAGTGAAAATTAACCGATACAAATATAAGCTTAGATATTCTAAATAAAATTAATTGTATTATTGACTCTTCTGGAAATGTCAGATAAAGTGTTTATTCATTTAGCTAATACTCATACCCTATTATTGCTATTCACTATTGTTAATATCCACTCAGGGTGCTGGGAATATAATGATGGAAAGACATGCTCCATGCTCCCCAAATTTCTATGGTAAACAAATAAATTAAGATCTAATGTTCTTATATGAATTATGATATAAACATAGAGAAAGCAACATTTAAATCTGTCTAGGCTAGCCAGGGGTGGTTTCATAAGCAGGTGATACTTGTCTGGGGTATTACTTATTTTATGACTT
>NC_022024.1:31315881-31340902 GCF_000317375.1 Microtus ochrogaster | reverse complement strand
CTCTTGAGTCAAAATAATTCAACCTAAGTCCCGATTTCACTACTTTCCACATCTTAAAGTAAATAACATTTTGGAGAGTTTTTTTTTTTTAAGAATGTCAGTACCTACCCTAGAGCTATGCACTTGGTAATGCCCCACTGAATGCTTGTTTTCTCTATCTCCAAGGCTCACGACAGCCTTGTATTAGCCTAGCACAGATTGTATTAGCCACATTTTTAGCGAGAAAGGACACTAACACATTGGCTTGACTATTTGCTCAGATCACACAACTTAGATAGTGGCAGAAACAAGACAAGACCATCTCCTGGCGTACTGCCCCCTAGAGGCCAGGCTTCTCCCTCCAACGGTTTATTCCACCATGGTATCTTTCTGAGTAGTGACTGTATCGTCATATTATTGTGCTTAGGTGATACTGTAAGGGACAAAGCCTCTGCTCTCGCTAGCCGATCATCCATGAGGCAAGGTAGACTTTATAGGAGCAGTTGCAATAATCCTACCAAGTTCTGTGCAAGAGCACATGTATGTAGGTCTTCTGGGGGGAGAGTGTGGCAAGATGTGTTCTCGTCAAGGGGGCTATAGGGAGTCCGAGACCTGGAGAGTAAATAAGGACATGTGGACAGAGAGGAGAGACTGTTGTTCTAAAGAGTGGGACCATTGGAACCCATGATATAAATGCCCCCAGAGTGTAGAGGGCGTATCTGAGAAGGCTTGACTGATGCAGAAATGTGAGAATCTAAGTTCGGATCCCCTGACACCTACATAAAAGTTGGAGGTTCACCAGTGTTTGCTGGCCATCAGTCTAGTCTTCCCACATCCTTCCTGAAACTTACCACCAGCTCTTGAGCTCTAGCTGTCTCAAGGCAGTAAGGCAGAAAGGGAAAAGCACACCCAATATTATTCTCCTTTGGCTTCCACCCACATACACTCATATACTACACACATACGTGACATACATTTCTCTCTCTGTCTCTGTCTCTCTCTCTGTGTGTGTGTGTGTGTGTGTGTGTGTGTGTGTGTGTAGACTTTGAAGGAAAAAGGAGCTACACTTTCTGTACAACATAGAGACCCTAGCCACAGAGCAAATCACTCTCAAAACATCAGATTAATTCTCTGCTTTTGACCCACGTGGGGTTTTCAAATTTCTCACACCGATATTGTTAGGATCAAGTTGGCCCTGGTGGGAAACGACCCCAGGTCTCAAGCAGCTCATGACGTCTGCTCTGCAGTGTCCCTTATTCCCTTCCACTCTGCTTCTGTTCTGTTTTGAGGGCCCTAGACAGGAAGTGAGGCTGGCAGAGGTGAGTCACTGGCTGCTCAGATCGGGCTCTGGGGAAGAACACGTTCAAGATGTACGGTTTTACAGGACTCCTTCTCCTCCTCATCAGCTGCGGAAGCTAGAGAGGAAGGAGGGAGGGAGGGAGGGGGCTAAGTAATCCTCACCCTCTTAACTAGAGCAGGAAACCGTAGGAAACTCTGATCATATTCCTAAAAGTTTAACGTTGAGAACAAGCAGCTGTGGTTACTCCACGGGATGAGCTGGAATCAAGGGTACAGTAAAAGCATTTCAAAGTGTCTTCAGGCCAGCAGGCATGGCCATCTTCTTAGAGCATCGTATTCCTCCCCATCCCCCTTCCTTCCTCCTTGTCCTCGCTGGAGAAGCTCCTTCCCTTTAGTACTTTCATTTTAATTTTTAGGCCTCTGCATATTTCCATCTGGCTTAGTCTGTTCTGTGGGGACGCTGCTCGTTACCTGGCTTCAGTTTTAATTTAAAAGGAAGGGAAAACCTGTAATGATGGAGCCGCCCAGGCTTGTGGGCACCTGATTCATTTCCCGGGGTGGCACGGTGACTCACCCTCATTAACGCAGTCTTGCTTTGAGAAGTCTGATGTCTTAGTGGGCTGCCCAGTGTGCCCACAATGAGCTAAGGGCCTCTCATGGGCCATCCCCTGCTCTTCATCTCTGCTATGAGTCAGATGCTTTACATTTCAAAACACCATCCTGCCTCCAATTCCCCTCCTTATAAATTATGCAGGGGCCTCTACCAACAACAGGTTCTAAACAGATGTCTAGACGTGCCTCTGTAAAGCACTGGAGTGCGGGGCTGTAATTCAGGGCACAGCTTTATGGCCAGCAGTAGTTAGGATGATGGGCTGACTGATCTGTCCACTCACCGCTCTGGAAACATCATAGTGTCTCATCGGATGAACACACAGTCGTGTGACAGGGCATTCAAGTAGAGATGCCCAAGGCATGTGAAAAGCCCGCCCGGAATCTCTGCTGGCCTCTAGACCAGTGCCTGACTTGTCTGCCCTTGCTGGACTTTGTGGAATGGTGTCTTCCTAGCTATTGAGAGTAGTCTGTCCTGCTTTCTCCTTGGAGCGCTCTCTGCAGGTGGCGCTGGGTACTGCACTCCCCCAGTCTCCATCCATCCCTTTGTCCTCTGTGTGCAACCTCTCCCTCTGATGGTTTTTCTTCAGAGTTCTGGATCTCTTATCTGTGTACTCCCCTCAAGACTCTCAGTCACGTCTATGGCTGCACTGCTTAGCCACACATTGTTAGAATCTCAGTTGCATACATGGCCTCATTACTTAGCTATGTGTTGTTGTTCTGCTAGCTTTTCTCTCTAGTTTAAGCTGGAGTTCCAAAGCCTTAAGTTTATCTCTGTCCCAGATGGCTCTACCTGCACGATCCACAAGGCTTTAGAGATACCTGTCTATATAGATTTCCTAGGGCAGCCCCAAGAAGGTGTTGTAGACACAGTGACTTGAAACAGAAATTATCATTCATTGTCCTGCGTGCCAGAAGCTTGTCCCATGCTCCTTCTGCAGTTAGGCAGGAAGAATCTACACACACACACACACACACACACACATGCACACAGACATAAATATACACACAACATATATGCATAAACATAAACACATACATACACACACATACATACACACGTACTTATTATACACATAACACATACATGCATGTACACAAATACATAACACATATACATGGACACATATACACACAGATATACACATACACACATGTACATAAAACACATACATGAATACACATACATAAATATACATATACACACACAAACACATACATACATATGCACATGTACAGACATGCATGTTCATGCATGTACACACGCTTCCAACACCCAGGTATTGCTCTGAGAGCATTGTGACTATGTTCTTGCCTTTGCTCTCTTTGGTCTCTGTTTTCTTTCTTATATCAGCTGTTGTATTTGGGGAACACCCTAAGTGATTTTAAAAATTTGTTTATGTTGCATATACATAAAATTAATGGCGCAGAGATTATGACTTTCTGATGGGATTTCTAAGGCCTACTGCTTGCTGTAGTACACAAATCATTACCTAATGAATACTGACTGTAGAGAAAGGGGATGGCAGGGAGGGGGGAAAGGGGGAGAAAGGCAGGATGGAAGGAATGAAGGCAATTAAGAATTAGTTAATCTTAAAAAGTAGTGAACAAGCTTATAAGTTAGGTTTAGGCATGAAATTTTAAAGTGTGATTCAATATTATTTTTCTAATCAACATACTAAAAATACATTAAGTAACAGTAAAACATTATTGGAAGTTATTCATAAACCTTCTGTACTGCCACAAAGCCCCTTGGTTTCCATGAACCTAAGAAAATGTATTTGTATTCCTCAATGCTTTTGTCAGAATTCATTCATTTTACTTGTTTTTCTTAATGGAAAGTTCTCGTGTTTGCTGATGCTATAGGATACCATATCCTTTCTCAAAAATTCCTAGAGCATAGAATGTTTTATATTCTCCAAAATGGATCAGCAATGAGCAGCGTTTTAATTACAAAAAAAGATTAAAATCAATATAATCCTTATAGCTCAGCAAAACATTTCTGTATGTCAGCCTGAAAGAACAAAAGAAAGCATCATATTAAATCAATGTATCCATTCGCTTTCGAAGGCATGTGGGCTTCTCTGCACAGAGAGCTGGTTGGCAAGGGGTCATGTCGATTATTTTGGCAATCTAGAAATTAAAAGGAATGAGACATGCAGAACTGTATCTCCTTTGGTTGCAGTAATAGGTTTTCCTGAGCAGATCTTCAATAGACTCTCATGCCTGCATGCTTGTGATTATTAAACATGCCCTCAGTTCAGCTAAATCAGACGAGGTCTTCCAGGTGTCACTGAGGAAGTGCCTTCTATCCCCCAGCACTCATTCTGTAAGCAAATCAGGGTTACTCCAGGGAGTTAATTGTGTTCTCTGTGAGAAAGCAAGACCGCAAAAAATAATCTAAGATTCGTTATTTTGCTCTACTTTGCATTAGTGAAGGTATTAAATTCACAAGAACTTTCAGACACATAATTATACTACTCACTAATTAAACAGGAAAAGTCAACCAAGTTAGATACAGTTAGAACAATATCTCGGCATAGCCCAGTGGGGCTGCCTAGATTTGTTGTCATTAAATTATCCCAAGTAGACACTGGCATTAACAGCTTAAGTATTTATTATTCTTCTATCTTTAGTTCATTTTGACAAGTTGCTAAAGATTCTAGCTTTTACCGTGTTGTGTGGGGGCCTCTAGGTACTTATGTAACCGCCTCTATAGCTTTATGTAGCAATTTTCTTCACTTAAATAATTCATCCTTTTTTTAATCCTCAAAAGTTTTAAAGAATTTGGAACAATTTCCTCCTTTCTAGCAATGAGATGTCATTGTCCATTAGACTCCTCTATGTAAATCATCTCTATTCCGAAAATGTTTTGCATGTGCTAACTTGACCCTTGCCCTAACCCTGGATCCACACTGTTATCTCTGATTACGACTATGCCACGGAGCATTTGTCTGACTCTTCCATGTTTACCTGACTAAAGGAGGGTCAAGTAGGGCTTGGATGCCATGCAATCTGACTCAGAGTCTGGGCCCTTGACCATGGCATGCTGACATTTCCCTGCCTCTCAGTAATCTTATGAGATTATGCTATAATGTGCTTTAGAAAGCAGTATCACTTTTGTTTAATATAGTGGCTGTTATTTACACACAACCCCCTATGTACTTGGAGTTTCTCAAAGGATAAGTAGGTCTAGGAGAGGAAATCTTTGTATTCGCTGATGTTGGCCATGTCTGTGCGTGTTTAGGAAGAAGCTGTCTTAGAGAACTAGCGTCCCCTTATCCACTCAGTGTTCACGGTGGCTCTTTTAATGGTTGAGTTCCAGAGATGAATATCCGAGCCCTTCCCTAGGAAGAATGTGAGTCCAAGAAGGACAATACAGTGGCTCTCACTTGCTACTGACGGTAAAACGAAAGTGTCTGGTTCTTTTAAAAAAGGATTGAAGTGCTGGCTCTGGAGAAACACCCTGTCTTCTTCACGCCTCATCCCACTGCTGACACCGTCCTTCTGACTGACTGTGATGCTGAGAGCCATCCCCGTGGATAGTCACCAGGCGAACTCTGGCACTGACTCGGGTATTTCTGTGTCAGACACCACCATTCCACCCTAGGCCTCTTTCTCCTACATAACTCATTCATTTTAATCGGTGTGCTAATTATTCCTAATCGGCAGATGGGGAGCAGAAGGACAAAGCAACTTTCTATAGTCTGTAGTACTGAATGGTTTTTAAAAATCATTTAGACCTATTTTGATCCAAATTTAGAGTTTCTTGTGGTAATTAGTGAATTGCTTTTTTATTCTATTTATAGGCTTAAACCAAAGTAATCATGGTCTAAAAACCGTGTGTTCTCCTATTTTAAAAAAAAGTAAAGAAAGAAAAAAAAAATCAAATGCCCTTTGAATCCAGAAGCATTGTATCCGTTGCCATAGCAACCGGCCCAAATGTAGTGCAATTACAATAAGAATCACTGTATTATCTTATAGGTTACATAGTTCAGAACAGGTTTAGCTGATCAGTCTTGTCAGTGTTTCTTGTTCAATAAAAGTGGATGGAGATGAACCACATGGGGCGAGAGAAGCTGGGGACTGGGAGAAGCTGGGGACTGCGAGAAGCTGAGGACTGGGAGAAGCTGGGGACTGGGGGAAGCCTCCAGCGCCAGTCTTCAGGGGCAAGCAATATGGCGTTGAGTTGCCTTTCTGACTTACTCTCAGAAGCCATACAGCGTCAATGCTGTCCATTCTATCAGCTAGGAGAGAGTCACAGGCCTCCCCAGACTAAAGAGATAAGATTTGAACTTGGAAGGAAACGTGTCAGTATTGTAGATGGACAGACAGAAAAGAGGATAGGGCTGTGGCCATCTTCACAAAGATAGTATAGGCAATCCATCCTCTATCTTACAACCAAACTATGTTCACCTTCTCCAGAGACCCCTACACACACACACACACACACACACACACACACACACACACACACACCAGACACACACACACACTCTACACATGTATACACCCATGCACACACACTCCACACATGTGAGCACCTATGCATACCCATGCACGCACGCATGCACACTTCATTCCTTTCAGCATTAGTCTGGCTCCTGACGTTCATTGTCTATTCAAGGCTCGACTGTTTTCCTTAGGTGTGTTTCTTTAGGCAAACCCTTAGAGCACCATTCATTCCTCTTGGTTTGGATCCTGTGGTTCTTGGCTCTGCCATCTGGGATCCTATCCCCTTTGAATAACCTTTCCTTTGTCATAATGAGTTATCTATGTATAAAACTAAGTAACCTTCCCATTTACTTCCTACTTAAAGTAGTTTTGTTGCCCAAAGGCCTGTCTTCCTGTGGTAATGCCTTTAATCCATTTAGCTTCAACCTGGCAGTGTTTTTCACACAGATATGAAAAACTTAGTGGGATTTTTGGGTGAATCTTACTAGGTTTCCCCCTTGTGAACAAAAGCCATAGTCACAAATAACTTAAGAGAATCCTTTCCATGTTTCAAGTTCCCTATGAAGTGATGATTGGCATATGTACCCTTAGATACTTAGAAGACCTATAATATTTGACAGAGACTGCATGTTCTGAGCTCCCCTGATAGCCTTTTATATTCTGTAATAGTCTGTGAGGTCTTCCTGGCTTTCCAGCAGATTTTGCAGTCTTACCATAGATTTTGTGTTGAGCTTTAGGATTCTCTGTGTTTGCGATCTGGGAGGTAGCAATGGATTGAAAGCTCCGTGGCACAAGAGGAAAATATGCTGCCTTACCAGATCTAGCAAAGGGGACTTAGTTGCTGTTGTTGTTCTGTTGTGTTTTGTTTGTACTGGTGACCAAAGATGTCTCAAACGCATCTAGATTTAATGAGACAGGAAATTAGTCTATACTTTTGATGGGGAATTTATAAAACTTGAAGAGAAAAAATGGTATGGAAAATCCAACTGGAGCCTTCTTTGGAAGATGCTAATAATCTATGTAATATGATAAAATGTTTTTAGACAGACATCAGTGTTTAAATGTGCAGAAGTTGACCTGGGAAAGCTACATTTTCATTCTTATACATTTGCTTTTGTCTAAACCACTTTCTGGAGCCCAGCTCTGGAACTGCTTTCGAAAAGCTTAGAAGATTCCTGATGGCTGAAAGCATTGGTGCTACTGTGGCGGATGTTGAGAAAGAACATCTTCCCAATGTTTCATTTTCTTTGTCTTGCATAATCTTTGATTTCAGTTCCTTATCTTGGCTCTTTTATTGGTGTTCTTAGATCCCAGGCAGCAGAGCATCTATAATGTGTTTTTTTTGAAGGTGTTTCTTCTGGTATGATTAACCTTGCACATGAAAACCCAACAAATGGTTCTCTTAATCTCTGCACATTTCAGTCAACCTATTAACTAAGCAAAGATATGTGGAGCAGTGGTGAAGAGTGTCTTAGATTAAGTAGACAGGTAAACCTTCATTGAGACCTCATTATGGATGCTGGAGAGAGAGCTTAGTCAGCAATGTGCCTACTACATCAGTGTGGGGACATGGATTCTTACCCACTGTACCCACAGAAAAAGCCAGGCGTGATGGCACATGCCTCTAGTCTTAGGTGCTGGGTGACCTGCTGGTCTTGCTGAATCAGTGAGTACTAGATTAAGTGTCTCCAGAAGATATGGTTCAACATGACAGAGGGGAAACCACCATCACCTCTGCCTCCTATAAATACATGCACCTAAGTGTATATGAACACATACACATGTTTATAACACATATGCAAGCATAAAAATATCAAGTTGTCCTCCGTCTATTGTTCAACCCATAGCTGGACTGGGATTTCAGGAAGACAAATTTCCTGGGTGAACTCTAACTAGCCCTGTGTGACTTCATTAAATCTGTCCCTTCATCTTAGTATACTGCAATAAAGGAGACATTGGGCTGTCATCAAGAAATATTTGTTAAATATCTTCTGTTTACAAGGCCCCCTTGTGCAATGTAGTGGTAAACAAATTTTAATTATGGCTCAATTCATAGTGAGACTTAGCATATATTTGAGCCATGCAATTTCCTTGCAAAGACATTTCTTAGACTGCTGGGCTTGATCTGAGTTCTTTGTTGACTTCCTTCAGAGAGTCCCTGCCTCTGACTTGCTGGATCAGGATCCTACTTCCCAAAAAACCTGATAATAGCTTCTTGTGCTTTTCATCTCTTGCACTTTCTGAAGCTCCACCACACTCACCAAGCCAACACTCTCTGAATGTACCTGTAAAGTGAACTTTGTGTATCCTCTTGGAAGGGCATTTTTGTGTAGAGTGAAGAGCTGTAACTCACCCGAGTGTGCAGGAGGAGCTAAGAGGAAAAGGCAGGAAATCTCAGGGCGGTTGGAAGTTATGCAAACGTGAAGGGTTTGAAATGTCTCTCGAGTGGGCTTTTTGGTTGTATTTGTTTTTCTGGCATGCTCATAGTTTTCCCCTGGAGTTGTTTTTCTGTCTGCGTCAGGTTCTGATGCATGTCTGAGTCATAACCGAGTCAGGTTCTGATCCGTGTTTGAGGTCATAACCAAGTCAGGAAAGAAAAGATTTTCTATAAAGCAAAGCACAGAAGTTCAAGAGTTTATTTTCGTACAGAAAGTGGTTTGATAATTCTTGTTCTCATCTGTCGCGTCTCTATTTTGTGCTTGAGAAGATTTGAAATGCTCATGCATGAACTCCTTCCTTTAAAATATTGGCTTTGACAGCATTTCTTAGGTTAGTTCAATGTGACAATATTTCACACGGTTATTACTGATTTTCATAGCCCATTTCACTCCTAACATTTTAGGGTTTAGTGTAGTGGTTCTCAACCTGTGGGTTGTGACCCCTTTCACAGGGTCACTTATCGGATATTCTGCATATCAGATGCTTATGTTACTATTGATAACAGTAGCAAAATCACACTTATAAAGTAGCAACAAAAATAATTTTATGGTTGGGAGATCATCACAACATTAGGAACCGTATTAAAGGGTCACAGTGTCGGTAAGGTTGAGAACCAGTTCTCTGGAGGAAGGAAGAAGTTATTCCTAGAATCAGAGTGTTGGACATACAATTCTTATTGTTCAGATTTCTCCAGTCTTTATATTCTGTTGAGCAGGGGAAGCAACATTACTTGTTTTTTAAAATAGTTTTAAGTTCAAAGAATTAAATCCAGAAGCTTCCCTTATTATATTGAGAAATCACTCTATGTAGATGCTAGGGGGTTAGTGTGACTTTGTAGTTGTTTTCAGTTATTTTAGTTTAGTTCTTTGTCAATCATTGTCAGACAACTTAATAATAAATCTGGTTAGTCATTACTTAGATTTGGGTCAGAAAAAAACATGCATTTAGGATTTAGGAATTATGATAATGGTACCATTATCAGCAGTGATGGCTTTAGCAGCTTGTCACCAAGTATCTTATCTACTCTCTATAAGATTACAGACATAGCAGCATCACCTTTTCCAAGATAAAGAAAATGAGCAACTTTTTAAGTCAGTAACAAAATGGTAGCATTCCTGAATGATAGACTCAGAATTATCAGGCACTAGATGTCCGCCAGTAATTACAATGGTATACTCCAGTGGTTTTGAACAGAGGAGAATGTGCCCTTTCTGGCGGTAGACACTTGAGAGTTTGTTGTTGGTACCTAGAGAAAGATATCAGGGTAAAAATGTTAGAGTAGGAGGGTGTTCATCCCTAGCAAGGAATTACCTGAGTCTGAAATGAGCATCACGTCAATGCAAAGAGAATCTGATCTACCCTAATATATCAAGAACAAGAATCTAAGCCAAAGCTAAATTAAAGTCACATCTAAAACCCATAACAGCAAAATTTAAAGAAGTTATCTGAATTTAAAAGCATACTTAAAAGTTATTGCGCACATGCATGTGTGTGTGTGTGTGTGTGTGTGTATTTGTGTTTGTGTGTATGTGTATGCAAAAGCGTGCAGACCTGTGTCCCTGTGGAGGTCAGAAGACAACCTATGAGGGTTGTCTCTCTCATTGTATCACATAGATCTCAGGGATCCAGCTCAGATCACCATTTTAACAGGAGCTGTCTTTACCCACTGAGCCATCTTGGCAGCTAGGAACCCACATCTTTTAAGATAACTATACATGCTTCATTTGCTATAATTTTTCAGCTAGAAAATTAATATTCTTTCCCTTTATTTTTGTGTTTTCTAGGATGTTCTATACTTGCATAAATCATATAATAATTTCTATGTAGTCTATCAAAAGGTCTCAGTTAATTTTTTCTTTGACTTGAAACATTCTATCTAGCCCACATGAAAGGTGGTCACATTGAAAGAGTATAAGGAATTGTCAATGTAGCATAATATGAATGTATTGTCAAGCAGCTGCCATTTTTTCTTGATGAAGTTATTTCATCATTTCTCTTGATGAAGCAGCAGGGTCTTGATTCACATTCTAACTTAGTCTTGTTTCAAGATTACCCAGAGTTCTCCAGAATGTCTAGGTAAACAACTCCTCCACACTTTTGTAAAACATCTTTTTTTAAAAAAAGAATAAAAACCCAATCTACCTTTTATTATGCTATTGTTCTGTTTTTTTTTTTATAACTTCTCCAGATTACCAAAGAGACCTAGTTTCTTGGTCAGAAGCATTATTTCCAGCTGTAACACACCAGCAGGATAATAATATTCAAGGATCAGAAACAGTGGCAGGAGCAAATAGGAATATCTAGAGCAACCCATGAAACTCCACCATCCAGCTAAACAATCTTCAGAGGTTTCCAGTCCCTGTGGCACTTAAACGATTCCCACCCTGTGGAATCCAATTTGCCTGCATCTCATCAAATCTCCCCTTTAAGCAGGAGTAGAAATGGACACTAGTTGATGTTGTAAGAGGCATGGGCTGCATCCTGCCTGGCTCCCGGCTGCCCGGCTAGCTTATACCCGAAATAATTACATGTAAATTGTGTTAATTAAACACCACCTTGCCCATTAGCTCTAGCCCATTATTGATGGAGATCTGCTGTTCTCGGTTGACTAGAATCCTTCTGCGCCAAGATAGAAGCCGCTTCCATTGAGGACCTACTTCTGGGTGCCAGGTCTCCAGCACACTACTGCCTGTCTTCTGATCCCCTGACCATCATGAACCCCCGAGAATGTTTCTGATGTTCCAACTGTCATTCTGAATCTTCTATTGGTTCTTTACCACCACCCATTCTTAAAAGCCTATTCCTGCCTTTTCCTTACTTTACCCAGTAGTTTGTTACCAGTGGGAAAATCTACTGTAACTTCTAGAGATACATTATATATGAAAGTAGTAAAATCAGGGTGAACCCATGCTTGTGTAGGTCCTTTGGGTATTTTAAGAGATTCTTGTTATAAACACACCATGTTTTATGGTATTTCAAAGTCCCTTGCTACATTTATAAGAAATATAATTTTTATAATATTGTGCTAATATGAATTACCACATCCCCAAAACTATGGGTTTTACAAAGAAAGTCCAACTAAATATAATGTAGAGGGTAAACCTTATATGGGAATGCATACTTTCAAATATTGTAATAAAAAGTCCTATTTAAATTCAAATAATTGCTAAGATGGGAAACACAAATGGCATCGTAGCACATCTGAAACCCTGACAAAGGTGTCAGAGTATAAATGTGGAAAGGTGAAAAAAATCATTGATCTTATGTTGTAGCAGTTAACAGCTTACGGGCAGTCAGAGATCATCACATACAAAAAACTGTGTGTAGAAAGAGCATCCACAGAGCTAAGAAAGAGGAGATTAAAACTGATGTGTAGTTTATCATGTGAGATAGAACCCCGCCTAACAACTCTATTTAGAGTTGGAAGTGGGGAATGGAAAAAACATAGAAAACACCATTTACAAAGAAAGGATTTTTGGAAAGCAAAGATAATGAAACATTACCTTTTTCTAAAAATCTTATTCTTCCCCAAATCACTAACAGCTGCAGTGTATTCTGACTAATTACAAGTGAGCCTTATGAAACGCAGTGTGATAGGAACCCTAAGTGCTATCAGTGTGGCACGTGTTGACTTTAAACCCTGATGTTCTGTACGGCTCGTGTTTTATTCACACTTAGGCCATTAATTTTTAAAAGACTTTATCTTTTTTAGAGAAGTTTTAGTTTTATAGCAAAGCTGAATATATAAGCTATAGATATTTTCATGTCTCCTATCCCATGCACTTGAGTGGTCTTCCCATTGTCAATATCTTTTACCAGTGAAGAAGCACAGTCACTATAAAAATGGTGAACCTACACAGAAACTATTAGCACTCAAAGTCCACAGTATGTGCTGGGGTTCCTGTTTTAGACTCTGTCCCTTTGTGAAAATATTTAGGTGTCAAGTATTCATGATTATAGTTTCCTATAGAACATGTTCACTGCCCCAAATCCTACAGTGTGTTGTGTCTTAGTCATTACAATGGTTGCATTGTCAACTTGACACAGTCTAGAATCATCTGGGATATGGACCTCAACAAGGAATCTTGGGCAGTATGGGATGGAAATGAGCACCAGGGAGCAGGAATCCAAGGATGGAAATGAGCACCAGGGAGCATTGTTGTTCTCTGTTGACCGTGGAGCAATGGCTGTCTTGACTTCCTCTCTGTGATGGACTGTATCTTGAACTGTATGCCCCAATAAGCCCTTTCTTCTGGAAGCTACTTCTGTT
This sequence comes from Microtus ochrogaster, assembly GCF_000317375.1. Classification (NCBI taxonomy): domain Eukaryota; kingdom Metazoa; phylum Chordata; class Mammalia; order Rodentia; family Cricetidae; genus Microtus; species Microtus ochrogaster. The sequence goes on along the minus strand of NC_022024.1, from coordinate 31,327,851 downwards.
GGGACCTTTTATGACAACAATGGGAAAAGAAACTAAGACACCCATGTCATCATTTTCATAGAAATAATACTAGGATTATTTGAGTCTCTTACTTGCCAGTAAGTAAGTAAGTATCTTCAGCACTGTGCCAAATTATACTAAATGGCAAAGGATTAATCATTCGTTCAGGTGTCGCCCATAAGCAGTATATTGCTATACTGATAGAATTTGTGTTTGCATTATCAACAGAAAGAGAGAATGTTTTTATTTTCAGACAAATTTTCCCCCTTAATAACAAGGAAGGGCTTGCTATTCTCAGTAAGGAATTTAGCAACAAAAATCTGTTCTTTACACGCAAAATTGCAAGGCTGAAGTTTTGGAAGTGCTTACCAGTGATAAAAAGAATTGTATTAGGTTTCTTTAAAGACATGAGAAAAGGAGATCAGTCTAGGATGGATAGATGGGTGTGTGGGTGGATAGGTAGATGGAGGGAGGTTGGGATTGGTAGGTGGTTAGTTAATTTTAGGTAGGTGGTTAGTTAATTTTAGGGAGTTATTTCATTTGATAATTATTGCACGTGGAAGTGAGTAAGTTTGTATTCTATGGACCAGGATAGAAGGCTAGAGGATCCTGGAAGACTTGGTATTACACTTGAATTGCAGAATTTCTTTTTCCTCGTAACTTTGCACTTAAGCCAGACTTCAGATGCTTGCTTCAGGCCCATCACCATCATTGTGGGCCATCTGCTGCCTTCTTGTCTTGTGATTGAACGTTTGACACGTACCATCGAACAAACATCTAGACTGGTAGTTGACCAAAAAGCACGCCCCGTTGCCTAAAGAACTTTATACATAATCACATATACCAGGAAACACCATGTGTATATATATTAATAGAGTAACAACTGGTTAATCTTATTCTTAATCTTTCCCTTTCGAAATGCAACTCTGCTCTTGGTTCTGACCCCTTAAACTGATCACACAGGGATCTTCAAAGCTGAGGAAGTGAGATACCCTTCTACCTATTCTCTTCCATCAAGGTCTCGTGACTGGGGTTCCCCGTGAAATCAAGATTGTGAATAATTGTACGGAAACAGCACACTGTGCAATGCTGTCCAAGTAGTCTTGCTGCGTGGAAAGGGGGAACTTGAGTTAAAGCCTGAAAAGCCATCCACAGCTTCATTTCCATAGTTAAGATCTAGATTATGACACACAGAGTCTAAGGGCCGTGTAGAGTGAGCTAACCCATGAAATAGACAATTTGGCAAAGAATTTCATCCACTTTTGCCTTGGTATCCAACACCAGTGGCTATATCACTCAGTCAAAGGCAATACATTGTGTTGAAGTATGGTTTATTGTTACTTAAAAAAAATCTGTCTTTTCACCTAAAAAGACAAACTTTTGTGGTTCATCTAAGCACTAGTAAGTCTTTCCATCAGCCCTGGAATTGCCTATAGTCTGGAGTTCTATATTTCCTTACACAATGTTCAGTTTCTTTCCCCAGATTCAGATAATGTAGAGTCATTTTTGCCTAGCAGTAAAGTGTTATGACACTCTTATATCTTGGCATCGGTTCCAGAGGTAATTAAATTTGAGGTCTGTGAATTCTCAACTAGTCAGTTAAAGTGATAATTCCCTTTTTACCCCGAAACTACTGCGTGACACAAAACTGGGCATCTGTTAACAGACTATACCTTCTGCCCTAGGACAAAACTGTGAACCAGGAATGTCAGTGTGCCCTGACTTTATAACTTTAAGTAAATATACTGAATATGGGTTGCTTGACTGTTAAAGAAATCCCCAGAATGCGCCTGGCTCCTACTGGCCATCCTAGATTTCTCTCTAGCTCCTTTTAGCCTACAATTTTCCTATGGAAATGTCTCCCTAAGAGAGCTATTGACTCTCTGGATTCTGTGCCGTATCCATCACAATGTTCCGAAGCCATAACAGTAACAGCTGTAGTAGACTCCTTACCAGTATCACCAACTAAACCTGTCATGACCATGGACTCTAGATCGGAAGGCTTTTGTGTACTTGATTTTTTTGTTACCAGTAGCAGCTGACACAGCTATCCCACTACCTTCCTGGCTGAAGGGGACTCTAGAAATGTAGTGATATTTCATTTGTATTTTAATAAATAAAGCTTGCCTAAAGATCAGAAAGTAAAACAGCCGCCCTGGTCAGCCTTACAGACCAGGCAGTGGTGACACACACCTTTAACCCCAGTAGCCACGCTAGTTAGCTATTGAACTCTGACCAGCACTAGAGAGGAATATAAAACAGAAGGAGACACAGTCTCATTCTGAGATTCCTGGAGGCAGGGTCGCCATTTCAGACTGAGGTAGAGGTAAGAGCCAGTGGCTGACTGTTCTGCTTTTCTGACCTTCAATTTGAACCCAATCATCTGTCTCTAGGTTATTAATCGTGTTACACTCCAACATCTCCAAGATATCATCTATCTTGAAGTTATATGTGTGCTTCTTTGTCATTTTTAATCATATTCTAATTAATATAAAAATACCTAAACAATGAAGGACAGTTGAAGAACAACTCAAGAAATATTCAACTGCCATTTAGCAGCCTATATTTAGCAATGGAAATTTTTCTGTATCCTGTTTATCATCCTACTTAATTATCTTTTATCTATCCACCTATATGTTTGTGCATTCATCCATTTATCTAGCTCTTTAAATTATTACGTTTTTATTTTTGAATTTATAATTATACCATTTCCTCCTTCCTTTCTCTTCAAATATTCCTATATGTCCCGCACCCTCTTTCAAATTTATGGCCTCTTTTAACATTGATTGTTTTTAGATGCATATATGTAACACACATATTGCCTTAAATATGTAATTACAACCTGTTAATCTGTATATTGTTACTTGTATTGATAGGTTACTTGGTATCGGATAACCAATGGGTATGCTCTTTCCCAGGGAAGACTATTTGTCCTGGCTCAGCATCCTTAATTGCTTATGTTCTTTGTGTGGGACTGAGCCTTTATGAGTTCTCCCCATCCACAGTCATTGTCTGCTGGTGTCCTCCTTGTTCAGCTCATGTTTAGACAGTCATGCTGGTTGTAGCTTCTAATGTTGTCAGGAAAAGACATAATCTCACAGCAAACTTCCTACTTCCTGTTCCTCTGGCTCTTACAATCTTTCAGACCCCTTTTCTGCAATATTTACCTACCTTTTTATAAATATTTATTTTATTTAATTGTGTGTGTGTGTGTGTATGAGAGAGAGAGATTTTTAAGCAGTGAAAATTTCAAAACTTCAACAGGAAATAAGTGAAGAGGAAAACATTTGACAAGAAACAGAGAACATAAAAGTTCACTAAAACCTCATTCATAAGAAACTAAACACAAAAGTACACATTTATGTCTTACTTACCTGAATAGCACATGGTGTAACATTTTAAGCACCCTGTGAACTATCCATTACTTCTCAGAATGCAAAATAGTACAACGCTGTCAGAGGGAACACACTCACATACACGCAGACACATACAGTCACCTGGGATGGATGCCACCCACTTCCACAAGGTCAACTTCTGTCTCACAGTCTTCCTCATTTGATGTGAAAGTTTCATCAATGACAAAGGGATCAAAATTGGGCAGCTGGCATTATTCTATGAGAACTGAAGCTGAAAAGCAGATCGGGGTTTTGTATGCCCTGAAGGACATATGGGTGGGGGACCCTCTGTAAGAAAATTAATAGACAAAAACCCTCCTGTCCCATCCCGAAATCCATTAGATATTTATATCCTCAGCACTTTCTTTCTAAGGCTATCTAAAGGAAGGTCCTTTTATCTGCAAAGCTCATCATGAGATGGGGGGGGGGATACACTCAATCTTTGTAAAACACTTGATTTAAATCATATTCATAACACTTTTCTAGGTCCTAATAATATTCAGACATCACTGAGATGTGTGATTTGATCCTAATGGAAATCATAATTACTTAATCTCAGATCGACTTGCTTTGGCTATGTGTCTCGCAATTCCCTTAATTAAGTAATCCAATATGAATAAAATAGCAAAGACATCTTGGGAGTCAATTACCGTTATACTCCTAGTCCCTACTGGGATAAAATAATCTTCAAAAAGGTTATTTTTCCTAGGAGAAAATATATTAAAATTATAAAACAAATTAATTGATACTCTTAAGATAGGACTGTAAAAGTGATACTGAAAGTTTGATGAAGAATGCATATGTAAAGATAAAATTTCAAGAGTCTAGAATGGAGATGGTGGTATGTGACTCTAATTTCAGCAATCAGGAGGCAGAGGTAAGAGGATTGTCGTAAGTTCAAGGCCAGCCTTGTCTAAATAGTGAGACCCTTCCTATCTGAAAAAAAAATCTCGTATTTTCATTAATATATGGTAAAGTATATAATACCATAGTCAAAACCTCAAATTCCTGATTGATCTCTCCTTCTAGTTCCTGTGTAATTCTGAATTCGATGTGTAGAGTTCTCTATATCAGTCTTATGTGTTTAGGGGACTCGCATCACAGCTGGCTTTAACATGAAGCATTTAGATTTTTTTTGTTTGTCTGTTTATTGGTTTTGATTTTCTGAGTCAAGGTCTCTCTTTGTAGTACTGGCTGTCCGGGAACTGGCAATGTAGACCAGGTTAGCCTTGAACACACAGTGATTCACTTGGCTCTGTCTCCCAAGTGCTGGGACTAAAGCATGCATAGCCATGCCTCGCCCACAAGCTCAGATTCTTAGTCATACTTTTAGGTTTATCACTTCTTTCCTTAGGCAAGGTCTTCACCTGGCATACCTGTGATTAAAGGAAAACTGTGGGGATTATTAAAATGATCATCGGATTAGGTAGTGTGTGATGAGATAACATATAACAGCCACTCAGAAAGATTGTCAGGCAATTAGGGGCTCATCTAGTGTTGGAGATGATGACTGTGTTTTATTGTTTTAGTTTCTAGTGATACATAAAATTGCTAACGTTACATAAAATGCCCTCAATATTGAATGTCTGCATAAATCTTAGCACATGCTCTTTTGTTTCAGTGAACTATGAAGTCAGAATCCCTGTGGAGCTTATGATGTTATTTACAGTGATAGTCACTGTTGGGATATTTTTCATAGCCATTACAGATTTATATTATTTTTATTTAATGTTTAATTATTGTCTTCCCTACAGATTGTGTGTATGTATATATGTACACAAAGTGTCACCATTTTTTGATACATAGAAGCTTTACATGGTAATATAATACTTTATGTGTTAATATAATTACTTAATCATCATCTTATTTACATGACTATAAAGGAAGATAGGATAGGGAATAAATTTTTAACTGATTGTCCTCTGAAATTGAATGTAGCCCGATCTTTAGTATTTCCCCTACCCTGTTGAATTAAGAGCGGCGGGGCTATGTCCCCAGCACCCTGCCGCCCGCATGGCTAGCTTTATACTCGAAATAATTACACGGAAACTGTATTCTTTTAATCACTGCCTGACCCATTAGTTTCAGCCTCTTATTGGCTAGCTCTTACATATTAATCTAACCCATTTTTATTAATCTTTGTAGCACACAAGCTGGCTTACCAGGAATGATCTTAACCTGCATCTGTCTGGAGTGCGGGAACCATGGCGACTCACTGACTCAGCTTCTTTCTCCCAGCATCCTGTTCTGTTTTCTCCGCCTACCTAAGGGTTGGCCTATGAAATGGGCCTAGGCAGTTTCTTTATTAATAAGAAATCATTCCCACATCACTACCCCTATTCTGTTACAAAACAAAATAAAATCGCTAACTATTCCAATGGTTTATAATTTTACAGATCCTAGTGATAAATTTCTCCAAGTTAGAAAGTTCTTTACAGATATTCAAATGCAGTCATTCAGACAAAGAAAACAGTTTGATAATTTTCCTATGTCTTTTCAATCAAAATATATTGATGATATATTGACTAATAGCAGACTAAATGACTAAATATATTAACTGGTAGTGAGAACAGTGCCAGGTGACTGAACTGAAGGTGTCCACCTGTTTGCACCCGTTAGCCTTCACTACTTTAAAGAAATAGCCCAAGAGTTACGTTATCAGCTTCCCTGGTGCACTTCTGCTCCTCTTTGCAGACTCTTGTTTTAACTGATGCAGTACAGTACATCACAAGAGGAGTTGCTTATTGAACTATTTGGAAAAAGATTTTCAAAAATTCTATCTTCTTATTAGCTTCATAAGATGCACACCTGCTACTTGATTCGTTTCCTTTTCCTGTGGCAAATCTTGCAACCTCAGGGTTGCTGACAATGAAGGATATTACTCTGTTGTGTCAGAGTAGACTTCACTGTGATTGGATCGATCCTGTTTTATACATATTTTCACTCAGAGACCCAGCTTTAAGGAAACCACTTCCCAGGATGTGCAGTATTTGCGACAGAGGACAGGTTCAAGAGGAAGTAAGGAGGAGGATGCCTCTACTGCCTCTCACAGCCTCTCCTGGGGTTACCATCCTGTCCTTTCCATGCTGGTCTGCAGGTCAAAGAAAGTTACAAGGTCAATCCCAGAGTCAGTGGCCAGACGATTATACTTCCTCCCCAGGAACACCATGCTAAAGGCTGGGATGAGTGGTCAGGAGCATGTAACATAACCTTTTATAGATTACTTGATAGAAGATATTAGACCGTCAAAAACCCCAGGTCACACTCAGATTATTAGAACTTCTCAGGTACAGTTGAGAGTCAATTAATTTTTTTTTAGCACTTTTAGAGATAAATGGGACTTTGAGGAGGCTATAATCAATTGCTTCATTTTACAAATAAATGTGGCCTGAAAGCATTGAGTGACTGTTACCCATGATTGGATCCTGTTAGTGGCAAAGACTGATATGAAACCCGACTTGCCATTTTCTACAACTAGTGCATTATTTTTTCCCACTGGTTAATTAAATATTCTAGACTAGATGTTCTCTGAGAAGTTTTTTTACGAAGTGAAAAATTCAAGTACACACTAGCAGGAGCTCACTGAAGCTCTTTCCTCAGCCTGGACGTATGTAATCACGCAAATTCAGTCCCACCAAAATTAATTGACCATTTAAAGTATGTTAGCTTCTGCTTGAAGCTCTACAAGTAAAAATATTAACACTTAACCCAAACCTCTGAGAGAACAGAAAAATCAAGATTGGAAAAGTACAATTTGCATTTCCATTACTATCAGGTTATGTAAAATAAAAGTTATTAAAAATAGTTCGCATGACATTGAGTACCATAGCACCTGGAATAAGTTAGAGTTTTAAACAGCCCTTTTTCTGGTCCTAGAAAAGCTCATCAGCAGAGAAGAATCTTCTTAGACGGTGCCAACTCTGTGTGTGTGTGTTCTATGTTTTTTTCCTCTTCTCCTCCCCATATCCCTCCTTTCCTTCTTACCCTGTGTGTCTGCAACTATGTTTGCATGTATAGTAGGAACTAGAAATTCCTCTGTAAGATATCATAATATATTAAATTTATTATATTGAAAAGTGTTGTAGTCCCTGGATATGATCCCAATTCTTGGGAAGCTGAAGTGGGACAATCATATGAGTTTGAGTCCAACCTGAACGATATAGCAAGAGCCATTCTCAAAAACTGCTAAGCAAGTAGAAATTAGAAACCCACCAAACTACAGAGAACTCAAAGACCCTACTAAATATGAGCACATAATGAATTAAGCATATCACTTAAATTGTGGTGATAGGGGAGTGTAGAAATGTATGGGTTTTATTTTAATAGACGTCAAGAACTCTAACTCAATATGAAATAAATAATAGTTTGTGAAATCTATGCATGTCAAAGGAGGGATAAATTATCAGACAAATAATATTGAGAACACTTAGGACTTTCCGAGAGTAAAATAAATTCCATCAGATCAGGAGCTGAGTTCAGAGAATCATGTTGGTTTCCATAAAGTGAAGGACTTGAGATAAGATGGAGTTGGTCACAAGGAAGAGAACAGACTACATAAAACTGTGATTGGGTGACTGTATAGCAGCATCGGGTAATGAAAGGTGGCTACACTCAGCCACTTCTCAAATAGATGCTCACTGCTCATTTAGCTATACAGCATCTCTTGAGAGCAGAAGATACTCCTGCCAGTAGAAAATTAGTCAAGAAGATGGCATTCAGCTGGGAAGGCATGCTCCATCTGACCAGTGAGTAACACAAGCGAACCCAGCAAGGCAGTCTCTTATATTATTAAAACCCGGGAAGCATGAGGTTGTAGCGTCTAGGACTTAGTGTTGTCAGGCTAAGAGGAACATTCTGTCAAGTGCTATGATTAGAAAACAAATTCCTTTTTTTCTGAAGTATGCTAAGATCTTGAAAGCAGCCTGGCAGTGGTGGCTCATGCCTTTAATCCCAGTGCTCAAAAGACAGAGGCAGGTGGATCTCTGTGAGTTCGAGGCTAGCCTGGTCTAGTTTCAGGACAGACTCTGAAGCTACAGAGAAACCCTGTCTTGAAAACAAAAGAAAAGAAAAGAACTCGAAAGCATCAAAATTTTTCAAAATGCTTGCTCTCGTTTCCAAAGTCCACACATAGGGATTCATCCGGTCAAGTAATTGGCAAGTTGCCTTAGACACTGAGGGTCCTAAGTTTTGTCTCATTTATTTATCTACTGTGGTGCTGAAGACCAGGGCCCCTTGCATTCTGCGCAAGCACTCTACCACTGGGCCAAACCCAACTCTCTATTTAAGCTCTCAAATAAATAATAAATGAAAGACTGTGTTAGGCATTAGGGATATAAGAACAAAGAAACATCGAGGTGCTTAATTCTCCAGGGGGCACCCAGGGCAGACGACAGCTAATATTTGAGTTCTAAGGCACTTCTAAGTGGTTTTCCTATAGTAAAGTATTTTTTAATTTTTCTCTCAGCATCAGAAGAGGGAGGTAGTATCGTGGTTTCTTCGGGTTGGTGGTTTTTCTCAAGGTTATTTAGCCCACTGAATAATAATATTAACCATAGTGCAGGGGTAGAGCTAATGCACAGTACATAATTTAAAGTGATGATAAGTTGTCCAACAATAATAAACAGCTGAGAATATTAAGCTTCATTTAAATGGATTTTCTTACTGTAAAAAATGAGCTTCTACAAAATGTTAACGCCATGGAAAATATAATGTTATAAAAATACATAGACTTAATACAAATCACAGCATATATAAATAACTCATTTTTATTATTGAAATATTATAAATAAATATATGTGGTGCACATACTTATGTGTACGCAAGTATGTTTATATTCACTTAACATTTGCAACCCTCACTAGATTTTAAGTTAATGAAGTGGTTCTGAGTTGGCTCATCATTAGACATTTATTCCCGTAGCCCTTAGGCCTAGAAGATAGTAGATAAGGCTGTTTTAAAATAAGTTTTAATTGACTGAATGAATGAAAAAAAAAGTAGAACATAATAGACAGCAGTTACCCCCATTCTGGGGTTTCAATTTCAGTGATCCAAAAATGTTAGCTGCAAGTTTCTAGAAAACAACAAATTCTGAATTATAAATTGTGTATCATACTGCGCAGTGTGATGAAATTTCACGTCCTCCCCCTCCGGTCCTGCCCAGGATGTCAGCCATCCTCCACCTACCGCATCCATGCTGGGTGTGCTGTCCACCTGTGAGGCACTCGACAGCCGTCTGAGTTGTTCACTCTCACAGGTTAGCGCGGCATCTGCTAGGCTAACCTCATAGAATCGCCCGATGCTAGCTCACAGTGCCTATACGCTCACGTGTATTCCATCCGAATACGTCACATTGTCATTATACCATGTCCTGTTACTGTAAGAAAGGAGAGAGGACAATGTAGTAAAACACTTTTGAAAGAAATACCGCTTTCTTATCCACTATATATTCTTAGGCTGTGTACGGTACATTACCATAGTCTTCCATTAACAATGTTCTGTTTTAGTATGAGTTGTTAATATATTTCACTGTGTTTGATTTGCACGCTGGACATCATCATCATTAGTATGTATAGAAAAAACAGTGATAAAGGGGTTGAGACAACCTTTAGTTTTATGTATCTACCAGAGATGTGAAGACCTTCTGCAGATAAGGACTAATATGTGTCAAAATACTAGCTAGCGTTAGCTTTCTCTAAACCCTGACATTGTGACTTACTTTCTTTGTTATAATTTTTCAGTGTTTGCAAAACTCTCCACAGCAAACATATATAGATTTAATTACCTCATATTTCTAAAGAATGAAACAGGTTCTAAAAGGAATGTATGTTTAAGCAGAATTAGCAACCCTCTGCTCTAAATAGCAGAAGCATCGATCTGCTGGAAGATAGGAAATTGGACCAGATGATATGCCAAGGTTCCTGTTATATATGTGTTACCTGGCATGCCAGTTATCAACTCATAGTCTCTCGGCAGCACCCTGTTGCGTGCTCTGCATATATGGAGATGAGCCCTTTAAGATTTCCCTTTGCCAAGCTGAATAATGTTAGGGCTCTGTCAGTTGGAGGCAAGGAAGAAGGATTTTCTTTCCTGGCTCCCCTCTCACTTCTGTCAGTGAGAACAGCAACTGGACCAACCTATAGCCAACAGCCTCCAGTTTTCCCAGCAACCACCTCGGGAAGTTTCATGTGGAGAGACTCCAGCAAAGTAGCTCCCTATAAATGGGTTTCCCTGGCACGGTGGAGAGTCAGTCTCTAGCACGTGTTAGAAGGCACATCTTCAGCAACTCCAGTGCCTTCTATTTTATGCATCATGGCCACATCTTCAGTCTGTAATACCCTACTTCAGTGACTGGGGGCAGGGGGGAGTCTTCCTTGGAAAACTATCTCAGTCCTAGGATAGTGGCACTTCTCAAAGCTGCAATTATTATATTTTTATTGTATATTATATTTTGAAGAATCCCCTTTGCTTCTTACTGGTCAATCCTTCCATGTGATAATCATCTGTGATAGCTAACAATTCTTTTGGTGTTGTAGGACGGGGAACAGGTCTTAGTATGTCGCTTTGATTGGCCTAGAACTCACCATGGAGACCAGGCTAGCCTTGAATTCGTGGGAAATCCTTCCTCTTCTGCTTCCAAAGTGCTAACATTACAAGTGTGTGCCATCTCTACACAATGACTACTTCCTGTTCAAATCACACTATCATCTCCATGCGTGGCTTATGGCCCAATGTACGTGGACTTGATGAGCCTAAATGATCGTGTTATGATTTTCATTCTTTTGGAAAGGAAATGAGAAAGACCAAACAAAAGTGATGCGAGGAGAGTGCTTGTCATATTAGGTCAAGAATCATAATTATTCAAATATGGAAAGGAGATACAGTCTCTTAAAGCATATGAAATTCCAAATAAATGAACAGGGTACGTGTTATAAGCTGGGTAAATATCTCTTAAGCAGGGGTGGAGGAAAGGTAAAAATATTCTCCCTGCAATGGCAAATAGCAATGAAAGCAGAGCTATCAGCAAACAAGAAACGGGGTGGGGACAGAAGACAAAACCATGACAGTGAGTGCTAAATGAAACCCGAGTCTCTACGCAGAGGCTACCGAATGGAAAATGAGGTCAGAAGAAACCAGCTCCTCGTTTTGCAGGGCAAAGGGGCTTATCGAATTCAGAGTATAAATCCCTCACGTTGCTACAGCTCGCCATTTCATTAAAGGACAATTCGAAAGTTACAAAATGACACACTAAATCTAAACCTTTCTTAAGGAGTAGTTTTGCCGAAAGCACAAAATTAATGCAAATCTGAAGTAATTGCTTAAGTGTCTTCTTACATGGAAAAATTTGCATTAAAACTAAGGAAATGATTCTAGCCATAATCACAACCTGCATATACCAGTCATGAAGGCTGAAGCATGTTTACCTCTTACTTAACAGGAATCATTGTGACCGTTTAGTTTTTTGTGGGATTATGCCTCACACTGGTTGGGTTTAAAATGGGGGGGATAAAAGAAATGGCTGTTTTCAAAGATTTTGAGATAAAATGAATACAAATTACACATATGCAATCTGACAGGT
>NC_022024.1:31313796-31314381 GCF_000317375.1 Microtus ochrogaster | reverse complement strand
ACATTGCACAGAGCAAGCACTAAAATATCTGCTATCGTGTACTTAGTTATTAGTAGTAATATAACAAAGATAAATTTGACCTTTAATTTCATCACACATTATTTATTTGGTCAGAATGTCCGTGAACTTTCTTTTGGAAAGAAGCTGCTGGCGTAGCTGTGGAAGGGGCGAGTGTTGCACCTTCCTGATTCTCTAGCCAAAGATTGTTTGAACTGTGTCCATACTCTACTTGATATGAAATGTTAACAAAACTGAATCTCAACTCTCAGACGTCCCATCTTTATGCAGTTGATGCTGCAACCCACACCCGCTATCTAAGCTCGTTCACAGAGATGCTATGGATTCATGGCTTTGCCATCTAGGATTCAAGCTGTTTTCAGTGTGTCGAGAGTTAGCTTTTTAGCCCAGTGATGTGATTGTAATGACAATCGTTTCTTTTGGATGTTCATCCTAATTGTAGCTAAATGGTTCATTTCGTGAAATACTTATGATATGCCAGGCACTGTACATACATCATCTCACTTCAGGCTCACCGTGGGAGCACTCAGGCTCAGTGGAGTTCAACATCACATGAGAAAAAAAAAA
>NC_022024.1:31299889-31313601 GCF_000317375.1 Microtus ochrogaster | reverse complement strand
TAGTTCACAGATAAAATGGAGCCAATTCCGAATTGTATCTGCTTGTTGTATTGGACTGTAAAGACCACCACATTGTGTGTGGTGCCGGGTCTGCTATCAGTGTTCATTTATAGTGGAGAAGCAAGGGCTAAGGATTCTGGTTAGAAGAACTGTGTTCATGGTTTGTCATGCATCCAAACTCTCTCTCTGTCTCTCTTGAGAGCTTGAGTTCAGATTGTTCAGTTTGGGGTACACTGGACCTGAGAGGGGAAGATTCCTGCGTGGTGGCGAGTCATCTTAAGCTTTAATTATAATCTGAAACTGGCTACAATGTAAAACGTGTCATTCGCATGACTGCATTGTGAAGAGCATTCAAAAGAATGACTGGGACTATTATTTGTATGAATCATAGATTGTCACTAGAAAATTTGAAGAGTAAGGAAACTTGGGTATCGAGGAGAAAGAGCTTCTGTATGTACCATAAAAAGCTTGGGAGACCAATGTGAAAATATCAGTCTCTGCATATTTAATATTAAAAATGTATTTATTAGTATGCCTATGTGTAATATAGATAGATAGGAAGATAGACTAGGTAGGTAGGTAGGTTGATAGGTGATAGATAGATAGATAAATGGTAGATAGATAATAGATGATAGATAGACAGACATGCAAGTGCACTGCACACGTGTGTAGAGGTCAGAGGACTAGCTTTCAGGAGACAGTTCCCTTCTACCATGGGATCCAGGGTTCGAACTCAGGTGATCCAGGGAGGGACACCATCACACAGGCTGTACTTCCTCTTTCAAGTGAATAATTGATGCATTGTGAGAGCTCACGGTTCCTTCAATGGCATAGTTTTGTGTGATGAATCCCAAAATATCTCGGTTTCTGCAAACTCTGTCTTTTTATAGTCTGTGCAACACAGATTACCCAGGATTCAAGTTTAGACAGAGCTTGGAAGGGCCAGCTTGGGTTTCAGGCCTAGGCCCATGGGATGTTAGAACTTGTTTTCTAATAGTACAGGTTGAATTGCTAAATCTTTCTGTAGTTCTCAAGATAAACCCTAACCCTAACCTTAACCCTATATTAAAAATATTTGCTGGTACATTCAGGTGGAATTGGGAACAGGACCTAGTGAAAGTTCAGCTTCTAATTAGTACAAAGGGTCAGAAAACAAGAGTTGTTTGCTCTGTAGTGGTAACAGTCCCTGCTTCAGAAAGTTGTCTTTAACACATGACAGACTCATTCTTAGAACCCCACTCCTCAGGAAGGGGACATTGGCAGGACCTGTTTCCCTCCCGTGTGGGGACTATGTTAATTCAGCAATAGTGACTTGACTTTTGGCATCTCCACAGGCTTCCAAGATAGAGGTCATCAGAATTTTTCCAAATGCTTGTTTTTGAAGACTTCACAATGGGAATGCTACAGCTCTTTGTGATTTTGATGACTCACACACCTCAGATACTGCAAGGGGAGACATTACTTGTGAAATAAAATGAGATTGCTTTGGAGAAAGGCACACCTGAGGGATGCGGTTTAGACTATTCTGTTTGGAACAATAGCTGTTAAGGGACCAGAAGCAAAGGCAGAGCTAGGTGACCACAGTCAAATGCGCTTAGGGAGACATGGCTGTGGTCAACCTATCTCTGTGTGACCACTGACCATGGATGGACATGGATGTCTCGGAATGCCTCAGTTGTTGAAGACCACTTCGGGATGTTTACTTTTAAATCAAATTATGCATTCATGTGTCTTAAAGCACCAAATCCTTTTAGAATTCTTTATTTAAAATTCTGTACTATACATTTATAACAGAATCCTATTTATTGGACTGGGAGATCACTCGGTCAGGAAGGTGCTTTCCTTGCAAGCAAAGGACTTGAGTCTAATTCTTAGAACTCCAAGATAGATAGATAGATAGATAGATAGATAGATAGATAGATAGATAGATAGATAGATAGATAGATAGATAATAGATACATACATACATACATACATACACACACATATACACACAAACCTAGGTGTGGTAGCATGTTGGCACATGCACTGGAGAAAAGGAGACAGGTGCTCATTAGTCAGGCAACCTAACCTACTTGACCAATGAGAGACATTTTTCATAAATAATAAAAATATAAGTTAAAAGCCCAACCCAAAAAGATATATGGAACCTTGGTAATGACACAGAAGGTTGTCCTCCGGCCACCGTTATGTCCTTGCACTTGCGTCCACCCCCGCACAAATAAAGAAAAAACATAGACCATGTTGGGTGTGGTGGTGCACACCTCTAATGTCAGCACTCAGGAGGAAGATGCAGGCGGATCTCTGTGAGCTCAGAGGGCAGACTAGTCTACAGAGTTTGTTCTAGAACAGCCAGAGCTACACAGAGAAACCCTGTCTCAACCCTCACCCCCAGCCAGAAAACAAGACCAAAATATTCTTATATCTTTTTCCTGTCTACAGAAGAGCCATTCCTGTAGCTCTCCATTGTGACTTCTCTGAGGGCAGTGTCTGTTGTCTTATCTCCTGCCTGAGACTTGGAGCTCTTCTTCTGACTCGTGCTGGCGAGGCCGGCGCTTCAGTTACCGTAGTAATTTGGAGTCGTTTTTAGGTCACAGTGTTTACTCTTTTTGAAGCACTGTTTTCTTGTGAACATTCATAGTGAACACTTTTCATTATTTAAAAAATGTACACAGCACAAAAACGTGCAGTGTTTCTGTTTTAAGGTGCACTGTTCGAGGGCTTTTAGTACCTTTCAAAACATTATGTAACTTTAATCACTGTGTAACTCCAGAGCATTATCTACATCTATTGACCTGATGAGTCTGTTGCCTTAAAATGCCCCTCTGTATGTTATAACCCTCCATTGATTTATTCTATCCTTTGTCTTAAGGTTTCTTTTTTTTCTGTTTTCTTTTTGCTCTTGATAGGATAAAAATGCACAGACAAAACCACTTAGAGAACTGGTTATATCTTAGCTCACAGGTCCAGGGTATCATGCATCAGTGCAGGAAGTCAAGGTGACAGAAGAGTGAAGCCACTAGTCATAGGGAATGGTGCCACCCACAGTGGGTTTCCCAGCCCCAGTGGGCACCATCAAGACAATCCCACTTGCAGGTATGCCCAGAGGCCAACCTGATGTAGGTAATGCCTCCTCCTTGAGATTCTCTTTCTAGGTCCTTCTAGAGAGTGTCATCAACAAAACTAACCATCACAGCCTTGACTTTTAATTTTGTGTCATACAATATGGAACCTCATTGTTAGTTGCATGAATGTTTATAATCATCACACCAAGCTTGATAGATGGATCCTTGTAGCGATGATCAGTGTTTTCTGGCTTTAGCAAATTCTGACTTACTGTATTTCATCTGATATGAGGAGCCATCCCAGCTCTTGGTTGTTTGTGTGGCATGTCTTTTGCATCCTTTACACTTACATATGTCCTTAGAGTTGAAGATGGAGTAGGGAGACAGCACATAACTGAATCTTTTTTAAAAAACTATTTTACAAATCTCTCTCTTTTAATTTTTCATGATTGAATTTGATTACTATAAACCTTTGATTCTTTTCAAAAGTTAAAAAATGGCTTTTTGTTGCTGTTGTTGTTGTTGTTGTTGTAGGATGTTGATGTAGGCCTTTGGGTTTTTATAGAGAGGAACATATTTTTGGAGTTACTGACTTCTTATACTATGTATAATTTCTTTATACACAGCTTATCATGTGACTTTTTCATAATAACACATCTTATGTTTCATACCTAACTTATGTAGCTTATAACTTATCATTATTCATATATGTGGGGTTTCTCTCTCTCTCTCTTTCTCTCTCTCTCTCTCTCTCTCTCTCTCTCTCTCTCTCTGTGTGTGTGTGTGTGAAAATGTAAAGTTAAAGTTTCAAAGTATTTATCTAATTCATGATATCCTAAACAGCATTGTAGAGATTATATTGAAGCAAATATAGCATTGGGAATAATAATTAACTGCATGCCTTAGGAGGAAAATTAAAACCGAGTTATATAACATAGGAAATCTAAGAATGATCCTAAAAATAAGAAGAGCCCAGATAAAGGGAAAATGTAATCAGAATATATTATATGAAAAAATCTATTTTCAATAAAAATAAATATTTTTTAAATGTCAACAGCCCACTTTTGCAAACCTTTTGTAACTCTTAGGACATTTATTTCCAGAAACAATTAGACAGGTGCAAAGAAATTTAAAAGTGAATATGAACTAATTTTATGCTGAAGACATTTTCAAAAGAGCATCTTGTCTTGCCTAGCTTGGGTACCAACCCCAGAATTGGGTTCAGTTCTGTAGGCGATGTCAGCTATTTTTTTTTCAGATGCTCTACCTACCCTTTTAAAGGATTTGTGTTTCTGAATCAAAATGAAAAGTGACCCACTTCCTTGTTTGTCATCCTTAGTGGTCTTCCCCATTGCCACCTCAGGAACGCATAGGCAGTGTTCTCACTGGCTCTCCATACAACCCAAGTCAGCTGGTTTAACCTGTGTAAAGGTCGGTTCCTCCTCTCTAAGATGAAAGGTTTGAACTAAAAACGATCTGTCTCTAAAACCCCTTATTCTTCATGTTATATGGTTCTTTCTGACCCAGCTTAGCATCCTTCCAGTCTCCTGCCCTCCTCATCTATGGTTAGCCTCGGGAACCTCTAGCTCATATACTCTATGATCATGATTTTCATGCTCCTCTAAACTGTCACGTGGATTTCAACCCATTTCTTAAACCCATCTGTCCTCCATGTAGGATGCCTGCCTATTGGCATTGGCCTGCATCTCCTCTTGAAACTCACTGTTCCCCTTGGCAGGGACCAGAGAAAGGAGCTAGCTCCCTGGTTCCCATCCACCAACTATTTAGACTCCTCTACTGAGTGATTGGCACAATGCAAATGTGCCAACACCCCAGCTAGTGACACCGCCAAGCACCTTTGCAAAAAAGATGAGCTAGGATCATCATCTTATCTGAGTTCCCAAATTGGGTCTGCTTGAGTTGTTAGAATGCCGTGTTCCGAACAGCTCTTTCTGGGTTGTCGTTTTCAGAATTGGAAAGGACATGGTCCATAACCACAGTCAACAAATGTCAAAATAAATCATTTCATCTGTTCTAAAAAATTAGCTTAAATGCCTTTCTTCTTTTTAAGCCATTTGAAAACTGCAGTGATTACCATGAAAAAAAAATGCTGCCTGTTTATGAGGTAATTATAAGGTTATAAAAGTGACAACCAAGTGAGTGTTCTGAGTTGTTTTTTAAAATCATGTTAGCACTTCTACAACAGACTAGATAAATCTCTTTCTCATTGCTTATAGCCAATTAAAACATTAATACAGCTCAGATATAAAATATATGATCATATGCAAATATTATTTGCAAGAAAAATTTATTGTGGATGGAAAAATCACCTCAAAAGAAATGAGATAAAGAGTATATTTGACTTTGTTTTTTGGACGTGATCTCTGAAACCAGTGGTAGCATGAGATTATTTTTAAGCAAGCTGTAAGCCTTTCACAGTTAGGGTTTAACTAAAGGAAATCAAAACACATGGCAGTAAATGTGTTCTTCTTTGTCAGAATCTAGTGTCATTACCAGACTTTTTGGTAAGAATTTAGCATGTACCATTTCAGCCTCGGTTTAATACAACATACACAATTCTTAGAATTCACATATCCCCCAAACTAAGCATCACTTCTCATATGTCATGTATAACACAAGGCAGTAGAAACACTAGTCCAAATATCTTGAGTCTCAGAGCATTCATTATGGGACAGAGGTGGTTACGATCTAGTGTCATGAGCTCTGAGCTCTGGACACTGGGGCATAGGAGATACATTTGGCAGGGGCAGAGAAACTGTCTCAGAGACCATAAATGTCCTGTTAGCAAAGGACGGAAGGAATTAATGCTGGCCTGGGCAGTAGCACCCATGCAGGCAGACATGCGTGCACACAGAGTAATTCTGTAAGTGGCCACAGCATAGAGTACACAGAGGAGGAATAGCCTTTAAGACTACTCAAGGAAACCTAATAAGGTTTATGTGCTTGTCAGCGTAAATAATGCCAGGTGCTGTAGCGATTCATAAACTTGAGTGGTTTAGTGCAACACAAATGCATTTGTTTATATACTAGAGTGGTGTTCGGTAAGTGCCTTGCCGTGTTTGATCCTGGGAAATTGCCTTGCTCCTCCCAGTGGTAACACATGCTCCAAGTTTCTAATTAATGTCGTACACGCTGCTGAGGGGACAACCCTGCCTGCTCCCACTTCATATCGCATCTGAGAGGTCACAGGCGATGATCTCATTGAAGAATAAGAACAGCAGATAGAGTAAGGTCAGTGGAGGGTGAGAAATAGGGGCTAGCAAATGCTAACGGCTCTAAAAATCTTGGGGGTGAATTAGTGGTTAAATAATACACAATATTAGACAATAAACTTTAATTCAATGTTTATTAAATTATTTATGTTCCATGGGGAAGGGGGCGCTCATACCTTCACATGCCAAGGGACACTTGAAAGTCAGTGCTCCGACTATGTGTGGCTCCCAAGATGGAACTCAGGTCACCAGTCTTGGTATTCAGTGCCACTGAACCATCTTGCCAGTGGTAAGCAATACCTTAAGAAATAACAAAGTATTATAGGTAGGCGGAAATACATTTGATGAGTTGTTTTATCAATGATTGGTTTGACCATAAGAGAGATGAGAATGATTATTTGATGAGGAAAAGAATTCGATAAGAATGAACAAGTTGTGAGTATTAAGCTAAATCCCCCAGGGGAGCAGGACAGTGCAATATGGAAGACAGACAAAGGGAATAGCCTTACACTGGGGCCTTTGGCTTAGTCTACTGATCTGTGAAACACTCAGAAAAGTGACATCAGGGCTGGTACCTGACAGTCAAGCATAGTGTCCGAGTTCATAGTACATGTATGTGGAAATGGACTTCAAATACTAGAGAAATGAACCGCCTATTCTAAAAACTATTATGAACCATGAAATCTTGAGTCTGATCTCAAGGAAACTAACTTCTTTTCCACTGTATGTGGTTTCTGCTTATCTATAACGTGTATGCATAGCCGAATGTTTTTGGTAACAGTCATAGAAGATACAAATCTATGTTAATACGCTTGTAATTATCACTTTGAAATATATAATAATCCAAATCTTTGGAAGGGTTGAAAAGATGATTTATATATTGGTTGAGTATTTTGGGGTGTTGTTTCTCCCTTAAGTATATGGAAAATAATTATAATTTTCTTTTGACAGAAATAGGGCACTTTGATTTTGTCCTTGATTTAAAACATGTTAAAAAAAAACAACAAAAAGCATTCCTTTTATTTTAAAATATTTTATTAAGTCTGAAAATTTTATCCTCCTAGATCCACCCCCACTTCCTAGACACCCTCTCAATGTCTAGGAATTAAATTTTTAAAAAATTTAATAATTCTTCTACTCCAATTTGTGATGCCCATATACTTTTGAGTGTACCACTGAAAAATGATCACCCAACCAAGAGCCACATTTTTGAAGAAAATTTGCTCTCCCTCCCACAGAAGCCATCACCTCCCCTAACTAGAGTTTACTTAACTCAGATCTTCTGTGCCTATTCCATTTGGTTTAAAGTAGCTCTAGGTAAACTTCTGAAGATGTTTGTCTATTAATCAGGTCAAAATACTAACTCAGAGGAAATATAAAGAAAAAAAGTTAGTATTCGTGTATTTTATTTCCATTACGCTAAATTATTTTGTTATTTGAGCACTTTTTACTTTCCTCCTTGCAGAAAATCTGCAGCCTTCACAAAGCTGATTTTTTTTTTCTGCAATGTTCATGCAGGCTGTCATACCAAGACGAGTTTGGAAAAGCTTCCCACACTGCTCCCCACTTTCCCTATTCTAAAACTGCGTTCATAGGGGTGTTTTGGAGTCATGGAGTCAGCGGAAAGAAAAATACCTTGCAAGTCCCGGCGTCCTCCCCTGGAAGCGTGCTCACACTTACCCACTCACGGAGTGTTGAGTTTCCACCTTAGCCTGGCCCCAAGCCAGCCTTTCTTCCCGGTCAGTGATCCGGCCACCCTGGCTCCCTGTCCATTCTCTGGCCTCCTTTCAGCCTTGAGACACATTCCGTTCCCCTTACAGACCTGCAATAGTCTTTCCCAGACTCTGTCCTTAGAGGGCTGGACACTCGTCTTATGTGACTGTCTCTGTGACCTAAGCTGGTTACCTAAAGAGGAGTCTGTGCCTGTTCTTCAACGTTAGCTTAGTTTCTCATTTTAAATGTGCTCTCATTACCATGTAGCATTCAGGTCGTGTTTAATCAATGAGTCATCTATTACCTGGTGACTCTTGGCCACTATCTACTAGTCTCCATGAGACGTGTGTAGTGTGTAAGATGGACCGTAATAGTTCCTGGTCCACAGAAGAGTCTCTGTCACACAGTAGATAATCAATACAGAGGTTTGGATTGATAGACAAATGATTTAGTGTCTGATAATGAAAATGACTGGTTCAGAAAGAGCCCTGGTTCCTCCGCAGTTCACGTTCTTTCATGGAGACTCACACAGGGAAGTAATTATGAAAGGTGACAGTGGTTAAGAAGGTAAACTGGAATAGAGTACAAAGGCTGAGATCTTGCTTCCTGCCCTAGCAATGTTATTATTAATAAAACAGCATAATCTGCCTGAGACTCAGGTTCCTCATCTTTAAAATGAGAGCGGCTAAAGGACGGCCTATGGTGGATACAGAACGTTGACCACTCATACCTATGCCGCTTCTGTTAGAGCTCACCTTCGTACATGAGAACCTGAAGGGTGAACAACTTCCAGTCCCTTGAAGATAAGGCTCCACTTGGAACTTGGTCCCACTCAGCAAATTTAGAGACCGGAAGGAGTCGGGAAAGGAAGTAGTAGCTAGAAGTGGACAAACATGCGCGAAGAGATGTGTGGTTCTTTGGGGGACAGTTTGAATACAGTGTCATAAATCTAGGTGTAAGTATGGATCCTTCGAGGTGTAAACATGGGTAGTTCTTCCAGAATGTGAGGTGATGAGCGGAGGTCTTTCTTCCACCGCTTTTAATTCTAGAGGCCTTGTATCTGGTTGTGACACGACAGTTGAGCTCTCTAGCCCTCTTAGAGTCTGTGTGATACTTGACATCCTGGGAACATGCTTCTTCTCCAGTAGTGAATGCGTATTCTGTACTTTGTTTGCATAGGTTACGTTGTAGAAATTAAATTTCAAATAGTGTTGAAAGAGTTTCTCTAAAGCAGTGGTTCTCAACCTTCCTAATGTTGGGACCCTCCTGTTATGGTGACCCCCAATCATAAAATTATTTCATCGTTACTTCATAATTGTAATTGTGCTACTATTAGGAACTATAATGTAAAATAAATATTTTTTGGAGTTAGAGGTGTGCCGAAAGGGTTTTGATCCACAAGTTAACCACTGCTGAAAGGGAGGGTCTGTCTGTTAGATCTAAACATAAAGACTGGACAACAAAGAGTCATCAGGTGCAGGGCTAGAATCCTAGCACTCAGGAGGCTGAGGCAGGAGAATGGAGACTTTTAGACTTTGGCTGGGAAGTGAAACTCTATCTGGAAAGAAGGGAAGGATGAAACAAGGAAGGGGAGCAAGGAAGGAGCAGTCAGAGAGGAAAGGAAAGTGGGGAAAGAGAGGAAAGGCAGGACAGAGAGAGGAGGGGACCACAACAAACAGAGACAAGCAGCCACTGCTGTACCTGCAAACAACCCGACTCCGCTTTCTCCAATTTTATATCAATTTCATTTTTTAACTGATAAGTTGATTACATACATACATCTATATCAGTTGCAATTTTAAAAAATAATGTGCTAAAATAGAATGTAGAATACACTACTAAATTATATTACAAGGAATTTTTCCTCTTCATGTCTATCTGTATCTTGTTATTTCTTGGAAATTAACACTTATTATTCACATCTTAAAAGGACAAGTTGTTTAGCAACTGAGGCAGCTACATTTGTGCAGGGAGTTTTATTTTTATTTCTCAACATTACGCTCATGGCGACTCTGCAGAGCGTTATACAACAGACAAGCTGAAGGCAAGAGGAGGTAGTAACTAGCAGATCTGGGACTGGAATAAAGCTCCTTTGCTTCTAAATCTTGTGTGTTCTCGCTTTACCACCATTGGGCAATGATTCATGGAGAACAGCTCTCTAAAAATGAAATCAAGTTTGATTCTCAGAACCAAATGAAAAGTCTTGAGCTGGAGCCAGGCTTATACTATTGACTAGGTTTGCAATCTGGGCCAAGCTGATAAACCTTTTCCTTTTTGTTTTTCAGTTGGTTTCTGACTCTAAAATGAAGAAACAAGATGACCCCATTATATAAAAACACATAGCAGTGAGACACTAGGAGCAAAACTAAACACCAAAAGATATGGCTAAGCTTTACAAATAGGATAACATTTCGGTGTGCCTAAAATAGAGATCAAGTCATATGGGACCAGGCCTAAGGACTCGAAGACTGATCCGGGGACTAAATTTCTGGGTGGCAGCAGAAATAAAAAAAAAAAAAAATGCTCCATGAAGTGGGAACCAGATCCGGGTTAACTGTCCAGAGTCAGGGCCAGAGTCAAAGCAAGGTTCTGAAAACAGGAATCCAGAAGAATGCAAGGGAGGCCTCAATTTAAGAAGCAAAGCTGATGCCAGGACACTAACAAGCTGATTCCTTCCAGATGAAATTAATTTTAGGGAACAGTCTGACAGATTTATTTTTTAATCTTGAAGAGCTACTCCAAGAAATAGCTTTTAGAAATTATTTATCAAAACCAGATAAAGAATGACAACAGCAAAAAGGAAATATAATTAGAACGTTCAGAAGTTAAAAATGTCTGTTCGCTAAACAGGTCTAACAGGATGGACCTATGAGCAACAAAATTTCAAAACCACAGTAAGAACTGAGTGCAAAAAAAAAAAATGTATGGAAACATCCCATGCTATGAGTTGGGGAGAATGGAGATAGTGTTTGGGAGGTTTTATAATAGAGTTCTTTAGGTTATAGGACTCAGAGAAGGGTGATCTGTCATCAAAAAAATACTATATTGTTCAACTTCATTTCATCTCTGAGTTTGCATGAATGACCACTCTTTTTTATTATTTGATTTTTATTGAGCTTTATATTTTTTTCTGCCCTCCTCCCCTTCAAGCCTCTCTCAAGGTCCCCATGTTCCCAATTTACTCAGGAGATCTTGTCTTTTTCTACTTCCCGTGTAGATTAGATTCATGTATGTCTCTCTTAGGGTTTTCTTTGTTGTCTAGGTTCTCTGGGATTGTGATTCGTGGGCTGGTTTTCTTTGCTTTATGTTTAAAAACCACTTATGAGTGAGTGCACGTGGTAACTGATGAATGACCACTCTTATGGGGCAATTTATATCGTCAGTCTACACATGAAGGAAAAAGGGTTGTGACTTTTAAAGTCCAAGAAATAAGCTCACTCCAATTTCTTGTACAGTAGGAGAATAGATAGAGGTACCTCATAAATCAGCAATGCTTTTCATTTAACATAACAGTAAAATGTATCTGGAGAGGAAAATATCTGGATATTAAGAGTTTATGGGGTTTTTGCTAAGGTATAATATTTTGGTGGTACATATTTAAATGGATATGAAAATCTGAATTTGTATATCATAAGGTTTATTTAAATGTATGTATACATACCTTAATGCTAGTTCTGTTCCATTCTAAAGTGGTGGAAGTTTGAACACTATTGATCAAGCTTGATTTTCATCAAGTATTGTGTGGCCAGCTCCTATTCCAGCTAAGTAGCTTTACGAAAATAAAAAGCTCGGATAACAATAGGCTTTTCCAAATGTTAAGATCGCAGCATGGCTGCTTCAGATCACTCCTTAGCCCTGTGGGATCTAGAATTAGAAAGAATACAGTCATCCAGCAACAGAAGGCAAATGGTCACATGGTGCAAACTGATGTACAGGAAACATATATACAGTGTCACTTCCTATCTTTTTCAAGAACATTTTTGTCTTTAGAGGAGAAAATAGCCACTTAGAATTCTGTATTTTGGAAGTCAAGCCAAGCGTGATGCTTGACCCAGAATTATAAATATTCTGTAATGTGTCACTGAAACACTTGGAAGAGCTTTCTAAAGAAATTCTGGAAATGGCACTTGTGATAAAACGCCATAGCTCCAGAGCACATAAAAGCTACTCTGGCGTCAGCTGAGGTAGGTGGGACTGGGTGGCAATGGTGCAAAGAAACCGGGAACTAGAAATAGGGCTTTGATGTCTCTATGCCGCCAAGAAGTCAGTGATTCTAATGAGAAGGCAACGGAGGGAGTTGGAAGGGCTGAAGGTGAGAAAGGGGGAGACCACTATCTTGGAGGTTAATGAAGACAAGCAATAATAATAGCCTGGCTGCCCTAGACGAATAATCAAGATTGGAAAGCAACCAAAAGAAGGGACTGGAGACCAGTTCTGTCGCAAGACTCCTGTGTTGGTTTTGAGTGCCCATCTAGAATGGAAGTGTGGACCTGCAGTTAGTGCAGCAGAAGCATTTTTCCTCGGTGACCCACCAACCTTTGGAGCGTCTCGCCCAGTGATTGGTGCAGAAGTGAGGCTATATTAGGATGTGAAAACAGAGGCATCTACAAGGATCTGATTTGTGTATAAAATTGCGCCACCCTAAAGTGAGTAACGAAGCCACGCTTATAATTATGCACCTGCTTCATGAATCTAGCCCTCAGTTTCTATTCTTGGAGCCATCAGGTTCTATTCCCCTTGCCTCCGTGATTGCAGTAACCTTCTAACTGGCCTTCTGCCTCCGACCTCTTCCCAGTCGAAAGCGTCCTCCAACTCCCCACTGCCTACTAAGCACACAACACGGAAGCCAGCATCCTCCGTGATCTGTATCCAAAGCTGCATCTCCAGGCACCGTGGCTTCTCTCCCTGTACTTGACGCTTCAGCCAAACTGGCTAATCACCATTCCCCAAACATTCTCCAGTGTGATGTTTCTAAAACACACACAGGATCCGCTTATTGCCCTACTTAAAACTCTTCCCAGAGTTTATCACTGCGTAGGAATCATCCCAAAGTGTTTAGTCTATAAACTCCTCAGTACCAGGCTCGTGCCAAGTTCTCCATCCTTATTGCTGACCACCAGACCTCAGTCCCTCATCCTCAAAGCCTAAACCCAGCCTTCTGGAACTACTTTAAATTATATGGACAGGCCAACCCAACTATTGACCTCGAGGCTTAGTTGAAGCTGTTTCTTCTGCTTTACACGCCTTTCTTTCTGCTTTTCCCACCAGCACAGCCCCATGGCCAACATGGGGGGGGGGACCTGTCTTTTCCTTCTAAAACTCAGTTTAAGATTATCAACTTCATAGAAGCTGCCCCATTGCTTGCACACGACCTTTCTCCATACATCATCCAGTGCTCATTTCTCACAAGGCCTCTGTGACAAAGACATGTTGTTGACATTGAAACTAACTTTTTAAGATTAGTCTTTTCCTAATTATGTCTGTGGTCTCCTTCGGGGCTGGAACAAAGTTTACATATCGTTACAAGCCTAGAAGTTCACACAGGAATGGACAGAATAGAGTTCAATACATGATCACAAAACCCCCTCAGTCCCAAGGCCAGTGAAGTAATTACTTACTGGGCTAAATGAGTATTTGAAGAGAGAATAGAACATGATAAGTTCTCCTAATCTATATGCCGTAGCTGTGAACTGCAAAAGTA